>NW_020837955.1:11795503-11821976 GCF_003676395.1 Aethalodelphis obliquidens | reverse complement strand
CTGCATCGGCAGGCGGACTCTCAACCACTGCGCCACCAGGGAAGCCCTCTTGCTTTGCATTTTTGAAGACAATCTGTTTTTGAAGATTTTATTGAAGTATTGCAAAAAGAAAGGTATATAAATCATAAGCTCAATTTTCAAAAACTGAACACACGCATGTAAAACAAGCTCCCTGCATTCTCTTTCAGTCACTGCAGACCCCAGAGTACTCGCTAACCTGACTTCTAATACTATAGATTAGTTTGGTCTGGTTTCAATAGGGCTTGAAAGAGCATGGACGCATATAGTATATACTCTTTTGGGTCTAGCTTCTTTCATCACGTTTGTGAGATTCATTCATATTGTCCAGTGTAATTTTTGTATGTCCATTTTCATCACTGTATAGTATTCCATTGTGTGACTATTCCCCAGTTTACTTTTCCTGTGCATTTTACTCTTGATGGCATTTGAACTGTTTCCAGTTTGGGACTATTAATAATTATGCTGCTATGAACATTCTAGTGCATGTATTTTTGTGGATGTGTGTTCACATTTCTGAGTATAAAGGTGGAATTGCTGGATCATAACATATGCATGTGTGCAGCTTTAGTAGATACTACTAAATAGTTTTCCATGGCCTATTTGTCTGCCCTCATGCCATTAACATATTATCTCAATTACTATAGCTTAATAGTAACTTTTAATATTTGGTGGTGGGAATTTACTGGCAGTCCAGTGGTTAGGACTCTGTGCTCTCACTGACGAGGGCACGGGTTCAATCCCTGGTCAGGGAACTAAGATCCCACAAGCCTCGTGGTGTGGCAAAAAAGAAAGAAGAAAAAAGAAAAAAATTTGGTAGCGTAAGTGTTTCTGATTCTGCTTCAAGATTGGCTTGGGTCTTCCTGGCCCTTTGCATTTTCATTCAAATTTTATAACAGCTTGTCATAGCTTGACAATTCTAAGTCCCTTTTAATCCATAGGCTTCTCCTTCCTCTTTTTTATTTTGCAATTTATTTGTCAAAGTAATAGAGTCATTTGTTGTGTAATGTTCCAAACATTCTAAACTTTGCTGATTGTATCCTTATGGTGTAAGTTAACACATTTGTCCCCTGTATTTCCTATAAATGGTAGTTACATCTAGAGGCTTAATAAGATTCAGCAAACATGCACTTGACAAGCATTGCCTAAGCATTGTGCTTGCTGCCAGATGATATACAAAAATGATAAAGACATCATTCCTAATCTACTGCTTCTTACCCATATGGAAGGTTAAGAGTCAAATAAATGCCTTTAGAGAGTGGCGGCTCAGATCAGAATGTTACTTCCAATGGGGTATGTGAGGAATGGAATTGAAGTTTTGTAAAGGCAATGCCTTTTCAATAGGGCTTGAAAGAGCACTGACAAGTTAGTATTGTTGTAAGCATCAATTAGCTGTGACAGCTGTGTGAATTGGAGTTGGTGGATGGCAGGTGTAGAGGCTAGAAAGGTGGGGTGAGTAACGGCCCCCCAAAAGATATGTCTACGTCCTAAACCCAGTAGCCTGTAAGTGTTACATTATTTGGAAAAAGTGTCTTTGCAGATGTAATTAAGTTAAGGATGAGATGAGATCATCCTGGATTACCTGATTGTGCCCTAAATCCAATGACAAATGTCCTAATAAGAGACAAAAGAAGAAAGACACAGAAGAGAAGGCAATGTAAAGACGGAGGCAGACATTGGAGTGATATGGCCTTAAGCCACGGAAGATGAAAGAGGCAAAGAACGGATTCTCCCCTAAGACCTTCTGCAGGGAGTGCAGCCCTGCCAACATCTTGATTTGGACTTCTGGCAGCCAGGATGTGAGAGAATAAATTTCTGTTGTTTTAAGCCACTAAATTTGTGGTAATTTGTTATGGCAACCACAGGAAACTAATACAGATGGGCTGGAACTAGAAAGTAACATTGTGAAATTTTACCTTACACTGTACTAGGAGTGCTTCCTTCTCTCTGCTATCTCAGTTTTCGTCCATCCAACGTTTGCCTTTAGCAGAAACTGGTAAAAAAGATGCCCGAGTACCTCTTTGATGAAGCAACCACTTGATTAAGGAATCCTTCTCCTGAATTCCCATTTGAAGCTATAATAGGATTCAGAGCACTGTCTTCGGCTGTAGTCTCCGGTCTGCCACATCAAGAACCTAAAAGCACTTAAGCTAGAGAGTTGCTGACCCTAATTTCGCTTTTCTTTAAAGACCCCTGTAAAATAACGTAACGGAAAGTCTGATTCATAACAACTATTAAATTATTTTCGGGTGCAAAACAGCAGAAAGCCATCGGGAGGAAAAAAGTCTTGTCTTACGAATAGTGACTGAAGTACACTAACAATAGTAGTAGTACTACATATAAATGTTTTTTAAAAATATATAGTAGTAGTACAGAGCGGTAGTTTCTATTCTAGATTTGTAAACCCCCGAAAGCCTTGTTTTGTTGTGGCCTGTCCCATCTCCACCTTGCTCTTTGAAGGGCTGCTAGTTTCCCAGGATGGAAACTCCTCCCAGGGTCCCGGCCTCCATCTGGGGGGGCCCTCGAGTCTAACTTCTTCCCGGTCCCCTACCCCGCGGTCCACGTCCCCACCGCACTCTAGAGGGAGCCCGCGGGCCGCGCGCCCGCCGCCGACTGGTTTTGTGCGAGGTCGCCTAGTTCGCAGACCTTGTTCCAACACCTGCACTGCCGGGGCCGACAGCCAATGAGGGCGCCTCCGCAAACGTGGTCCCTTGTGTCCTCACGGTATTCGTGAGCTCCCTGACCCCTGCTAACACAGAGCCAGATACACATCGCCACCCTCACGCGTGCGCCTGGCGTGAGCCGGCCGGGCCCCTCCCCGCCCCGGGAAGCCTGACGGCTGGGTTCCCACAGCTCCCTGGCCAGACTCCGTCCCGCCCGCCAGCTCCGGCCCTGGCCGCCCTCCGTCCCCGCCCTGTCGGGCTCCAGGCAAAACCCGGGGAGGCGGCCGCTCGGAGGCTCCCGGGAGGCGGCGCGGCGCGGCGGACTGAGCATGCGCAGTGAGCAAGGCCGGCTCCGGTGCAAGAAGGAAGCGTTTGCTGTGGTCCCGGCGGCTGCGCTGGGGTATGCGGTACCGGCTAACGTGGCTGCTGCACTCCGCGCTGTCCAGCACCTTCCGCTCGGTCCTCGGCGCCCACCTGCCCCCTCCGGAGCGCCTCTGTGGGTGAGCCGAGCGGAGCGCCTGGGCCCTCGGGGCCCTTGGGTCACGGTGGTTTGGAGCTCGGGTTGCAAAGTGGTGATTCAGCACTTAAAGCCGCCGCCCCTCACGCCGCCTGTCCCGCCGGCCTGGGGCCCGGACGGCCGCACTGAGGCCGCACGGGGCCCGGAAGGGCTGCTCGCGGGGCGGGAGCTAGGGCCCTTGCCCGGAGAGGAGGGTGTCCCTCGGGCGGTGAGGGCGGACGGAGGCTGTGACCCGGGGTCAGCGGGCGTGTGTCACAAGTGCGGGGGGCGGGGGGCGCGGGGCGCGGGCGCGGACAGTCACCCCGGCCCGCTGCCGGGAGCCGCGCAGGGCCGCGCCACTCTGGGGAGAGTCTTCCTGTGAGTGACTGGGAAGCCGAGGCGGACTGTCCCTTGCTATGGGGTAAAGGATCCGAGTCCAGGGAGACCGCTTCTCACCTTCCTCTCAGCTCCGCTTTTTCTTCTGCGGACTGAGTTTCCACTCCTCTGTGGAAATGCCAGCCTTGGGAAGTGTAAAAGTTTGCCTGCCTCCGCCTTAGCGAGTAGCCGAGTATTGGCTTTACTGTGGGAGGGAATTTGGGAGCCGAAAGATACCCTGGGATCCTTCACCGCAGCTCCCTTGTTTTACACCTGAGACAACCGAGGCCCAGGAGAGATTGTGGCAGAAACCAGGATTGGGACGCAGGTTTTTGCCATCCGGTGGCGTGCTCTCTCCACTTGGCTGCTCTGTGTGTACTAGAAATTTTCAGCGTTGTAGTGAGCGCTGAATACCCTTTACTGTGAATAAAGAGGAATTGGCAAAGATGGGCAGTATTGTCTTGCCCTACTTAGGTACATTATTTGAACTCTTCGTCTGGTTTAACAACTATCTGGGACCTAATAAGTGCAGGGTACAGTGATGACCCTCTGTGTAATATCGTCTGCCTTCATAATTGCTGGAGCGGATTGAGATGCCACGAGAGCATAGCCAACTGAGAGGGTCAGAAGCTGCGCAGGTTGTGTTTTAGGAGCATGGTGCGGGACAAAGATAGAGGAGGGGGTCTGGGCTGACCTTTGAAGGAAAGGCAGAAGGTGGGTGTAATCCTACCTAGGTGTGCAGGTTAGCCTGTCTGTGTTGGGAGGACGGTGAGCAGATTAGTCGGAGCCTTAGAGAATTTCCTTGGGGGAATTAAGAAGAAACAAGTCCTGTGTTATAAAAGTAGGATAATACTAGCTTGACCTTTGGATTTTAGTTGGGTTTTTTCTGGTTAATAATTGGTAGGGAGCCATTAGGAGTTTTTGAGGTGGGAAGTGATCTAATGAAACTGGTTGTTTAGGAAACTAGTTTGGTAGCTGTGTGCAGGATTGTAAGAGACTGGAGAGGCCTGAGGCAGAGAAACTGGTTGGGCCTTAGTCTTTACTGCCAGAACTAGGATAGTAGTAGTGGTACTAAAGGAGGCCTAATGCAAATGAAGAATCTGTGGAACTTCTTTTCCCTCTTCTGTTTCCTGCTACACCCCAGAATCCACTACAACATGCAAAAAGATCTCTGAGTTTAGAAAGGGAAGTGGAGGTGCTGAGCATAGGCAGGGTACCTCCCTGGGCCTCCATCATGTCAGAACACTTTTTAAAATTGTTGCTAATAGGCTGTGTTTCGCTCCACCTTATCTCCAGTGTACAGAATTTGTGATTTTAAAGAAAGCATCAATTTTAAGTTTTATACAACTAAAAGGTTTATATGTTCAACTTACAGTTCACTTTTCTCTATGGTTTTCTGCCACTGTTCTTCACTTTCATTGATGAAGTCCAGGGCATGGGTTGAACAACCAGAGCTTCAAAATATGGTGGTTCTCAGAGAGGGAAATTCGAGACTCAAAGCGTAATAAATGAGATCAACCATTTAGAAAGCTCTACACTAAAAATTAGTGGCTGAGGCTAGTAAGGAAAATGCAGGTCCAATCAAAGGGATCAGGGTGTAGTTTTAGGAAGGAACATACTAACACCGGAAGTTACCATATATTCCGATCTTAAGGAAGGTACTCAATCCTACTCTACGTAGTAGGACGAATGCGTTAACTGAGATGGTTACATAGCTGTTTACTGGAAGAGCTGGGATTTAACCTGTGTCTGTCTGGTGCCAGAGCCTGAGCTCTTAACTGTTATTTTATACTGCCTTTGACAGTGTTTGGGCATTCGTTTCCTGTTCTAACCTCTTGAGAAAGGAGTGGTCTTACAGCATTTGTATAAGATCAGTTCATTTAAAAAGCAGCCTCATTGTTCTCTGTTCAGCCATATTGGATAAACGGGAGCTCTGCAGAATCATCTGAACCTAGGGGAACCTGGAGGTAATAGCCCAGTTCCTGGCAACCACTTGAAACACCTGAGCATCAGTCAGCTCACTTTGCAGGTAGCTCTACTTTGCATTTCTCTGTTCCACAGGCTTAAGAAACAGAGGTTTTGCTAGGTGGGGCTACCTATTAAGATTCAGGCTTTTAAACCACTTTTAACCAGAACAATGTCTTTTAACAATTTAAAAGGACCGGATGCCCTTGAATATCTTTAGCATTAGCCATAAACATAAAAAGTTACATTCTGCCTATCTGCCTTAAAGGTTAGAGTTGGGCATGGTCTCATTAGGGAGTAATGTGGGGAGCAGAAGTTCAGTATATGTTTCCTTGAGAATGGGTTTCCTTTCCGTTTTCCTGTTGGTATTTTAGATCTCCTAAACAGGTACCAGAGGCTCAGCCTACCTTTCAGCCAGGGTGAGAAGGCTGAACTCTCTTTCCATAGGGTTAGATCCTCTAAGGTATGTTGGGTTCTGAAGGCTTGGGTAGGGTCTTCCTAACTGGCTTGTCTTCAGTCTGCCCTCACTCTTCTGTCTGTTCATTCAGCCTTACTTGAATGTCTGTTCTGTAGTGATCACTCACTGTGCTCATTGCTGTGGGGGATGCAAAGACAGTCAGTTATAAATTCTGTCCTCAAGGAGTGTTCGGTCATGTAGTGACTCGTCCATTCCTTCACCTCTGACCTTTCACTGAACATCTCCATTTTTGTGTTCTGTTCCTTCTCTCAATTTATTTTGAAAAGCAACTCAGTATTATTTTCACAGTACTCTTTTTCTAAAAATTAGTAGATCATGTTTTCCTCTTTTCTTTTTCTTAAAAAATATTTATTTATTTATTTATTTGGCTGCGCCAGGTCTTCATTGAGGCATGCAGGACCTTTAGTTGCAGCACACGTGTGGGATCTAGTTCCCTGACCAGGAATGGAACCCAGGACCCCAGCATTGGGACTGTGGAGTCTTAGCCACTGGACCACCAGGGAAGTCCCCACAGTACTCTTCTTTTAAAATGGTACTGGGCCTCCCTGGTGGCACAGTGGTTAAGAATCCGCCTGCTAATGCAGTGGACACGGGTTCGAGCCCTGGTCCGGGAAGATCCCACATGCCACGGAGCAACTAAGCCCATGCGCCACAACTACTGAGCCTGCACTCTAGAGCCCATGAGCCACAACTACTGAGCCCGCGTGCCACAACTAATGAAGCCTGCGCGCCTAGAGCCTGTGCTCCGTGACAAGAGAAGCCACCACAATGAGAAGCCCGCACACCACAATGAAGAGTAGCCCCCACTCACTGCAATTAGAGAAAGCCCACGCACAGCAATGAAGACCCAATGCAGCCATAAATAAATAAATACATAAATTTAAAAATAAATAAATAAAATGGTACTTATAAAATTCTTATAGAGTTAAAAGATATAAAAGCTTTTATTCTTCCCAAAGAACTGTATACTTTCTCTTTGCCCATTAAAAGTATGTAACTAAAAAAAAAAGAAAGAAAAAAGTAGGACTCACAGGCCGTTCCCTGAGGGGAAGATATCACACTGCTTGACATATTTATCCCATGAATGAATTAATGGTCTTCCTTCAACACTGGTTTTCTCTGTTTAATTTCCTAGTTTTGCATATGTTGGTGTTATCATTTTCTCAGTTTAGCTTGAAAATTGGAGTAATCTATGAATCTCTCTTTTCCCTTCACTGCCTGTTCCCAAGACCAAACTCTCTTCAATCTTTCATCTTAAAGTTTCTTGGAGTAAACTTGATTATCCATCAGGATCCTAGTTCAGGCCATAATAAATCTTCCCTGACATCTCACATCTTCAAGTTTCATAACTGATTTTTCCAGCCTCCTATTTTCCTATTAGTTGATGCTTATCACTGCTGTTGTCTTGTTTAGACACCATCAGTGGTTATGCATTATTTCAAGATCAAGTCCAAACTTCTTGACCCAGCATTTAAGCATCTCATAAGCTGGTCTTAGCTCAACTTTTCAACCTAACTTCATTCTTCTCTGGTCAGACTCACTAATTTACTGATTCTTGTACATGACCTGTTGATTCCCATTCTAGCATGCCTTTCCCTCTTTTCTTTGTATGACTCAACCTGTCCTTTTTAGACCTTATACAGGCCACACAGTTATCTTTCCTTTTTCTGAACTTAATGATTTTAAGATATTTTGAAATACCCATTTTACATTTAACCATATACTGCCTCATAATTTTTTACTCTTTTAATTATTTAATATTATACATGCCAGAGTGTATAGGACAAAGAAGAATAACAAAATGAACACCTGTGTACCCACCATCTAGTTTAGGAAATTTCTGGTAACTTTGAAGCCCTTTGTGCTCACCTCCCCTGAAGAGATGATGTTATCCTGAATTTGGATATTAATTCCCTTGATTTTTCTTTATTGCTGTATCAATCTTAATGTATTCCTAAACAGTACATTGTTTAGTTTTGTCTGTTGTTGACCTTTATGGAAAATTTTCTTCTCTGAGTTACTATTTTTCATTTAACAGTGTTTTTGAGATTCATTCACATAGATGTATGTGTTCACTGTTGAAAGACAATCTTATGTGAAAATGTCACTAATTATTTTTTTATTCTGTTGTTGATGGAGATTTGAGTTTTTTTTTTTTCCTATCACAAATAATCCATGTGGTAGGCTTGTCCCAGTACCCAATCTTCTCTACCTACACTCACCAGGGTTCTCATCCAATCACATATATGTGTTTCGTCCAATTTGTAGCCACTTACCACATGTGCTTATTTAACTGTAAATTAACTAAAATTAACAATTCAGTTCCTCAGTCACCCTGTCCACATTTCAAGTCATATGTGGCTTGTGGCTGCCAAATGGGGCAGTGCAGATATAGAATATATCCATCATCACAGAAGTTTTATGAAACTGGCTTGATCTGTATTCGGGCAATTCCCAAATGTGTATCGGTAGCCAGAACCTCTCCCCTGAATTTCAGATTTAAGTAATAAACTTCTACTCAACATTTTCCTTTGTATGTCTGATATACATCCTTTTTTTGGTGCATTTTTTGGGTCTTCGTTGCTGGGCACGAGCTTTCATTAGCGGCAAGTGGGGGCTCCCCTTCGTCGCGGAGCACAGGCTCTAGGTGTGCAGGCTTCAATAGCTGTGGCACACGGGCTTTAGTAGTGTGGCACACGGGCTTAGTTGCTCTGCGGCATGTGGGATCTTCCCGGACCAGGGTTTGAACCCATGTCCCCTTCATTGGCAGGCGGATTCTCAACCACTTCGCCACCAGGGAAGCCCCGGATATACATCTTAAACTGATCATGTCCAAAACCTGTCACCAAATCTTCTACCTCAAAACCTGCTCCTGCCACCGTCTTCTCCCTTATCTCAGGTAGTGACACCTCTGCTCTTCCACTTGTTTAGGCTAACAACTTGGAATCATCCTTAACTCCTTTATTGTTCTCATAGCCTTCATCCAGTCAGCATAGACATCCAGATTCAGACTCTTCTCACTGCCACCACCCTGGTTCTAATCACCCTTTTACCCAGATTACTATAATAGCCTCTTAACCAGTTTCCTCGCTTCTGCACCTGCCACTCTACATATAACCTGTTCTTGTCACCACTGGCAACATGATCTTTTTGAAATCCAAGTCATACATCTTTGTAGGGAATATAGAAAACCTTGCAGTTGATCCTCATTTTGTTCAGACTTAAAGTCCTTATAACGGTTAAGAGGGCCCTGTGGCGTCTGACCTTGCATTACCTCTCTGATTTTGTTTCCAAAATGCTCTCACCTCATCCAGTTGCACTGGTCTTGCTTGATTTGCTCTTGCTCAGATTATTTGCACTGTTGTCCCTCTGCTCAGAATGCTCTTCCAGCAGTGAGATCAGGGAGGGCTTCACAGAGAATATGGTAGGCAAATGCCTTTGAAGGGAATATAAAATTTGGGTCAACAGAGAAGGGGAAGAGAAAGAATATTTTAGATAGAAGGAATGGTATTAGCAAAGGCTTAGATGTGTATATTGTTCAATTCACAGTATAATCAAGGCACAGTGAGATTTTATCGTAAAGGAAATAGCCTCAGATACCTTTTGAGTAGTAGTGACACGTAAGCTGTGATTGTGGACAATTAATCTGGCTATTTTTGGAAGCACAGTTGAAATGTAGTCAGAGATCGACAGAGGATAAAGTAGTAGTGCAAATAACAAGGAAAGGAAAATGTCTGCAGAAGATATGTGTGAAAGAAGATTCAGCAGCTTTGACTGGGTATGGGGGGAGATGGAGGAATCAAAGAGGCCTAAGGACTTGGGCCTGCGTGACTTTGAAATTAGCTAGGAGGGACCAGCAGGGTAGAGAAGGCTGTTGTGGGGAGATTCAGCTGCAGGCAGTGGGAAGAAGTCCAGGCAGGTGAGATGTCGGTGCTACCTGTTGGGTGGCTGGTGTTCTAAAGACATACCAAGAGAACAGGTTGGTCAGGTGCAGCGGCAGAGCACAGCAGTGCAGTCAGGTTGGCACTTCAAGAGCTGCCTGTATTGGGAAGTTGGATAACTCGAGGCCCCTCAGGACAGTGGACCAGACTGAGCAGTCCTTAAACATCCAGAAAGAGAACCAAAATGATGATCCAGTTTGTGGATTGGTAGCTCAGGGAAGAGTTCAATTAAAAAATCATGATGGGACTTCCCAGTGGCGCAGCGGTTAAGAATCCGCCTGCCAATGCAGGGGACACGGGTTTGAGCCCTGGTCCGGGAAGATCCCACATGCCACAGAGCAGCTAAGCCCGTGTGCCACAACTACTGAGCCTGCGCTCTAGGTTCCGCAGGCCACAAGTATTGAGCCCACGTGCCACAACTACTGAAGCCCACATGCCTAGAGCCCGTGCTCTGCAACAAGAGAAGCCACCGCAATGAGAAGCCCGCGCACTGAAATGAAGAGTAGTCCCTGCTTGCCATGACTAGAGAAAGCACTCGCACAGCTTTCGAAGACCCAACGTAGCCAAAAATAAATAAAAGAAAATAAATTTATTTTTTAAAAAAATCATCATGATCCTTTGCCCAGTGTTACAGGCTACTTTATTTTAGGACATGTAGAGTTATATTTGGGGGCAGGAGCTCTGAAGGAGCAAGGGTCCCTGTAATGGTATCCCTGGCACCTAGCACAGTGTCTGGCACATAGTAGGAGTCCATTATTTGTTGGATGAATTTGACGGGGACACAGGCTCCTGGAAGTAGGAAGCCCTAACCATAAACATAATTCAGTTTTTGCTTACAGTTTGCCATTTCCATTCTCCTAATGTCAGTGTAGCCAGTAATTAGTATTTGTGTGTGTGTCTCTTATAAAGAAATTAGAGGTGGTAGTGTATTTCCAAGATTTCTTGCAGGTCTGAGTTATTCATAGGAACTACGTTGGTTTGAAAAGGGATAGGACATAAGGGACAGGACAGTGGGGTGGAAAAGGGCTCTGCGTATTGTACAAAGACTCAGTTCAACTGGATTCTGGTCTTGGTCTGCCATGAGCTTGGCCGTGTGGTTGTGGGTGCTGGACCAGATCATCTTTCAAGTTCCTCCCAACTCCATGAATCTGAGACCTTATATTTTTAAAAGCTCTAATCTCTGTTCGAACCTCAGAAGGGATTTTGCCTTGCTCTCTAGCTGTACTTTGGCTCTGAGAATAGGCAGTTTCTCATAATCAGTTGGAGTCATGATGCTAGTATAATGGAGTTGCTGGCAGTAGAGATTGTATAATTGTTTTATGAAGTGATATATAATAAAGAATATTCCTTTGACAGCTCATGTGATACATATCAACGTTTGTAATCGGTGCTCTTTAATAGTTTTAATTTTTTAAATAGCTGTATAGTTGCCTTTGTAGTATAGCAACGAAGTCTCACTCAAGATCAGTTTATAAGGAAGATAATACTGCTTATTATGGAGCTTTTTGTCACAAAGGATCCAAGTTCACTTGCAATAGTAACTGGATAAAAAATATCCAACAATTCAGTGACTAGCATAATGGGCCCTGCAACTCATTTGTTTTTGTTTTCTTCTGTCTATTAAATACAAAAAAAATGGCTTGTGGGGCAAACCTAATATGTAATTGACTTTCTTATTTCTTAAGGAATGAGATTCTGAATTCAGTACTTGCACTGGTGATTTTTTTTCTGAAGAACACATGATCTACTACATATATGCTAAAAATCAAACATTCTGCCTTTTTTGTGTGTGTGGTACACGGGCTTCTCACTGTGTGGCCTCTCCCGTTGTGGAGCAAAGGCTCCGGATGCGCAGGCTCAGCGGCCATGGCTCACGGGCCCAGCTGCTCCGCGGCATGTGGGATCTTCCTGGACCGGGGCACGAACCCATGTTCCCTGCATCGGCAGGCGGACTCTCAACCACTGCGCCACCAGGGAAGCCCAACATTCTGCCTTTTAAGGGAAAACTTATATGAATCTATTTAATACATGGCTGATTTTAAAAATTAATTTTTATATTTACCAAAGTAATACAGGCAGAGTTTTAAGAGTTAAATAGTACTAAAAGGTTTACAGCAAAAACAGCAGTTCCCTGCTCCCAGAGGCAACCACATTCAACTTTTTTTGTGGGGAGGGGGCTGCACTGCGCTGTATGCAGGGATCTTAGTTCCCCAACCAGGGATGGAACCTGCGTCCCCTTCAGTGGAAGGGCAGAGTCTTAACCACTGGACCGCCAGGGAAGTCCCCACATTCAACGTTTTAAGCTATTTATTTTGAAATTTATTTTAATATTTCTAAATAATATGCTAATACTGTTATTCCTTGATTTCTTAATTTTAGGAATTATCTGTTGATTTGTTTTTATGGTAATAAAGATTTAATTCTCTTCCCTTATCCTTCCTTCTTGCTCCATCTTACCAACTAGTTATGTCACAGATTTTGGATATAGCAGCCTTCTGTATTTATATTATTATGCCTTTGCAAATATTATTCACTGCCAGGCTAAGTAGTGTAATCTGATGACATCCTTCTTCTTGTTCATGTTTTTGTTTTTGCCTTTTGTCATTTTCTGTTTACTTATTTCTGCTTCTTCCCAGTTGCTTCCATAGCCACTTAGTACAATTTCTCACGTGACCAAACTTATTAAATGATCTATTGATTCCATATTTTTTCCTTGGAGACTTTCCCTCCAGACACTTTCCCCTGAGCTGCAGTCTGAACTAGTTTTGCTCCAGGCCTGCTGTAAAGTGGTTGCCTGGAATTTCCCTTTGTTTCTCTCCTATAATGAATTTCCTGAATCTCATATTTTGTTCTATCTTGGTTTGCTTCTTCATTCAAAAGATATATGGTATATTTGAAACATGTATTCCAGTAACTTCTTGAGAAAGAGAGCACATGGGAGATAACTTTTTTTTTTTTTTTTTTTTTTTTTTCAGTACTTGGGCCTCTCACTGTTGTGGCCTCTTCCGTTGCGGAGCACAGGCTCCGGACGCGCAGGCTCAGCGGCCATGGCTCACGGGCCCAGCCGCTCCGAGGCATGTGGGATCCTCCCAGACCGGGGCACAAACCAGTGTCCCCTGCATCGGCAGGCGGACTCTCAACCACTGCGCCACCAGGGAAGCCCGGGAGATAACTTTTTAAAGATCTTCTAATGATTTCCTAAACAGAAAAGTGTAGATTTGGGTTTTCATATGAATCTACATATTTGTAAAATAAATCTACAAAATTGAGAAAGATGATCTGAATGGCTTCCACTCTTCCATCCAGCTCTAGAGTTGTAGGATTCTAAATACTTGAGAATTAAATGATTTTACAGATCATTTTAGCAAATGGTTAAAGCAACAAATTTTTGAAGAGACCCTTTGCAGAACTTTGACCAAAAAATGGACACATAACTTTTCTTTTTCTCCCCTTTCTTTTGATTGTTCTTTGCGTATTTCCATTTTATTTTTTTTCTTGCAGTTTTATTGAGATCTAATTGGCATACAGCATGGTGTAAGTCTTAGGTGTACAACATAATGATTTGACTTACATACATCCTGAAATGATTACTACGGTACATTTACTGAACATCCATCATCTATATAGATACAAAATTAAAGAAATAGAAAAAAATATTTTTCCTCGTGATGTGAACTCTTGGATTTACTCTCTTAACAACTTTCATATATAGCATAGAACAGTGTTAATTATATTTATCATGTTGTACATTACATTCCCGGTACTTATTTATCTCATAACTGGAAGTTTGTACCTTTTGACTGCCTTCATCCAATTCTCCCTTCCCCTATCCCTCCACCTCTGGTAACCACAAATCTGACCTCTTTTCCAGGAGTTTTTTTTTTTTTAATATTTTATTTATTTATTTGGCTGCGCTGGGTCTTTAGTTGCAGTATGAGGGGTCTTTGTTGCCGCATGCGGGATCTTTAGTTGCAGTATGTGGAATCTTTGGTTGTGGCATGCGGGATCTAGTTCCCTAACCAGGGATTGAACCTGGGTCCCCTGTGTTGGGAGTGAGGAGTCTTAACCACTGGACCACCAGGGAAGTCCCTGTTTGTTCTTGAAGTATAATTGACCTGTAACACTATGTTAGTTCCTGTTACACAATATAGCAATTTGATATTTCTGTACATTTCAAAATGATCACCACGATAAGTTTAGTTACCATATGTCATCATACAAAGATATTATATAATTATTGAATATATTCCCCACACTGTACATTTTATACCCATCACTCATTTATTTTGTAACTGGGAGTTTGTACTTCTTAATCTCCCTCACCTATTTCTCTCCTCCCCTAGCCCCCTCCCCTCTGGCAACCACCTGTTTGTTCTCTGTATCTGTTTGTTTGTTTGTTCATTTGTTCTGTTTTTTAGATTCCACATACAAGTGAAATCATACAGTATTTGTCTCTCTGACTTAGTCCACTTAACATAATACCCTCTAGGTCCATCCATGTTGTTGCAAATGACAAGATTCCATTCTTTTTTATGGTTGAGTAATATTCCATTGTTTGATATATATATATATATATATATATATATACACACACACACACACATAAACACATACACACATGTATCTCTCACATCTTTATTCATCTATTGATGTACACTTGGATTATTTTATAACTTGGCTATTGTAAATCATGCTACAATGAAATGATATATCCGATAAGGGGTTAATATCCAAAATATACAAAGAACTCATACAACTCAACATCAAAATAAACAACCCAGTCAAAAAATGGGCAGAGAGGGACTTCCCTGGCAGTCCAGTGGTTAAGACTTCGCCATCCAGTGCAAGGGGTGCGGGTTCAATCCCTGGTTGGGGAGCTAAGATCCCACATGCCTCGGGGCCAAAAAACCAAAACATAAAAGAGAAGCAATATTGTAACAAATTCAATAAAGAGTTTAAAAATGGTCCACATCAAAAAAAAAAAAATCTAAAAGAAAAAAAATGGGCAGAGAATCTAATAGATATTTTTTCCAAAGAAGACATAAAGATGGCCAATAGGCACATGAAAAGATGCTCATCACTAATCGTCAGGGAAATAAATCAAAACCACAATGAGATCTCACCTCACATCTGTCAGGATGGCTATTATCAAAAAGACAACAAAGAAGAAGTGTTAGGATGTGGAGAAAAGAGAACCCTTGTGCACTATTGGTGGGGATGTAAATTGGTGCAGCCACTGTGGAAAATAGTATGAAGGTTCCTCAAAATATTGAAAATAGAACTACCATATGATCCAGCAATTCCACTTCTGGGTATGTATCTGAAGAAAATGAAAACATTAATTCAAAAAGATATATGGAGTCCTGTGATCATTGCAGCATTATTTACAATAGCCAAGATGTGGAAGTAACCTAAGTGCCCATCAGTAGATGAGTGGATAAAGATGATGAGGTGTACACACACACAAACACACACACACACACACAAAATGTAGTATTACTCAGCCATAAAAAAGAATGAAATCCTTTGTTTTTAATTGAACTTAAAAGATTTGTTTTTTTTTTTTTTTTTTTTTGGTGGTACACAGGCCTCTCACTGTTGTGGCCTCTCCCATTGTGGAGCACAGGCTCCGGACGCACAGGCTCAGCGGCCATGGCTCACAGGCTCAGCCGCTCCGCAGCATGCGGGATCCTCCCGGACCGGGGCACGAACCCATGTCCCCTGCATCAGCAGGCAGACTCCCAACCACTGGGCCACCAGGGAAGCCCAAAAGATTTGTTTTTATGGAGCAAGTGCATTTGAGATTTTGCTTTTCAAACAAGAAGAAATGAAAACAAACATTAGCTTTCTTTTTTCCTTCTTTATTTGGTTGGTGAAAGTTTTCCCACCTTCCTTTCTTCCCTAGGGCTACTCGGTGGTTTTTGTGTGCTCTGCTGATGGCTAATACATTATTACCCTTATGTTTCCTTCTAAGAGTTTTATTGTTTTAGCTCTTACATTTAGGCCTTTAATCTGTTTTGAGTTAATTTTTGTATATGGTGTAAGGTAGGAGTCCAGCTTCATCTTTTTGCATGTGGATGTCTGATTGTCCCAGCACCATTTGTTGGAAAGACTATTCTTTCCCCCATTGAATTGTTTTGGTATCCTTGTCAGAAATCAGTTGATTGTAAGGGTGAGGGTTTCAATCTATTCTATTAATATGTAAGTCTGTCCTTATCCAGACCACACTACTTTGATTACTATAGCTTTATTGTAAGTTTTGAAGTCAGGAAGTCTGAGTCCTCCATCTTCATTCTTATTTTTCAAGATTGTTTTGACTATCCTGGGTCCCTTGCATTTCCATACAAATTTTAGGATGAGCTTGTCAATATCTGCAAAGAAGCAACCAGATGGGATTTTGATCTCTGTGGGGAGTATTGCTATCTTAAAGATATTAAATCTAATAATCCATGAATATGGAGTTCTTTCCATTTATTCAGATCTGCTTTAATTACTTACAACAGCGTTTTGCAGTTTTCACTGTATACGTTTTCTACTTCCTTGTTAAATTTATTTCTGTTTCATTTTTTGATGCTATTGTAAATGGACTTGTTTTCTTATTGCAATTTTAGTTTGTTCATTGCTATTATAGAGAAGTACAGTTGATTTTTTGTTTTCTATATACAAGATGATGTCTTCTGTGAAAAGAGCTGGTTTTACTTCTTCCTTTCCAATTTGGATTCCTTTTATTTCATTTTCTTGCCTAATTGGCCTGGCTAGAACCTTCAAGTACAGTGTTGAATAGAAATGGCAAGAGTGGACATCCTTGTCTTGTTCTTGATCTTAGGGTGAAAACAGTCTTTCACCTTTAATTATGCTGCCAGCTGTGGCTCTTTCATAGATACCCTTTATCAGGTTGAGGAAGTTCCCTTCTGTTCCTAGTTTTTTTGACTTCATTATGAATAGGTATGAAGAAATGTATTTTGGGTTTCCCTGGTGGCACAGCGGTTAAGAATTCGCCTGCCAATGTAGGGGACGTGGGTTCGAGCCCTGGTCCGGGAAGATCCCACATGCCGCGGAGCAACTAAGCCCGTGTGCCATGACTATTGAGCCTGTGCTCTAGAGCCCACACGCCACAGCTACTGAAGCCTGCGCATCTAGAGCACGTGCGCTGCAACAAGAGAAGCCACTGCAATAAGCCTGCGCGCCACAAGGAAGAGTAGCCTCCGCTCACCGCAACTGGAGAGAAAGCCCGCGCACAGCAATGAAGACCCAGTGCAGCTAAAAATAAATTAATTAAAAAAAAAAGAGATGTATTTTGAAAACAGCCTCATACTTGGCATTGAAAATATTGCAAATATATTAAACAGAGTTTTTTCTTTAACCATTTGACAGTAAGCTGCCAATTTGATGCCCTGTCACTCCCTAATTCTTTAGTGTGATTTCCTGTAAACAAGGACATTCTCCTATATAACCGCAATATGATCGTTAAAATCAGAAAATTAACATTGATTCATTACTGCCATTTAAATCTCAGGTCCCATTCAAATGTCACCAGTTGTCCAGTTTTATCCTTTACTGAAGGATACCTAATGAAAGGATTCATTTCAGAATTAGCGTCATCTTTAGTTGTCGTGTCTCTTTAGTCTCTTCAGAAGGGAAGTTCCACAGCCAAAGCATTTCATGACCTTGACTCTTTTAGAATTTACAGACCGGTTACTTTTAGAATGTCCCTAATTTGGTTTTTTCTGATTATTCCTCATGATCAAATGCAGGTTACCCAGCTTTGGCAGAAATGTCACAAAATCGATGCAGTGTATGTTTTCATTGCATCCTATCAGTTGACACTCAGTTTTGTCCTTTATTGGCTCTATTTACTTTGATCACTTTAAGATAGTTCCTCCCAGGCTTCTCCACGGTAAAATTACTCTTTTCCCTTTGTTATAAATATCTTCAGGGAAGATGCTTTAAAACTATGTAACTGTAATGTTCCTCATCAAACTTTCAACTTATTCATTTTATTTATTTATATCAGTATAGACTTGTGTTGTCCTGTTTTATTTAAAGAGCTTTACTCTGTTACTATCGTGATTTAATCTGATGCTCAGATTGTCCCACACATGGGCAGTGGGGACCCTTTCAAGCTGGCTCTTGTATCCATTTAACATCCATCTTTCTTTTGGTATTTTTTTATTTTTTGGCACAATGAGATATACCAGGCTCATCATCTCATTTCCCAGTCCTGGAATCAACCATTTCTCCAAGGAACCCTGGTTCCTTTTAGTGGAGAATAAAATTTAGAAACCAAGTTCTAGGTGCTAAATGTACTCATCTGCTGTTTGGGGAGGAAGAGGAGGAAGATGGCTACTGCCTGGCCCTCTTATTAGACGGAGCCAGAGATACATGTATATACATAAATAGGTATTTGATATAGATGCAGACACATAGATATAGACAGATACTCTGTACACAGACCCACGTTAACATCTGTATTTATTTCCTGTCTGTATATTTGCGTATATTGAAATCCATGAGCCATACAGATAACCTCCAATTCCAATCAAAGACTACAAAGTTCATTTTAGCTTTTTTCCTTTCCGTGTTTGTAATTCTTTGCCCTGATAGTGAGGACCCTGGTTCTTATTATTCTTAATAAATACACTTATTTAATCCATCCTGCTAGATGTAACCAACATCTCATCATTGCTGCCGCCCCCTTCCCTTTGAGGTGCTTCCTGGGCACTGTCACCCTGTGTTGGGCTGCCCCAGGAGTCATTGCCCTTTTTATTCTGTGAGAGCTTTGACACCCTGCTTGAGGCTGTTTTCTCAAAAGTATGCATGCCTCCTTAACCCTGCTTGGGCCTCAACTACCATGCTGGGCCACCAAGAGCAATTCTACTCTCCTCACGCCACTCAGGAATGGGGATATTTTGAAATTTGCATTAGCCTTTATTTTAAATACCCTAAAGTTTGTAAATAGAGCCGAGTACAAGGCCTAACTTTGTATGTTGTCTATAAAATTCAGGGAATAGAAAGTGATGGAAAAGGGTTTGGGTAACCATGTCCTCAAAAACAACACTATCTTGTCTTTTTTCCTAGGGGTTTTCTGGTTGGTGGCTGTAAAACAGGTGCTGTTTGAATAGGAAGTCGTAGGTGCAGAGTGGGTTGTTGGACTTAAATTTGTAACCATTTATGTGGGAAAAGTATATAAGCACATTTTCTAGAAGGAGGTACATTAAAAATGTGTTTATCTTTAGGTGGTGGAATCTAGGTAATTTGTATTTCCTCATACTTGAAAAAAACTATATACAGCTAGCATAGATAACTTTGTTTCTTTTATTATATGAGTAATTATAAAATAAAAGAAATAAAAATAAAACAAGTGCTTTAAATGCCCAGTACTGAGAACTTTTGCTTGATGGTCCTGGGATGCGGGAGAAGAAAAACGAAAAATGTATGTGCCCATATTCTTAGGAAAGCGTTTGATAAACACTTATTTAGTTTAATTTAGTTTTGTTTTTTTCTACCTTTGGCCTTCTAGTAGCATAGAATCCTGGCTCTTCGCATCTTCTATAATGTAGTGTAGACATCCCAATGCATTAACTTTTTTTTTTTTGGTGGGGACAGAGGGTCTGGATACAGATGTATTTTTAATTTTTAAAAAGCTTTTTATTTTGAACTAATTTTAGACTTACAGAAAAGTTGCAGAAATAATACACTTCCCCTGTACTTAATCATTGTATAATTATCAAGAACAAGAAATTAATATCTTTACCTTTGTAGTTGATAAATATCTTGGAGGAGATACTTTGGGACTGTGCAAATCCTTTTTGACCTTACTTTTTAGCATCCACCAGTAGATCTCTGCAACAGTTAGTACTGCACTTAAAGATGATTATTTCCCTCTTTATTTATTAATTGAAATTCTGTGAGGGAGAAATGTTTTTCTCCCTCATTTGTTTACTTATTTACTTATTTCTTTCAGTATGGATTCACAGATACTTATTTTACTCGACAGGTTAAAATTCATTGCTATCATTATTTATGTGTTGAACAAATTGTTCTAGCTTTGGCCATTAGGAACGCCTTTGGGTTGGCTCCTGTGTACTTTCAATAAGCCCCCATCTTTTTTAGAGAACTACTTTACTTCTGGCACTATAAGGTGTTTCAGACTCATTTCGTATTTTCTTTGCCCTATCCCTGAAATCAACTACTTGATTCTTTTTATTGGAAAGTGATGTTTAGGGATCACAGTCTGGACACTAGATGTACTTACGGTCACTGAGGTGTCATTGCGTTTAGTGGATAGTCTAGCTACCCCCACACATAAACATATTTATGTTTCTAAATCTGGATAGATATACTCCAAATCATGAGTCTGTATTGATATCTCTGATTCCAATTTAGTATTACAAACCTTATTTTAGTCTTTTCTTTTTCCCTATTTATAGTTTCTTCCTCTAACAACGAGTACACTGGATTTCATTATCTACAATTTATTTACTTATTTGATCAGTCCTGGTATACATATAAAGTGCTTTCATAATTGCTAGCCCACACCTCTGTAAGAAACACTTTTGATAACTATATCATGACATTTATGTACAGTAATTTCTGTCTTTATTGTATCCAGTCAAAATACTATTTTCCAGTTAAAGTTAGTTCATTTCTGTCTTTTCTTTAGAAGTTACCTTTTTTTTTTTTTTGCGGTACGCGGGCCTCTCACTGCTGTGGCCTCTCCCGTTGCGGAGCACAGGCTCCAGACGCGCAGGCTCAGGGGCCATGGCTCACAGGCCCAGCCGCTCCGCGGCATGTGGGATCCTCCCGGACCAGGGCACGAACCCGTGTCCCCTGCATTGGCAGGCGGACTCTCAACCACAGTGCCACCAGGGAAGCCCACTGTCTTTTTTTAAAATTACTTTATTTATTTTTGGATGCATTGGGTCTTCATTGCTGCATGCGGGCATTCTCTAGGTGCAGTGAGTGTGGGCTACTCTTCATTGTGGTGCGCGGGCTTCTTGTGGTGGCTTCTCTTGTTGCGGAGCACAGGCTCTAGGCGCGCGGGCCTCAGTAGTTGCATCACGCAGGCTCAGTAGTTATGACTCACAAGCTCTAGAGCTCAGGCTCAGTAGTTGTAGCCACAGGCTTAGTTGCTCCGCGGCATGTGGGATCTTCCTGGACTAGGGCTCAAATCTGTGTCCCCTGCGTTGGCAGTCGGATTCTTAACCACTGAGCCACCAGGGAAGTCTCAAGTTAGTTCATTTCTTTCCCACCCTCTTCAGTATGATTATGTTCATTTCTAATACAGTTTGTTTCTTTTGTTAGTATTTTTATTTTATTTTGCACACTAACATCCTGACTGATTTTAATGGTTTTTTATTGTTTTTAATTGTGAAATATACATAAAGTTTACCATTTTAACCATTTTTAAGTGTACAGTTCAGTGGCACTAACTGTATCACATCAGTGTAATTACTTTGTTGCGCAGCCATCACCACCATTCATCTCCAGAACTTTTTCATTTTCCCAAACTGAAACTCTGTATCCGGCAAACAGTAACTTCCCATTCCCCCTTCCCCTCAGCCCCTGGCAACTACCCTTCTACTTTCTGTCTCTGAATTTGACTACTCTAGATATCACATATAAGTGGAATCAAACAGTCTTTGTGCTTTTGTGACTAGTTTACTTCACTTAACATAAGGTCTTCAAGATTCATCCATGTTGGGATTCTGAACATAAGGTCTTCAAGATTCATCCATGTTGGGATTCTGTATTAACTTTTGAACTGTACTGTCGGAGTCTTGGGAATGCTTGACAGTATCACTGCCACTGAGGGGCCCTGAGATGGTGAGGTGGGGACTCTGACTTCCTCTGCTCCTCTTGAACCAGAGTAGTTTAGTTTTATGATTTACAGTTCTATAAGATTTCAGTAGAGGAAAGCATATTTTCTTTTTAAAAAAATAGTTTGGGAATCACATTATGAATAGTATTCAAGCCTCTACTTTAATACTAGGTGGTCAGGTGCTTCTGACATGACCTAGTCAGTGACGACTATTCTAACTGTTCATCGGTTACCTAAGCATCAGTAGCTCTCCTTCCACCTTCCACCATTAAACTTAGTTTTGCCTGCTGAGGCAACACAAAGTGAGTTTGCTCTTTTACCTAATAGTCTTGGATATTTGAACGTTGCTTTTATGGATTGGTCGTAGTGTTGTGGAAGAGTCCATCCTGATACAGATCCTTTTGGGAGTAGGTGAGAATGCAGATAATTATTCTTTGGCTCGCATTGCTATTGGGATCCTGGAGTCACAATGCCTGGACTCTGCCATTCACCTCTGTGTGGCCTGGTAATCGTTACTGCCCTGTTCAAGCCTTTTCCCTCATCAGCAAAATGGGGACAATAATAGTATCTACCTTACAACTTTGTGGTGAGAATGAAATGAGGAAATGCATGTAATGTATATGTCTCCATCATATAGTTAAGTGTTCAATAAATGTGGACTAATAACAGTAACAATGCCACCATTGCTATGAAGAGGAGAAGAAAGTGTTATGTATTTTATTTTTGGACGCAACAACAGGGGTGTAATTTCAAAGTTGTAGGCAGCCACCTAGATGGGGCTTGAGGGGTAAGTTTTTTTAAAGTCTGTATCTAAATAGAATAGCATCTGCAATTTAAAAAAAAGTCATCAGAATCTAGGCTCTTACCTACGAAACTACCTAAAATTCTTATCTTATTTGTAGAAAGAAACAAAATGAATCCTAAAATTGACAGCAACATTGGGCCAAACCACATTAGGTCAGCAATTGAGAAAGTAGGTTCCGGAATTAGGCTGTGGGTTCTGTTCCATTGTCTGCTTAAAGCTTTTACCTCACATCACAAACAGTTCAAAAAAATTTGTTTGGAAATTGCCCAAGTTGTGAGCCAACAAACTAGTTTCTTAAGGGAACCAAGTTGTCAGCAGCAACAGTGAATGGAAATGGAGCTCAGGTTTTTTCTTTATTAATCAGCTTGTTGTATTGTGAGGTTGCTGATGCAAGTTAACAACAGTAACAAAAAGTTCACTTTGGACTTACAAATTCACTAAGCAGAGACTAGTATGCTCAAGTCCATTAAGTTTTATCTTTTCAAAGATTCTTTCTGTACTGACCTGAAAAGTACAAAGAATAAAGACCAACTAATAGTTTACTATCCATAGATAACCATACTGAACATTTCTGTGAGTATCCTTCCAGGGATTTAGTCTCTGTACATAAGATAAGCTTTTTAACTTGATGGAGTGATTAAGAAGAGCATGGTGCTTTGGTGTCTAAAGACTTGGGTTTAAATCTTAGTCCTTTTATTTAATGTGTGTATGGCCCTAGTCAAATAACTTTGTGAGGTTTAATTTCCCCATCCAGGAAAAACGGGAATAATAGGATCTACCTGAGGGGTTTGTTGAAGGTATAATCCCTACGAAGAGTTTATGCTGTGTAAAATACTGACTGAGCATTCAGTAAGAGTCTGTCCCAGTACCGTGGCTGTGCTCCTTCTAAGGCAGATCCCTTTACTTGTATACTAGATTGCTTACTCAAGGACAAGGTTTCTACAAACCTCTCTCTTTCTCCTTCATTATCAGTTTTCCCCCTCTCTTCATTTAAGCCTTTTCTGGTTCAGATTTTTAAAAATAAATAGGTAGGACTTCCCTGGTGGCGCAGTGGTTAAGAATCTGCCTGCCAATGCAGGGGACATGGGTTCGAGCCCTGGTCTGGGAAGATCCCACATACCGTGGAGCAACTAAGCCCGTGCGCCACAACTACTGAGCCTGCGCTCCAGAGCCCGTGAGCCACAGCTACTGAGCCCTCATGCCACAACTACTGAGGCCCATGCCTAGAGCCCATTCTCTGCAACAAGAGAAGCCACCAAATGAGAAGCACGCGCACCGCAAGGAAAAGTAGTCCCTGCTCGCCGCAGCTAGGGAAAGCCCGCGCACAGCAACAAAGACACAGTGCAGCCAAAAATAAATAGATTTTTAAAAATAAAAATAAATAGGTGGGAGTTTAATAGATAACAGCTTTCTGTGTTTTGATGAGTCTATCTCCTGGTTTTATTTTAAGTGGATTAAATTGGTTGCAGTTATCCATTATTTTTGGATGATGAAGTCAGAACTATAAACTAGGGTCTTTCATCCTGAGCACTGTTGACATTTTGGGCAGATAATTTTGTCATGAACGTTATCCTGTGCGTTGTAGGTTGCTTAGCAGCATCCCTGGCTTCTACTCGCTAGTTGCCAGTTGTACCTTTCAGTTGTGACAATTCATTTGTGACACATTGACAAATGTCCCCTTGGGAAGCAAGTGGTTCTGTTGAGAACCACTGACTATAAACAGTGGCTTGCCTATAGCAATTATAAAGGGATAATTATTTGCCTGTTTTTCTTATAGTCTTATAAAATACCATCCTATTACCAGGCCGTCCTGGAGATGACAGTATACAACTGGAATTTGCATGAGTATATGTTAAGAATGCCAGTAATAACATGGTGACTGTTGAGGTGGTCTGTTTGCTTCTCGCCACCCTAGGAACATAACAGTGGTGATGATTATAAGGTTACCATTTGTGGGTGCCTACTATGTACCAGACACTGCCTGGGGAAAAGCTGTAAAGGCTGTCCAAGTCTGATGCAACTTTAGGTACCTCTGTCAGTTTAGTGCATATGAACACCTCACGTGACTCTTAATTGGCAATACCAGATGAGGCCCCAAAGCCGTTTGACCAAGAGTTCAATAGGATCCAGGATCTGAGCAGCATAGGGGTCATTTGGTAAAGGTGAAGGTATGTAATTACTGAACATTGTCTGGAAGTGGTCATTGAGTCAGTACTGGCATGGAGAATCATACTAAGGCATACAGGTCAAGCTTTCTGAACCAGCATTATCTGAAGAGGGCAGGATTCTCTTTCTGTCAGAACCAGGGTGTACCTGTCAGTGGAACTGAGCCCTCACATGGAGATTCACCACTCTGTACAGAATATGAGTGTTTGTGGTTTGCTTTCCTTGGAGGGCTGTCTTGAGAGAATTATTTACAGATTGATAACTCTTCCTAGACTGTGATTTGAATTAATCTTTAGAGACCATGATAGGGATCTTTGAACTGTCCTTGCTGTTCTGAGGTCATGGAGAATCTATGAGGAAGATGACCCATGTGTAAAATTAATTCTGAGTTTGAGGAAATGTTCACTTTATATAGTATTCTTTTTTTGTTTTAAAATAAAGAAGAGAACCTGTCTAATTCTAATCTTGAGTTAGTGGTGTGAATGTAAATTGATACAGCCACTATGGAGAACAGTATGGAGGTTCCTTAAAAAACTAAAAATAGAACTACCATACGACCCAGCAATCCCACTACTGGGCATATACCCTGAGAAAACCATAATTCAAAAAGAATCATGTACCACAATGTTCATTGCAGCACTATTTACAATAGCCAGGACATGGAAGCAACCTAAGTGTCCATCGACTAATGAATGGATAAAGAAGATGTGGCTCATATATACAATGGAATATTACTCAGCCATAAAAAGAAATGAAATTGAGTTATTTGTAGTGAGGTGGATGGACCTAGAGTCTGTCATACAGAGTGAAGTAAGTTAGAGAAAAACAAATACCATATGTCAACACATATATATGGAATCTAAAAAAAACAAAAAAACGTTCTGAAGAACCTAGGGGCAGGACAGGAATAAAGACGCAGACATAGAGAATGGACTTGAGGACACGGGACGGGGAAGGGTAAGCTGGGACGAAATGAGACAGTGGCATGGACATATATACACTACCAAATGTAAAATAGATAGCTAGTGGGAAGCAGCCACATAGCACAGGGAGATCAACTCAGTTCTTTGTGACCACCTAGAGGGGTGGGATAGGGAGGGTGGGAGGGAGGCGCAAGAGGGAGGGGATATGGGGATATATGTATACATATAGCTGATTCACTTTCATATACAGCAGAAGCTAACACACCATTGTAAAGCAATTGTACTCCAATAAAGATGTAAAAAAACCAAAATCCTGGGTTAGAAGTTGTTGTTTAATGTAAATGTTGAAAATTATTGGTGGGAGAATTTATTTATTTGAAGTTTAATCATTTTGCTTTTATTTGGATCACACTCTTAATTGGATGCTGGGAGTGTCAAGTTTTATCTTGAAATCTTTACTGGGGTCTAAAGTAATTAACTAAAAGCTAGCCTTCCAATCATACATAATGAGTAAAGACTTGTTAAATGATTTAACATATTATTGACTCAGTTGACTCATGCTGTGCTTATGACATGGGTCTCCTAGTTGTTGTGGCCAAGAGGACATCAACAGAAATAATTGTCTCAGGGCTTCCCTGGTGGCGCAGTGGTTGAGAGTCCACCTGCCGACGCAGGGGACACGGGTTTGTGCCGCGGTCCGGGAAGATCCCACATGCCGCGGAGCGGCTGGGCCCATGAGCCATGGCCGCTGAGCCTGCGCGTCCGGAGCCCGTGCTCCGCAACGGGAGAGGCCACAGCAGTGAGAGGCCCGCATACCGCAAA
>NW_020837955.1:11456692-11795403 GCF_003676395.1 Aethalodelphis obliquidens | reverse complement strand
AAAAAAAAAAAAAAAAAAAAAATTGTCTCAGGACACACCTGAGAAGGTTTAGATAATTATTATGTTAATTGGACTGTTATTTCTTCTGAGCCTTCTTAGTCTAGTACCTGTTTGATATGGATAGCTACTTCTCAGTGTCTAAGTGGTACTATTTCCAGGATGACTTTTTTTTAATTATTATTTTATTTTATTTAATTTATTTTTGGCTGTGTTGGGTCTTCATTGCTACGTGTGGCCTTTTCTTTAGTTGCGGCGAGCAGGGGGCTACTCTTCCTCGCGGTGCGCGGGCTTCTCATTACGGTGGCTTCTCTTGTTGTGGAGCACGGGCTCAGTAGTTGTGGCTCGCAGGCTCTAGAGAGCAGGCTCAGTAGTTGTGGAGCACGGGCTTAGTTGCTCCCGCAGCATATGGGATCTTCCCGGACCAGGGCTCAAACCTGTATCCCCTGCATTGGCAGGTGGATTCTTAACCACTGTGCCACCAGTGAAGTCCCTCCAGGATGATTTTTGATGGATGATCTTTACAGCCTTGAGTAATTCATTTATCTCCCTCCTCTTTTATTTTACTATGTTTTATATTTTCAAAAACTCTTGTTTTAAAAAACTTTTAGGGCTTCCCTGGTGGCGCAGTGGTTGGGAGTCCGCCTGCCGATGCAGGGGACGCGGGTTCGTGCCCCGGTCCGGGAAGATCCCACATGCTGCGGAGCGGCTGGGCCCATGAGCCATGGCCGGTGAGCCTGCGCATCCGGAGCCTGTGCTCCGCAACGGGAGAGGCCACAACAGTGAGAGGCCCGCGTACCACAAAAAAAAAAAAAAAAAAAAACTTTTAATCGAAATATATCATGTGTTCAGCTTGGTGAATTTTCACAAACTGACCATACCTCTGTGAACATAACCTGTATAACCAGCACATGGTCAGCATCTCAGAAGCCCCCCTCATGTTTTCTTCTGTTCACTACCCACTACCCCCAAGGGTAACCACCATCCTGACATAAAGCATAGCTTGATTTTACTTATTCTTGCACTTTATTTAAATGGGAGAAAAACCACTTACTCTAGCATCTAACTTCTTTCACTCAACCTTACATTAATGAGATTCATCCCTATTTTTGTTCTTTGTTCTAGATTATTCATTTTCATTGTCGTATACTATTCCATTGTGCGAATATATCACAGTGTATTTACCTTTTTATTGCTCATGGACATTTGGTCTTTTCTAGTTTTGGCTATTATGAATAGTATTGCTATGAACATATAAATGCATTTATATGGGGTATATAGCTAATACATGAACTGTTAGGTCATATGTATATACTGCCAGTTTTTGAAAATAGTTGTGCCAGTTTGCATCCCCATCGGCAGTGTATGAGAGTTTGGGTTGTCCTCTGACTTCTCTATCACTGGTGTTTTTTAGTCTTTTCATTTTAACCATTCTGGTTGGTATGTAGTGGTATCTCAGAAAACCTCCTGTGGCAAAACTCAGCTGTGAATTTGGGGCATCTTGGGGCTTTAATCTGTCAAACCAAGCTCATGCACCCACCAGAGCCTCGTTTGTTTCTCTTCCGTTAGTAGAGTCCTTCTTCTTGGGTCAAGTATGGTCTTTAATCTGCACCCAGAATTGGCAGATACCTCCAGAGAAGAGAATAGGTGATGATCACTCACTCACCGCAGAGGGCTCTCCCCTCTGGAATTCCAGTGTATCCACTCCTCATTGCTTCCACAACTCTCCAACATCTATGAACATGTGATTTTTAAATTTTTTGTGGCTTTTTCTAGTTATTGAAGCTGAATCAGGTTGCCACGACCTATTATATCCTACGCAGAAGTGGAAGTTGTCAGTAGATTCTTGGGATTTTCTATGTGCCCAGCGATGTCACCTGTGAGTAATGTTAGTTTTTTTCCCCCTTCCTTTCTCATCTTTTTTTTTTTTCTTGCATTATCAGACTGGTCATAATTACCAGCACAGTGTTTAATAGAAGAGGTGATAGTGACATCTTTTTTGTAGGGATGGAGAATGAATGCATTATTTTATCATTGTGTATGACAATTGCTGTGGTTTTTGTAGTTTTTTTCTAGCTGAAGGAATTCTATTTCTAGTTTGCTGACATTTTCTTAAAGACATGAATGGTTATTGAATTTAAATAACTTTTTCTGCACGTACCAAGATGATTATATGACTTTCTCTTTCTTTCCCCTATTCCTATGGCTTAATGTATGCTTCTGAAAAATCACATATAATCTTACCATGTCTACTGTAATATTATTTTCATATTCCCTTTCATCCATGAGACAGTTCTGTACAGAGAGACAATTCTCTCTTTAAACCTGCTGTACATTTAAACATACCATACATTTTCCTTTTTATTTTTTATTAGCGAAGTAGATAATATAGTTCTCAGCCCAGGGACTACTTTGGCAGATTAGAAATATTCTTCCGGGCTCCTACCACTACCTCTCTCTATTTTATATAGGGAGGAATGAGTGAAAAACTGAAAAATCTCCTTAGAGCATGATTTTGACCTTTTTTAATTTTTATTTCCTTGTTTTTATTATTTGGGATTGTAAGGGAGGAGAATGGGGTCAGGGAAGGGCTGAGGGGGTGATAACGGGGAGTTGGGGAAGAAAGCCATATGTGATTTCCTTAAGCATGACTTTCTGCTCCTCCCCTTCCCACGCTTCCTCATTATAGTCCCAGCTTTGCCACAAATCAATTGTGTGAATACCTTGGACAAGTCACTTAATCACTGAGCTTTTGTTTCCTCATCTGGGATTGAGGAGAATGGCCATGAACAGCTGCTGTGACCTGCCACTAACGGAGAATGGAAAGATTCAATAAGCAGTTTATAAAGCATATGACACTTTTAAAATGCGAGTGATTTTTTTAAAAATATCTTTATTGGAATATAATTGCTTTACAATGTTTTGTTAGTTTCTGCTGTACAGCAAAGTGAATCAGCTATACGTATACACATATCCCCATATCCCCTCCATGAGTGGTTGTTAGGATTAGTTTTCTACAGTGGCATCTATCTCAACATTTTCTAACAGCCTGAAAGTTACCTGTGGAAGAAGGATGCTTGTGAAACACCCTCGGCCCCAAAACTACAACTGTAAGAAACCTGTAGTTAACTGTGGCAAGAGGTATAAAATGGAGGTTTTGTTAATTTGTTTAAACCTTCATAAAGTCTCTATAAATTGTTCATAGCTAAGCTTGTCACTTTTGGAATGAACAACCATTGATATGTATGTACTAAAGCTAAAACAAAATTTGCAAAAGCTCTTTTCTCTAAAATGATATTGCTGTAGGATTCCTTTAAATTAAAATAACCCTTGTTCATTTAAGCGTTTGTTTTTGCATTGTAAACTCCTTTCCAGAGGGCACAGAGTTAGCACAGCTGTCATGCTGCCTGAAACAAAGGCAGAGCATCACATCGTGGGAAAGTAAGACTTAATTGACAGGATTTTAGTTTATACCCACCTTTATGGTCTATCTGGCGCATGAAGTGAGATACACTGGTCCTGTAAGTGAAGAGCCATGGGGTAGATCAGGGGACCGGGTACCAGTCCAAGGCCTGTTAGGACCCGGGCCGCACAGCAGGAGGTGAGCAGCGGGCCAGCAAACAAAGCTTCATCTGCCGCTCCCCATCGCTCCCCATTGCTCGAATTACCGCCTGAACCATTCCCACCCCCACAACCCCCACCCCCGTCTGTAGAAAATTGTTTTCCACGAAACTGGTCCCTGGTGCCAAAAAGGTTGGGGACCGCTGGGGTAGATGGTTCCCTGAGATATGTCATTTTTTAGGTCAAGTAACATGAATAGTATTGGGGAATATGTGGTCTTATAGTGAGGCATCCGAGGGCTCATATCACCACTGCCTTGCTATTCTGTTTTACTCACCTCTGCCTTGTACAGGGAAGAAAGGGTGTTTGTGGAGTGGTTCTGATTTGAGGCATTTTCTCTCTGGGTACCTCCTCCACATTCAGGAGTGCCATGGGTAAGCTTCACTTCCGCCTATGGTTTTGGTAGTAGATGGATGGATTCCACAGAAGGGAGGTTTTGATTTATAATTTGACTATTAGCCCAGTCATTTGCCTGTTCAGGTTTATAGGTCATCCATTTAGAAATTAGAAATGGATCAGGTCTAACTTTAAATATGTCTTGGACTATGGGGATGGGTAGGGAGCAAACAGCAGAGTAAACTTGCTCAATCTTCTATTAAATCAGCTGTGAAACACTTAGAGACGTGAGAAAAAAGACTGTAGAGGGTCATCTGAATAAAAGATTATTTGCGTAAAAGTTTTTCTCTTGATACAGGAATTTATAATTGATCTATTTGGGAATTTGTTTTTGCAGACCTGCAATTTAGGCCTAGATAAAAGTCCATGATCTTTCAGTGGAAGTTCTGGTTGTAGTTCTGTTAACATCGAGCTCTTGTTTTTCCGCTGAATGCCTCACATTTTTTTCTTCATCACCATTCTTTTGCTCAGATCTCCCCTTCCTTTTATTTGGCATGCTTCTACTCACCTACTCTCTTTCCTGTCTCCCCTCCTGGACTGAGTTAGATGCCCCTTTTATTACTCCCATAGTTCCCTGGGGATAACTTTGTCACCACACTTAAAAAATAATGTCTTGTTTTCATCTCTTGTCATAAGTCTGGGTTCCTTCAGAGCAAGGGCTCTGGTGTATTCATCTTTGTAGCCAACATGTGTGGTGTGGTGTCTGGACCTTAACTGTTTGTTTGGATATCAGGGTGCTTAGGTGGACAGGACTGGGAGTTAAGAGCTAAATCCTAATTGTAACTTTTTGCTGTATAATCTTGGCCAAGTGCTCTTCAGTTTTCTTATAAGTAAGATGAGGGGACTAGCTCACCTGCAGATTCTGGCTTAGGAGGTCTCTAGTGGTTTCTGATGTTTTGCATTTTTAACAAGCTTACAAGAAGAGCTAGTGCTGCCAGTTCAAGAGCTACAAAGGACTAGATAACATCTAATGGCTTTTCCAGCTTTTACCTTCTGTGATTTTAGTCACTGTTTTAAATTATGAACAAAATTACAAGATATGCTGTAATTGCTAAACATCTCTTCAGTTTATCAGAATGTGAAACACTGACAATTCTGTGCCTTATTTTGAAGTTGTATGATAATGTCCCTGTATTACTTCCAAGATTTTGACTTCGACAGGTTAAAAATATGTCCAGAAAAGCATTTGAGTTAGCACTAGCTTGTCATCTAAAAGTCACTACTTGCTTGCTTGCTCTTTGGTGCATATTGGAGAACATTTGCAATAAATAAAATGCTAATGAGGGAGCTGAGATGGGTAGACATGTGATCTCATTAGTATGAATTCAGACAGGCAAGCTGTTGAGAAATTCATCATCATCAGAGGGGTTCCTGATCATTTCCTTCAGTTCTCCAGAAGGTGAGAATCAAATTGTCATATGACATATTGATAGATATGCTGTAGGTAAAGGCAGACTCTACCTATTGAATATGGATTGCTGGGGATGGGTCTTGTTTGAAAACGTCTCTACTGTTTCTTTTAGCTTTTACTTCCTCAGGAAGTCACGATATTTGATTTGGGAGCATTGCCAGCTTAGAAATTTATAGCTGCCCTTGATCTGGTGTACAGATGTCTAAAAGTAGTTGGGTTAATTTTTATGTTTGATTCATAGAAAAAAAAAATCCATCTCTTTACTCTTAACCACACCAGGAATATTAAACAGACATAGCTTCAGTGTCCACATGAGTTATATACATGCCTGTGATGGACTGTGATCATTTTTTTTCCTCTAAGCAAATGAAAATCTGGACAAGGGAAATTAAACCCTGAAAAACGTACAGAATGTAGCATATAGTTGAGGGTGGTTATCTTAATTATAATGAAATTTTCACCTCCCACAGAATAAGACAGTTTGTCCCACCAAAGTGAGCTGTATTTCATTTCCTGACTATTGTTGTGGATTGAACAGAAGTTTTAGAGCTTGCTTCATCATCATCATCATCATCATTGCATTTTAATCATTTGTAACCCTTGGTTCCCCTAGATCAAACTAGCTGGGACAAACAGTAGAGGGAGTTGGGTATAAGCAATGGCAATGGAACCAAAATAAATAGCCTTTGGTTTTTGCTCCCACTTAGTGGAATCCATCACAAGAATTCCAACCTTCTCCCTCCCTCCTGGTAGAGCCTTACAGGAGGGAGCTTAGGCATCCTCTGTGGTACACATGGAGCTTTTTTTACTGTTGCCTTTAAAAAAATATATATATATTATTTATTTAGTTTTTGTCTGTGTTGGGTCTTCGTTGCTGCGCGCGGGCTTTCTCTAGTTCCGGCGAGCAGGGGTTACTCTTCATTGTGGTGCATGGGCTTCTCATTGCGGTGGCTTCTCGTTGCAGAGCACGGGCTCTAGGCGCGCGGGCTTCGGTAGCTGTGGCACGTGGGCTTAGCAGTTGTGGCTCGCGGGCTCTAGAGCACAGGCTCAGTAGTTGTGGCGCGTGGACTTAGTTGCTCCAAGGCATGTGGGATCTTCCTGGACTAGGGCTCAAACCCGTGTCCCCTGTATTGGGAGGCGGATTGTTAACCACTGTGCCACCAGGGAAGGCCCTAATGTTGCCTTTTAATGCTGTCATTCTTGCTGGGGGTCTTAATGGCGGCTACCTAGTGGCTTATTTAATCTTAATCTTGCTGTTAGGTTGGAACTCATTTTTAAAATAGTAATGTATGTTGAACCCAAATTAAAGCTTTTGAAGCCAGCTGTGTATCAAAGGCATTTGCTGCAGTCCAAACAGGTTGTCTTTTGGGAAATACCTTAACCAGGATTATTATTGTTGTGACCTTCTTTGGAGGCTTAGGCAGACCATTTTTATTACCCTGAGAATTTTTTTTTTTTTTTTTTGTGGTACGCGGGCCTCTCACTGCTGTGGCCTCTCCCGTCGTGGAGCACAGGCTCCGGAGGCGCAGTATCAGCGGCCATGGCTCACGGGCCCAGCCGCTCCGCGGCATGTGGGATCTTCCCGGACCAGGGCACGAACCCGTGTCCCCTGCATCGGCAGGCGGACTCTCAACCACTGCGCCACCAGGGAAGCCCCCTGAGAATTTTTTTTTTAACAACAGAGCACAATTTAAAGACTTTCCACTTAGACATTTTAATTTGTCTTTGATATTGAACTTAAGTAGCTTATAGCTAATGAAATAGAAAGGAGTTCTTAATAATAATAATGCCTTTTCACTTTCAAATTGCTTTTGAATTGTCCATGGTAGCCTTATAGCTCCAAAATGTTAGTATTATATTTTATGCTTTATTTTTAAAGAAATTAGTTTTTACTATAAAGAGGGCAAGATTATTAATACTATAAAGTACTATGTGTTTTTTAAAAAAATAAGTATTACACATTTAGTATGACCTATAGTGTTGATATCCAGAATTCCAAATACTCTCCTCAAAAGAAGATCTAGGGGACATATTTTTTTATAATTTTTATTTTATATTGGAGTATAGTTGATTTACAATGTTGTGTTAGTTTCAGGTATACAGCAAAGTGATTCAGTTATACATATACATATATCTATTCTTTTTCAGATTCTTTTCCCGTATAGGTTATTACAAAACACTGAGTATAGGTCCCTGTGCTATACAGTAGGTTAGGGGACATTCTTAATAAGAGTGAACCTCTTTAGTTAATCAGTTGTTACCCAGAAGACTAATTACAGATGATTTCATAGAGAAAGATATTCTGATAGAAGCAAACTGGATTTTTCCCTCTCTTAGTCTCCAGAGACTTTTTTATTTAAACATAGGCACATTCCAGTACCAATTTTTATAATTAATTAATTAATTGTTGGCTGCGTTGGGTCTTCGTTGCTGTGTGCGGACTTTCTTTTGTTGCAGCGAGCAGGGGCTACTCTTCGTTGCGGTGTGCGGTCTTCTCATTGCAGTGTCTTCTCTTGTTGCGGAGCATGGGCTCTAGGCACGTAGGCTCAGTAGTTGTGGCTTGTGGGCTCCAGGGTGCAGGCTCAGTAGTTGTGGCGCATGGGCTTAGTTGCTCCTTGGCATGTGGGATCTTCCCGGACCAGGGCGCGAACTCGTGTCCCCTGCATTGGCAGGCTGATTCTTAACCACTGCGCCACCAGGGAAGTCCCAATCTCCAGAGATTTTAACACAGAAAAATAAAAATTTTATCTGATTTACCATTAAATCTGGATTTACCATGAAATCTGGATGTCTGTCAGTCTTTAAAGAGCAGTTAGATCCACTTCTTTTATGTTCCAGGTAAAAAGCAGATGTGTTAGCACAGGCTTATTTTTTTCTCTGTAGTTTCGGATAAGTTTTTGGCTTTACCCGATTAGTATGTTGACCTACTAATAATAGCAGGTTCAGTTTTTGTCTCTTAAGCCGTCCCCAACATAGACAAAAATAGCATTCGCTCTTAGTCTCAAAAACATACATACTGCAGATCTGGAAAATCCCTTCACTGCAGTCATACCAACTTACGGGTGCAGTGAAGGGATGGGTCCCTTCCCATCAGCGTAACTCCAGCCTTCCTAGAGAAGAAAGGAGAGGACTATCAGAGGAAGTGAAGTCCTTTGTAAGAGAAATTATCAAGGATCTCTGTTAAGATCATTGGACTGTTCCTACTCAGACATTTAACTCTTCACCAGATTACAAAAGTTTCTTGGGGTCCTTCCAACTTTTTGTTTGTTTGTTTTTATGTGTTTGCTTTTGCTGCCTTCATAGGACAACCCAGGTCTCTTATTTTTATTAGGACTTCACAGGATTTTTCCTCAATGGTGTTGTTTCCTAGGTTTTGAGCATGTGAATATCAGACCCATCAGTTCCAGATCTGCCTTATCTCTGAATATCATAAGTTTGAGCAGTGTTTTGGCTCACCCAATGATAATACTTTCACAACTTCTCACCTCCCTTACTCTAGTAGATACCTCTGAAATATGTGGGAAAGCAGTTATTGATCATTGAAAACTCTTCTAGGTCAGCACACTGACCAATTCATGGCCCAACCAGTCCTGCTGCAAATCCCCATCGATGTGTTCTCCTAGGTACAAATATGGCTCCACAGAAACAATATTGTTATCATTCTATGAAAGAATGATGCTTAAGAGGGAGGAGAGGAATGATTATATGCTATAGATAGGCTATAAAAAGTTTCCTGTAGAGTCTGGATCAAAATGGTGGAGTAGGAAGATCCTGAGCTCACCTCCTCCCCTGGACACACCAAATCTACAACTACATATAGACAACTATCTCTGAGAATGACCTGAGGACTAGCAAAACAGATTTTCAGATTGGTTATATATGAACCTTATGGTAACCACAAACAAAAACCTATAACAGATACACAAAAAATAAAGAGAAAGGAATACAAACATAACACTAAAGAAAGTCATCAGAGCACAGGGGAAGGAACAAGAGAATAAGAAAGGAACAGAGAAGGGCTTCCCTGGTGGCACAGTGGTTGAGAGTCCGCCTGCCGATGCAGGGGATACAGGTTCATGCCCCGGTCCGGGAAGATCCCACATGCCGTGGAGCGGCTGGGCCCATGAGCCATGGCCGCTGAGCCTGCGCATCCGGAGCCTGTGCTCCACAGTGGGAGAGGCCACAACAGTGAGAGGCCCGCGTACCACAAAAAAAAAGAAAGGAACAGAGAAGAATTGTAAAAACAACCATAAAACAATTAACAAAATAGCAATAGGTATATCCCTGTAAGTAATTAAATGTAAGTGAACTAAATGCTCCAATCAAAAGACATAGGGTGGCTGAATGGATTCAAAAAAGACCCATTTATATGCTGCCTGTAAGAGACTCACTTCAGATTTAAAGATACACACAGACTGAAAGTGAAGGGATGGAAAAAGGTATTTTATGCAAATAGAAGTGAAAGGAAAGCTGGGTTAGCAATATTTACATCAGACAAAATAGACTTTGAAACAAAGACTGTCATGGAAGACACAAAAACGCATTACATAATGATAAAGGGATCAATCCAACAAGAAGATAATAACACTTGTAAATGTGCACCCAACTCAGGAGCACCTAAATACATAAACCAAATATTAATAGATGTAAAGTGAAATATTGACAGTAATACAATAATAGTAGGGGACTTTAAAGTCTCACTTACATCAATGGATAGATCATTCAGAGAGAAAATCAGTAAGGAAACATTGGCCTTAAATGACACATTATATCAAGTAGACTCAATAGATATCTACAGAACATTTCACCCCAAACTAGCAGAATATACCTTCTTTTCCAGTGCACATGGAACATTCTCCCAGATAGATCACATCTGAGCCACAAAACAGGTCAGAAAATTTAAGAACACTGAAATTATATTAAATAAGCATCTTTTTGGACCACAATGGTATGAAAATAGAAATCAGTTACAAGAGAAATGGAAAAAACACAAACACATGGAGGCTAAACAACATGATGCTAAGCAACCAGTGGGCCCATGAAGAAAGCAAAGAGGAAATCACAAAATACCTTGAGACAAATGAAAATGGAAATACAATGTTCCAAAATCAGTGGAACACAGCAAAAGCAGTTTCAAAAAAAAAAGAAAAAGCAGTTTCAAGAAAGAAGTTTATAGCGATCCAGGCCTACCTCAGGAAACAAAAATCTCAAATAAATAATCTAACCTTACACCTAAAGAAACTAGAAGAAGAAGAACAAATAGAGCCCAAAGTTAGTAGAAGGAAGGAAATAAAAAATATCAGAGCAGAAATAAATGAAATAGAGATTAAAGAACAATAGAAAATACAATGAAACTAAAAGCTGATTCTTTGAAGAGATAAACAAAATTGATAAACCTTTAGCCAAACTCATAAAGAGAGGACCCAAGTAAATAAAAACAAATTAAAGAGAAGTTACAACTGATACCACAGAAATGCAAAGGATCATAAGAGTCTGTGATAAACAATTACTTGCCAAAAAATTGGACAACCTAGAAGAAGTGGATAAATTCCTAGAAACATACAATCTTCTGAGACTGAATCATGAAGAAACAAAATCTGAACAGACAGATAACTAGTAATGAAATTGAATCAGTAATCAAAAAGTTCCAAACAAAAGGCCAGAACCACACAGCTTCACAGGTGAACTCTACCAAACATTTAAAAAAGACTTAATATCAATCTGTCTTTCTCAAACTATTCTAAAAAGTTAAAGAGGAAAAGGAACACTTCAAAAATCATTCTACAAGGGCAGTGTTACCCTGATACCAAAACCAGATACAGACACTATAAAAAAAAAAAAAGAAAATCACATGACAGTGTTGCTGATGAACAAAGATGCAAAAATCCTCAGGAAAATATTGGGAAACCAAATTCAACAATACATTAAAAGGGTCATATACCACAATGAAGTGGGATTTGTTCCAGCAATTCAAGGATGGTTCCACATCTGCAAATCAATCAACATGAAACATCATATTAAGAAAACGAAGGATAAAAATCATATGATCATCCCAACAGATGCAGAAATACCATTTGACAAAATTCAACATCGATTTATGAAAAGAACTGTCAGGGGCTTCCCTGGTGGTGCAGTGATTGAGAGTCCGCCTGCCAATGCAGGGGACGTGGCTTCGTGCCCCGGTCTGGGAGGATCCCGCATGCCGCAGAGCGGCTGGGCCCGTGGGCCGTGGCCACTGAGCCTGCATGTCTGGAGCCTGTGCTCCGCAACGGGAGAGGCCACAGCAGTGAGAGGCCCGCGTACAGCAAAAAAAAAAGAAAAAGAAAAAGAAAAAACTGTCAACAAAGTGAGTATAGAAGAAATATAACCTCAACATAATAAAGGACGTATATGACAGACTCACAACTAACATAATACCAATGGTGAAAAGCTGAACGCTATTCCTCTAAGATCAGGAACAGGACAAGAATGCCCACCCTCACCACTTTTATTCAACATAGTAATGGATTACTATTTTCAGATGACATGCTACTGTATATAGAAAACCTTAAAGACTCCTCCAAAATAACTGTTAGAACTAATAAATGAATTCAGTGAAACTGTCGGATTCAAAATCAGTATACAGAAATCTGTTGTGTTTCTGTATAGTAATAACAGACTTTCAGAAGGAGAAATGAAGGAAATAATCCCATTTACATTTGCATCAAAAAGAATAAAATACCTAGGGATAAATTTAATCAAGGAGATGAAAGACCTGAACTCTGAAAACTATAAGACATTGATGAAAGAAATTGAAGATGACACAAATAAATGGAAAGATTATATTATGTTTATGGATAGGAGAATTAATATTGGTAAAATGTACACATTACCCAAAGCAATCTACAGATTCAGTGCAATCCCTATGAAAATACTAATGACATTTTTCACAGAACGGAACAAATAATCCTAAAATTCATATGGAACTGCAAAAGGCCCTTAATAACCAAAGTAGTCTTAAGAAAGAAAAACAAAGTTGGAGTTATCATGCTTCCTGATTTCAAACTATACTAGAAAGCTATAGTAATCAAAACTATATGGCACAAAAACAGATGCATAGATCAATGGGACAGAATAGAGAGCCTAGAAATAAACCCACTCACATGTGGGTCAATTAATTTACAACAGAGGAGCCAAGACCATACATTGGGGAAAAGATATTCTCATCAGCAAGTGATGCTGGGAAAACTGAATCACTTTCCTATACCATATACAAAAATAAACTCAAAATGGATGAAAGACTTAAATGTAAGGCCTGAAACCATAAAACTCCTAGAAGAAAACATAGGCAGTATGCTTTTTGACATCGTTCTTAGCAATATTTTTTTGGATGTATCTCCTCAGGCAAAAATAAACAAATGGGACTACATCAAACTAAAAAGCTGTTGCACAGCTAAGGAAACCATCAACAAAATGAAAAGACAATCTACTGAATGGTAGAAGATATTTGCAAATGATATATTTGATAAAGGGTTAATATCCAAAATATATAGAGAACTCACACAACTCAATATCAAAAACAATCTGATTTAAAAAATGGACATTTAAAAAATGAATATACATTTATCCATGGAAGACATACACGTGGCCAGCAGACACATGAACAGATGCTCAACATCACTACATCAGGGAAATGCAAATCAAAACCACCCCACACCTGTCAGAATGGCGGTTATCAAAAAGACAACAATTAAGAACCATTGTTACTTTAAATTTAAAAAAAAAAACGAATGTGACCATGATTTTTTCTGTATTGAAAGCTTGAATTATTCATTTTATATTTGGATCTTTCTGAATCTTTTCTTAGTGTAACTTTTGGAATATGAATTTATAATTGAATATTGAGATGTGAAGCCGTGAAATCAGAAATATTAACAAATCAATGTAAGCAAGAAGTGCCAATTGCCAATTATCACAAGACAGGTACAAAGAAATGTGAAAAAAAATGACAACAAATTAAGTGTTGACAAGGACATGGAGAAAAGGGAACCCTTGTGCATTATTGGTGGACTTCATGCAATGCACCAATTGTATGAAGTTTCCTCAAAAAATTAAAAATAGGACTACCATACAATCCAGCAGTTCCACTTCTGGGTATTTATCCAGAAAGTATGAGAACACTAATTTGAAAAATACAGGCAGACCTTTGTTCATTGCAGCATTATTTATAGTAGCCAAGATATGGATGAATGGCGAATAGCAAGATTTCATTATTTCTCATGGCTGAGTAATATTCCAGTGTGTGTGTGTCTGTGTGTATATGTGTGTGTCTGTGTGTGTCTGTGTGTGTGTCTGTGTACCATACCTCACACACACACACACATATACATACACAGGAATATTACTCAGCCATGAAAATAATGAAATCTTGCCATTTGGAACAGCACAGATGGACCTAGAGGGGTATTATGCTAAGTGAAATAAGTCAGACAGAGAAAGACAAATATCATTTGATTTCACTTATATGTGGAATCTAAAAAACGAAATAAGTGAACAAACAAAACAGAAACAGACTCATAGATACAGAGGAAAAATTGTTGGTTGCTAGAGGGGAGGATGGGGGGGGGTTGGGCAAAATAGGTGAAGGTGATTAAGAGGTATAAATTTCCAGTTATAAAATAAATAAGTCAATGGGGATGTAGGGAATATAGTCAATAATATTTTAAGAACTTTGTATGGTGACAGATGGTTACTAGACTTATTGTGGTGATCAGTTTGTGATGAATCACTGTGCTGTACACCTGAAACTAATATTGTATGTCAGTTGTACTTGATTGTACACAGTTTTTAATCTGATGATATATTATATGGTTTTGCTTGTTACTCTTTGTTCATTAAAAGAAAACAGCACAATCCAACAATTAATAATTTATTTCTTTTCAGTTTCCAAAAAAAGACTTACAGCAAAATGAATAATCCAGCTATCAAGAGAGTAGGAAATCATATCATCAAATCTCCTGAAGACAAGCGAGAATACCGTGGACTAGAGCTGGCCAATGGGATCAAAGTACTTCTCATCAGTGATCCCACAACAGATAAATCATCAGCAGCACTTGATGTACACATAGGTACAGTTTAAAATTATGAATTAAGCTTCGTTCAGTTTCATTGACCTAATGTTGACAATTATTAGAACTCTCCATATTTGTGCAAATGGAGACCTGGTAGTTACCAGTTCGATGTACCTTACTTTGTACAGTAGTCCTGTACAGCTGTTGGTAATCTACAGTTGTCTAAGTGAAATCGCCTTACATTTACCAAAAGTATCTTGTTAGGTTCCCAGCTAAGGTGACCTAGCAGCAAGGAAATTCATTCCCATCCTTTAAAACAGTGACAGTTCTAATGCCTTTACTTTATAAACTTTTGATATACTAGGGAATACCATATTTCCTAAATTCTTGTGTGCACATTTCTTCCACATTTAATGCTGCTTTAATCAAGTTATTTCTTATTTATATGTACATTTAGTTTCTTTTTTTCCTCTCTGAAAAGCTTTTATTTAATTCAATGGCATTTTAGAATTGGGAAAATAAGATAATAACCATCATAAGTTGAACAAATAATTATTGCCAAGCACAGCCCAATGTGCTTTGCAAATTATTGTCTAATTTGTAGTTGCACAACTCTCTAAGTAAGGTATGTATACAAAAAGTGACTGAGGGCTTCACTGGTGGTGCAGTGGTTAAGAATCTGCCTGCCAATGCAGAGGACAGGGGTTTGAGACCTGGTCCGGGAAGATCACACATGATGCGGAGCAACAAAGCCCGTGCGCCACAACTACTGAGCCTGCACTCTAGAGCCCACGAGCCACAACTACTGAAGCCCGCGTGCCTAGAGCCCGTGCTCCGCAACAAGATAAGCCACCGCAATGAGAAGCCTGCACACCACAATGAAGAGTAGCCCCCACTCACCGCAACTAGAGAAAGCCTGCGCCCAGCAACAAAGACCCAGTGCAGCCAAAAATAAATAAAATAAATAAATAAACAAAATTTTTTTTTAAAAAGTGACTGAAGCAAAATATTTTGCTCGAAGTTTTACAGCTAGTAGAGCTGCTAAGCCCCAAACTTATGCTCTTAGCACTATGCTATATTGTCTCCTGCAATAAAATATAAGAGCTAGAAAGTTTCTAACTCTTTAAAACAGTGAATTCAATTCTTCCTCCTAGTGTGATGTGTGAGGAAGCTAATGTCCAGAGGAGTTAAGTATCTGCCCAAGGCCACCAACTAACTGATGTCAAAAGCTGGGGCTTGAATCTAAACTGCACCATTTAGAGTAGCCTATGCTTAACTTTCTCTGACTGTGGTTGGAGTTATCATGCTAACAGAAGTTCCAAATCATCTGTGATTCATCTGTACTCCATAGCTTTCAACATATAAAAAAATGATTTATTATATATGTATATTTTCTCTTCTCTTTCAGGTTCCTTGTCAGATCCTGCAAATATTGCTGGCTTAAGTCATTTTTGTGAACATATGCTATTTTTAGGAACAAAGAAATACCCTAAAGAAAATGAATACAGCCAGTTTCTCAGTGAGCATGCAGGAAGTTCAAATGCCTTTACTAGTGGAGAGCATACCAATTACTATTTTGATGTTTCTCATGAACACCTAGAAGGTGCCCTAGACAGGTAATGCTGAAAATACCCTATGAATTATCCACCTGTGTTCACTTATCATGTTAATAATAATAATTAATATTTTTACAAAGATGTCTTCACAGCTTTGTAGCTTAACAAAAGATATTTTAACCAGTATTTTCCCCCTCTGGATTTTATAAAAAAGAAAATAATGAATGATGTCGTATATTTACTTTGTGGTAGAGGAAAAATAATGGCATGACTTTAAACCAGACTTTAAGCCTACAAAATATTTTATTGACTTATAAAATTCTCACCAGGCCTTCCCATTCTAACTGGTATTACATATGAAGCATGTGATGAAGAATAAACTGTAATGATGTCATGGATCTCCTTTCAACCATCTCCTGTTCCAGAATGCTAGAACTTAAATATTCTGTTCTCCTTTAGTTCCTCAATCCTCAAGGATACTTAGTGGATACAGAATGTTTTGACCTGCTGTTTCAGCCCTGGGGACGTTTTGTGAAAGTATTTTCTGGAGCAAGCTCCATTAGGCTATTTTAATTTCTTGGTCAATTTTCTATACAGCTAACAGTATATAATTTTTTATATACTGTGATTTGATTCATTGTTCAAAGTGTAATTTTTCCTGTGGTGAATTTTTACAGTTTTCTGTGTTACCAAGAAGGTGTAATTCTGCAGCCTTTTGATGGGTCTATAATGAAGTTTGACTTCACAGTTTTAGTAATTCTCAGCTTTAATTGCTAACTTATATTAATAGTCATTTTTTTTCAAACCTAACAGTTTGAATTTATTCTGTAGCACAAAGAACATTAACAGAACAAGGGCATGGGTTCAGGATACAGGACTGGGTCAGAGTAGCCTGTTTCTTATTTCTTCTAGCTTATGTTTCAGTCTTCAGGCAGCAGCTTTGAGGTGTAATCATCTTTTGTATGTATTCCCAGAAGACTTCCATTAATGAGTTCCCTGGGATCATACACTGAATTTAATTTCCTGCTTTACAAATGCTTCAGCAGATGTTCATATAATAGATCTCTGTTTGATGGAGGATGTCTGTTACTTGGATCAGAGTAAAAAAACCACTTATATAGAGCATCTTTCAAAAATATTGATTATACTGTGTCAGAATCATGACCCTTTATGTGGACTTGTCCAGCTATGGTATGTAGCTATTAGGCACTTTTCCCAGCCTGAATTGAGGTAGGTAAAAGTGGTTATATGTCTAGAATTATCTGTTTCCATATATCTTTGATTACAGGCTCCGGATAGATGGAGTTTCCCTTTGGATTGGTATGCGTAAAGTACTTAGCACGGGACTGTATTCACTATGTGCTTAAAATAATATCAAGTAATGGTAACAGTCTTTTTGACGGCTGGACGATGAGGTGCAGTTGCTGAGATGTTTATAAACCCAGGAGTCTCTTAGGCCCACTGAGTAGTAGTCGCATTCAGACAGAGCCTCTTCTCTTGGCTTCATCTGAATTCTGGACGTTGTTTTTTATAAGATGGGGTCTAAAGTTTCTTAAGAAGACTTATTACTATATGAAATCATGATTTAAATTGCAACCTGATATAGGAGAGTTAATTTATTAGCTAAAGGAATCTGAGTTCAGCTTTGGTACTACTATTAAAGAATAGCCTCAAGAAAAGCATATTGGTTACTTATGTTAAAGGTACATGCCATGTTATTTGTTGAACCGCTGCTTATTAAATTTTTAAAATTCTCTTAATATTTCATAAAAGCCCCTAATTATGTCTTAGTCAAACTACTGTGTCATAGGTTTTTCACTCCATTATTTTTTCCACTAATTAAAGTTTGTTTCCTTTTCTTTATAAGAAGGAAAAATATTCAGATAGAACCTTTTAAAAATGGGTCACTTAGTCTGTCCTAAAATGCCTGAGTCTTAGTGAAATTGCACTTAAAACTGTAAATTTAAGATTTATTGCCTAAGAACCATCACCTGCCTTTTCCTTTCTTGGAGAATTAGGCATATACAACAGGGATTTTCATAGACATGCCGAATTGTAAATCTTAAATACATTGCTTCTGTCTCATAAGTCTGCCCTGACTTTTTGTTGTTGTTGTATTGTGGTTTATAATAAGAAATATATATTTGGTCTTTGTCCCTGGTCCTGGCCCTTAGCTCCTAAAACCCTTGGAATTTCCTAAGTGATGAGAGCCAAAGGTTGCTTTTTGTTATTTTAATGAAGTGACTTTGGGGCAGTCCCTTGATAATCTGAGGTTGGGGGCTGGTTGCCAGGGGAGCCAGCCCTGTGATTAAGGGTTGGAACTTTCAGTCCAGGGGCTGGAGATTGACTTCAGTCACCAGTGATCAGTGATTTACCCAATCCTGACGAGGTTTGGAGAACTTACAGGTTGGTGAACACATGGAGATTTGGGGAGGGTGGCCTGCCTAGAGGGCATGGAAGCTCCATACCCTTCCCACATACCTTGCCTTATGCATCTCTTTCATCTGGCTGTTCCTGAATCATATCCTTTTATAATAAATCCAGTAATTTAGTAAGTAAAACATTTCTCTGAATTCTGTAAGCTGATCTAGCAAATTAATCGAACCCAAGGAGGAGGTCGTGGGAACCTCTGATCTACAGCCAGTTGGTCAGAAGCCCAGGTGACAACCTGGACTTGCAATTGGTGTTTGAAGTTGGGGGCAGTCTTGTAGGACCTGTGAGATCTGATGATACTAGTATTAAGTTGAATTTTAGGCCACCCAGCTGGTGTCGGAGAATTGCTTGGTGGTGTGGTAACAACACATGGGAATTGTCAGAATCAGAGGTGTTAATCTTTTTATATTTTCACTAATTATATAACATATCTGGTGTAGAGTTCTCTGAATTTACATATGTATGATACTATATTTTTTGTTACTTAGAACTTATATTCCTTTCTTCTAAGTAGCAATGGTAGTTTTTTCTTATTCTGTAGAACTCATATTTCCTATCTAAGTTTCAAACATTTTTTTAAACATATTTTTAAAAGGCCACTTAAAATAACAGCTTTCAAATTGTTAATTATGTTTCTTACCCTTAGGTTTGCACAGTTTTTCCTGTGCCCCTTGTTTGATGAGAGTTGCAAAGACAGAGAGGTAAATGCAGTTGATTCAGAACATGAGAAGAATGTGATGAACGATGCTTGGAGACTCTTTCAGTTGGAAAAAGCTACAGGGAATCCCAAACACCCCTTCAGCAAATTTGGAACAGGTTTGTCAGCTGCGGCTCTAATGCATCCATTCTCCTTGACCTCATTTAAACCATGGCCCCTTTGCCCAGTATTGTATTTTACAGTTCAGGATAGAAGATTGCAGAACTCCTTGTTCCCACCTACCCTGTTGTTCATAAACTCAGAGTCTGGAGCTGATAAATGGTTGTTATATCATTGTTACTACTTGGTATTTCTTAAACCATACCCCTACACATATGTTATCTGGCAGGTCCCTATGTAGGCACCTACATGTGATTCGTGACCTAAGAAGAGGTTAAAACTTAGGTATGTGAGCTTCATGGAGAAGGTGATAGTTTATTGAGAAGAAGAGTGACCAAATATGAAGCAAGTTTGTTGGATAACAAGGTGATAGAATTGAATTTAGATTTTAGAAATAGTAAGAATGAAGTGGTAATAATCCCTTTAACAGATGAGTACCATTTTGGCCAGTAGTTCAAAAAGAAGGATGTCAACAGGAGTTGGGCCCTTGGCATTGGATATTTTTTTAAATTGAGGTGTAGTTGATGTACAATATTATGTAATTTTCAGGTGTACAACAGAGTGATTCTGGCATTGGACTTTGTACTAATACGTGGAATGATATTCTCAAAATTGTAGTAACAGGGACCTAAGCAGTTATTTAGCCCTCTAGAGGTCACTCTGGCCATCCCATACAAATAGGGGTCTGACTGTTTAAGGAACAGAGCAGTTAGAGCTGTGAATAGATATTTTTTAAAAATACTTATTTGGCTGCGTCGGGTCTTAGTTGTAGCACATGGGATCTTTTAGTTGTGGCATGTGGGATCTTTGGTTGCGGCATGCAGGATCTTTTAGTTGCAGCATGCAAACTCTTAGTTGCGGCATGTGGGATCTAGTTCACTGACCAGGGATTGAACCTGGGCCCCCTGCATTGGGAGCTTGGAGTCTTAGCCACTGGACCACCAGGGAAGTCCCTGTGAGTAGATATTAACCAGCATTTCAAAGGGAGGAGATAATAGATCTCTTTATTCTGAGTAAATAGAATGCTCACTTCAAGGCTTGTTGAACCCCCCTGCTCCCATCACCTCCACCTCTACTATCTACAGGTAGATAGATGCATAGCGTCTGCTCCGGGCATGACTATAGAAGACACACAAGGTCCCTGCTCTCAAAGTGCTACAACATCCTGGTAGGAGATTAGAGGTGGGAGTAACAGGGAGTAGAATAAAATAAATATAGAGATTCTTGATTTTACAATTGTACCCTTTATCTTTATTCAGTTTTTCATTAAAAAGTACATTTAATTTAAATATTTAAATGATACAAAAGTATTTTTTTTTAAAAAACAAAAAGTTGCCCTTTTCTTCATCTACTCTTGCCATTACCACTTCACCAGATGTAATCATTGTTAAAGGTTGCTGTGGGGGCTTACCTGGTGGCGCAGTGGTTGAGAGTCCACCTGCTGATGCAGGGGACGCAGGTTCGTGTCCCAGTCCAGGAAGATCCCACATGCCGTGGATCGGCTAGGCCCCGTGAGCCATGGCCGCTGAGCCTGCGCGTCCAGAGCCTGTGCTCTGCGACGGGAGAGACCACAACAGTAAGAGGCCCGCGTACCACAAAAAAAAAAAAAAAAAAGGTTGCTGTGATTTTAAAATACTGCTTTGGGGATTATGAAATAGAATAAAAATAATAGATTGTTTAGTGTACTTAAAATTTATGCTTATTACATAAGTTAATTTGGGGAACTTTTAAAAAAAGACTATAAAGACAGCTTTCTTTCAGTTTGGATACCATTCTAATGCATCTAGCAGCAGCCAGGGAATTAGCATAGCTTTATAGAAATAGGAGTTTTTAAAAATTGTAATTAGAAGCAGTGATACTGTATTCTTTAGACTTATAATATTTGGCACCCTGTGACAGCATCACTGCTAAGGTGGATATTGTGGTCTCTAAAATGTCTATGTAATGATTAATTATCTGGAAAGTGGCTTTCGTAGAGGACATCAGCATACATGGTATATCAAGAGGGACTGAGTTTTAAAAACCAAATTTCAAATTACTACATCCAAATGAGTGTTGTCCTTTAAATGGTCCCTTTGGCAGGTTAGATACCTCCACCAACAGTGCTGCTATTGTGCAGAACGTGTTAGAGCTCCTCTTTGGGAGTTGCCTTCTTTTAAATAGTCTCACTGGTGATAAATCACAATCAGCATAATCAGGAAGCAGCCACAGATCTTCCAGAAATAAATCCAGTGAATAAGGTGAGCAGTATTACCTCTGGTCACAAACAAGAAACAATCTTAAAATGTCCTAGAAGAAGGTTTCGGGAGTGATGGGCAAAGAAAAACATTGAATGAGGTCAGTTACGTAGAGGTGGAGTTTAAGAGCATATTTCTTTTTTAACCGCTGACAAGGCTAGGCAGTTAGCAAAATATGAGGTAATATAAACAGCTAAGAGGTGAGTTAGCCAGACTCAGTACAAAAGTACAGAAAATGTGATATAAGTAATGCAAATACCAAGTTACCTACTGAGTTTAGAAATATAAACTAACATTGAAGTTTTTGGAGTAGAGGTTCTGTCGATTGTTAAGGTCACAGACAAGTTTGAAAGTATGATGAAAGCTGTATACCCTTACCTTAGAAATTACACACGTATAAAATTTTGCAAAAGTTATTCTTGCAGAAGAATCCTTGTCAGAAATTCATACTTAATTTACTTCTATTATTTTTTAGTAACTTCAGATGTTTCTGTGAATGTGGGCCATTTTGTCCATCAAGGGATTATGATTTATTATTTTAACATTAATATTTAAAATATTATTTTAATAATATTATTATTTACTATCAGGAAAAGCTGGGTATTTTTAAATGAACAAAAACCAAGCATTGTGTTCTGTATTTTTAAGAAAACCTTACAATAAAATGTTAGTCCTTGACAGTACTTTTTCTTTATATAACCCACAGTAAGAAGCATATTTTACTCAGAGCACATGTATGCATGTTTGTGTAAGCAACTGAAACAAAAGTTTTACCAAACAATATCTTTCTTATATTTTCAGATGTAGTCTGGTACCCTCTGTTATATTCTGTTTCTTTTAAAAAAAATTCTGGTCTGCCAATACATTAAATTTATTTCAGCACAATCGAGTGGGTCCCAACCTACAGTTTAAGTAATTCAGAGTGATAGGCAGTCATTTCATAGGCAGTGATAGACCCAGGAAAAGCATTTGATAAAACTCCTTCATGAACAAAACAATAAAAAAGCACTCATTCATGAACAAAACAACAAAAAACTCTCAAGTTGATAACAACCTATGCCAGACATCATGATTAATTCTGACGTTTCAAAGGGATTTCTGTTGAAAGGCAAAAACAAAACAAGAATACCCTCTAATCAATTTTTTGTTCAGTTGTGCCGTAGGTACTAGTCATTACAGGAAGTTAAGGGAAAAAAACGTGATAAGTAAGAGGTTGAAAGGAAGGAAAAGGAAATTTTCCTTATTTCCATATGATTGCATAAAAAATTCAAGAACTCTTCAGATCAGTCATTAAAAATAAGATTATTCACCAGCGTTGCCAAAAGAAGAGAAACACTAACATTGCATTCTTGTATCAATAGTAATCAATTAGAGAAATGCTACAGGAAAGATTATTTCATTTACAGTATAAAAATATCTATAAGGTATTTAGAAACAACTCTAACAGAAGAGCAAGAAATATATAATGGATATAAAAGAATGCCTGGGTAGGGCTTCCCTGGTGGTGCAGTGGTTAAGAATCTGCCTGCCAATGCAGGGCACACAGGTTCGAGCCCTCGTCCAGGAGCATCCCACATGCCATGGAGCAACTAAGCCCATGTGCCACAACTACTGAGCCTGCATTCTAGAGCCCGTGAGCCACAGCTACTGAGCCCACGTGCCACAACAACTGAAGCCTGCATGCCTAGAGCCCGTGCTCCACAACAAGAGAAGCCACTGCAATGAGAAGCCCACGCACCACAACAAAGAGTAGCCCCCGCTCGCCACAACTAGAGAAAAGCCCACACACAGCAACAAAGACCCAATGCAGCCAAAAATAAATAAATAATATAAATTTAAAAAAAAAAAAGCTTGAGTAAACAGGAAGATAAACCATGTCCGTGAATGGGTAAACTCAACATTACACAGTTATTTCACCCCTAATTTGTCTAAATTCAGTGTAGTACCATTTGAAGGCCCTAGAAGTTTTTATTTTATAATCTTATAATCTGATTATAAAATTAATAAGAAAGAGTAAGGGGCCAAGAAGAGCTAAGGTAATTTTGAAGAACAACAAAGAAGGCACTACTTCTACCAGATATCAAAATTTTAGTTGTTACAGTAGTGGAACTGGTGCAAGGATACCTGAAGATAACAGTAGAATAGATTATAGACCCTAGAAGCATATCCACAAGTGTATGGAAACTTGACATAAGACAGAGGTACATTACAAATGAGTAGGTAAAGGATGGACCTTTCAATAACTGGTGTAGTGGCAATTATCTATGTAGAAATAAATAAAATTAGATCTCATCTCACACCATGCACAAAAATAAATTCCAGGTTGACTGGACCTAATTATAGAAAGAAAACTTTATACAACTTTTAGAAGAAAATATACGAGAATTTTTAAAAATCTTAAGATAGGAAAAGCGTTCTCAAGCACACACAGCACAAACCATATTTTTAGAGGTAAAGAAGAGCCATAGATTTAAAGATAAAGTTGACTTCATTAAAACTTAACATTTCTGTTCAATAGAAACACAAAAACAAAAGACAAGCACATACCCAGTGAAGATATTTGCAAAGCATATAGCAGATATGAACTTCTTTAAGTAAATAAGTAAAAGATAAAACAGCTCACTAGAGAAATAGGCAAAGGCTGTTTTGAGTCATTTACTTTGTTTGAAAGTCATTTTTGTAGATATTATGTGCTAAATCTGTCTCCACACACATGTCTTCATTAACTCCATGTGTGATCCTCCTAGCCTCAGACTTCAGCCAGGAATCCCACCTCCCACTAGCATATTCCTACGTGATGTAAAGTTTTGTCCTCTGAAGGTGGGCTGTGCTGAGGTTGCATCTTTGCTGTACCACTGAATGGCTGAGAGAGACTCTGGGCCAGTTTCTTAGCTTCTGTAAGCCTCAGTTTCCTCCCATGTCAGGTTGGTGTGAGGATTAAAAGAGGTTGTGCATGTGAAGTGGTTAGCAAAAAGTCTGGCCATAGAGGTGCTCAGTAAATGATAGTAGCCTCCGTAATAACAATATAATAGAGGATCAGTAGCTGTGAAAGACAGCAAAACTTTGAAAAGGTCTTTGCCATGAAGTCGTGAGAGGCAGCCAGGGCTGCTTGAAGAGTCAGTGGGTTTGATGAACTGACTGTTGGGCAGTGTTATTAGAGAAGTGTTGTTCTCCTGTTCTGTTTTTAGGGTGAACCAGTGGTTGGTGACCGCATTCCCTTTGCCCCTTCATTTATCACTCACATATGCCTTTAGTTTTAGGTCCATAGTTCCTGATAAATTATATGTCTTTTCTCTGCCCTGTTGCCTTTAAAAGATTTTTTTCTCTGCATCTCCATGGAATAAAAGCAGAAGCACTTGAATTTTTAAAAGTAGTTTGGAACAGGAAAGGGAAAGCTTAGTTCTGGTTATTCATTAGTGATCTGTTTCTCTAATCATAACCCCACAGACACTGTGGGAGCAACTGGGTTTAGTCAGCTGAGAAGGAAATAAAAGAAGGAAGTCAGGATGTGGGTGAGGGAAACAAAACAGGCGCACTCCTTGATAGAATGAAAGGCAAAGTGGGAGAGTGCCTGGAAATAGAGGGTGGAGCTGTATTTAGATATGGGTGATGTTTTTCTTTCTTAATTGTCATGTGACGGCTATGTTTTGTAGCACGTACCACAGGATCATAAGAATCTGAATAGGGTGTCATAAGTGCGCTCAGATTCTCTCTCTTTCTCTCTCAGTTGACAAGTAATTTTTTAAAGGTCCTCTACATGTAAAGTGCATTAGAAAATGCAAAAGTATAATCAATGTCTTTGCACTGAAGATGTTTCTGGTTTAGTCGGAGAGGCGAGTCAAACCCAGGATTTCACTGGACTATAATCTCAGATTTGATTTTCCAGGATCATAATCTCTTCTGTCTTTTTTCCTCCTTGCTAATTTTTACTGAGTGCTGTACTAAGCACTTTGCCTGGATTATTTAACTCAGTTCTCACAATATCCCCACTAGGTACGTGCTCTTATTATTTCTGTCTTATAGATGAGTGAACTAAGGCTTCAGAGAAGGTAATTAAATTGCTTAGGGTCATTCAGCTTTTTGAATGCTGGAGCCAGGTCTGGTGCTTTTAACTACTGTTCTACCTGCTTTAGGTTTGCCTAGAATTAAATACTCCAGGATCTCAGAGGAGATGCAAATTGAATTTTTCTGAAGGTTGGGTAGGATTTTCTTAAGTAGAGGAAGAGCCACTCAAGAAGGAAAGGAACAATATTTATTGTATGAGTATTAAGTGCCACACACTGGGTAGGTGTTTTACCTAATATGATTTCACTTAACTTTAACCGTGATACTGAAATTTTCATCATCCCATTTGACAGATGCCAAAACTAATACTGACAGAATAATTAGACCAAAGTTTCATAGCCTTGTGGGGAATACAGGGAGGAGGGAGAGAGGGAGGGTGGTAGCAGAAGTGTCTGTGTAGGTTATGGAATTCAATATCAAATCAGTCTGAACTCTTAAGCCTATGTTCTTTGTGATAATGTTAGGTTGACCCCCCAAACCATGACAAGAAGCAAAGACCAAGGAGTGAGCCCTTGGCTGTTATTCGCCATAATAAGGGATGCTTTTGTAGGAAGGAGTAGGAAAATGGATTAGGACCAAAAAAAATATTGTGAAATATGAACCAGAAGGTAGTTGAACATCTCTTGACCCTGGGATGATGATAATGACACAAAAAATTAGACCCCAATAAAAGTTAGTCATTTACTTTTTTCTCCCTTTCCTCCCTCCATGCCTTCCTCTTCTTAACTGAAGAATTTAAAATGTACGAAAGTAGACAAAATACTGTAACGAACCCTGTGTATACATCACTTTGCCCCTGGCCAGTCCTGTCTGATCTGCATTCCCAGTCATGCCCTCGTATTATTTTGAAAAGATCCCAGACATCATATCATTTCACTCACATATATTTCAATATATGTCTCCAAAGATAATGACTTTTAAAAAACATGGTAAAAGTACCATTATCATTAATATCATCAACTGTGCAGGTAGTGTTCACATTTCTAGTTGTCTCGTAAAAGTCATAATTTTTAAAGGTTTATTTGAATAAAGATCCACATAAGTGTCAAATGTTAGTGATTAATGTGTCTTTTAAATTTTTAGTCTACAGGTTCATTCTTCATCTCTCTCCTCTGCTCCCTCCCTTTGACCCCTTGGAATTTATTTATTGAGGAATCAGGATATTTATTGTGTAGAGCTTTTCACAGCCTAGCTTTTGCTGATTGCATTCCCAACAGTGTAGTTTAACATATTCCTCTGTCTTCTGTATTTCCACAAATTGGCAGTTGGGTATAGAGGCTTGATCAGATTCATGTTTGTCTTTTTGGGGGGAGGGCTTCATAGGTGGTGATGTGTTCTTCCATCGGGGCATATGATGTCTAGTTTTCTGTTTATGATGTTGCAACCATCCTCGATGCGTCATCTCTCTGATTCTACTGTTTTTTCTCCTATTGATTTGCTTGAATACTACTATAAAAAGAAAATCTCTTTTTCTACGTTTGCCTACCCAGTGGTACAATTATTATAGGAAAGGCAAGACAAATGTTTGATTCATTCCCTTTATTTACCAGTTTTCAAAATATTGAGTTGGTTCCCTAGCATCCTTGAATGATGACTAATTTGTTTTTTTTAGTATCATGATAAACTCATAGATATAAAAATATTTGATACGTTTCAGCCCGCTTAGTCATTTATTATTCTCCAAAATTTCCCCTGGCTTTTGTTAGTATCTTTTTTTGGTTTGTTTCTTGCTAGGAAATGTGTCTATGGAAAACTAGAAATTTACTGAAAACTACAAGTGTACAGGTGCTTTATTATGGCATTTAAGAGGCTTTTACTTCAGGTTCCCTTTTCTTTTGTAACTCCCATCTTGTACTTACATGTACTTACCCAGCTGCAGGAGAATTGTCCTTTTTAATTTTTTAGGAAAATTTATGTATCTCCAAAGGTTTTGGTCTCTTCCAGGATTTTTAGAAGACTGCTATAGCAAGAAGAAAGAGCTTAAAAAGAAAAAAGAGGTTATAATAACTGTAGATATATTAACCTAAGCTTCAGAATCTCGGGTTTTCAGAGAACAGTTAAGAGTTTCATGGTTATAACTATCAAATGACTTTTCCCTGAGAACCTTATGAGGCATACAGTTGGAGCCAGCTTTGATTTCTAAAACTTCAAACTCAGTCCTTCCCACAGAGTATAAGAAATATTTGGCTGGCTTTAGAATTCTCCAGGAAAATACATTCTATTTACTTGAAAATTAGCACTCATATATATTAGTACTGAGTTTATAAGCTTTTTTTAAAATAGAATTTATAGTTCTTATAATGAAAATATAAAATAAAATTTACTGAGCTTACAATTTACAAAACTGTCTTCATATCCGTTATCACTTTCCGTAAACTTCACAGCAACCCAAGTTCCTATTAAGTAATTATTGTCTGACAGATGCTATGCTGAGCCTTAAAACAGATGATTCATTTAATCCTCATGGCAATCCTGTGAGGCTGGTTCTCTTATTATTCTTATTTACCAATAAGGAAACTGGGGCTTAGAGAAGTTAAGAAACTTGTCTCGACAGCTAGTAAACGAAGGGGTCAGGGATTGACCCTTGCTTTTAACAGTTGGGCATGTACCCATATTACCCCCATTTCACAGATAAAATAAATGACCCCTTGGAGATATTTGTAGACTTTTCCAAGGTTGCTTAATTAGTCGATGATGGAGTCAGGATGGGAAACCCTGAATCTCCCAACTGCCAAGCCAGTGCTCTCTCCTGGCAGGCCCAGAGCAAAGGTCCCAGTGGGTCAGCAACCCTGACATCCTCAAGCCTCTGCTGGAGCTCACTCTTACAGTGAGAGAGCCAGAAAGGTAGGATTCAAGATTTTTGTAGCAGCATTTTAATTTGATATAAATGACCCACCTGAATTAGTGTTAAATTAGGACAGTATATGTCTAGAGACTGAACTGGTATTTGTTATTCCAGCCATATTCACATTGTTCTCCACATATGGACTCTTAGGTAGAGGAAAGTCATCTGGACCATTTACTGAGCTTTCTTCCCTACTTTTGTGGAACGGTTTCTGTGCTGTACTCAGAAGCCAGGAATTCCTCCTACAATTCAAATCGTAACAGAAGTAGATACTGTTTATTGCCTATTTTCTGCTGTAAATCAAGTATTATGTTAAATTCTGTAACATTTTTACAGATTTATTATTTGTCATAAAAGAGATCAGTATAAAAGCATTTGCCAGATCATTCTTTACACACTACTTAAAGAAACAGAACATGACTAATACAGTTTGAGCATCTGTTGTACACTTTGAGCATACAGTTTGAGCATCTGTTGTACACTTCTCCAATTGCATTTTTCTCCCTGCTCCCGGGAGATAACCACTATCTTAAGTTTGGTGATTGTCACTTCCGTGCTTTTTTTTTATAAAACATTGCTAAGTCATGCATTTATTTCTAAGCAATATGTTGTATAGTTTTTTTAGTTTTATAAAAATGGTATTTTATTATTATTTATCTACCACTTGTGTTTTTTCATTTAGTGGTATATTTGTAAGGATTATCCATATTAGAGAGTGTGCCTCTGATAAGTTTTTTTAATATATTAATTAATTAATTAATTTATTTATTAATTTATGGCTGCGTTGGGTCTTGGTTGCTGCATGCAGGCTTTCTTTAGTTGCATCGAGCGGAGGCTACTCTTCGTTGTGGTGTGTGGGCTTCTCATTGTGGTGTTTTCTCTTGTTGCGGAGCACAGGCTCCAGGCACGTGGGCTTCAGTAGTTGTGACACGCGGGCTCAGTAGTTGTGGCACGCAGACTCTAGAGTGCAGGCTCAGTAGTCGTGGCGCACGGGCTTAGTTGCTCCGTGGCATGTGGGATCTTCCTTGACCAGGGCTCAAACCCATGTCCCCTGCATTGGCAGGCGGATTCTTAACCGCTGCGCCACCAGGGAAGCCCCCTCTGATAAGTTTTTTATTTTTTGCTGCTCTCTGAAAAATTTATTGAATGCATGTACTATTCTTTATCCATTTTTCTGTTGACAAAACATTGCAGCTATAAGCATTCTTATACATGTTTCCTTGTACACAGTTCTCTAGGGTTCTAGGAGTGGAATTCTGGGAGTGGCATTACTGTATATTAGGATATGTACATCTTTTAGATTAAACAGATATTGCCAAGTTGTTTCCTGTAGTGGTTGATCCAGTTTGCACTCCCTCATGCAGCGTCTGAGTTCTCATTACACCATCACCACAACACTTGGTGTCATCAGATTTTCTATTCTGTTTATTGGTTGTTAAATATTAGCCTTATGCTTTTGTACATCTTTTTTCTTTTTTTAATTTGGTGTTATATAAGTCTACCAATGTCAGGACAGCAGATTGAGCTTAAGAGAAGTAGGGTGACTTGTTCAAGGTCATGCAGCCAGAAGACATTTGACCCTGGATTTGATGATAGCTCTGCCAACACCAAAGCCAGTGCTTGTTCCTCTGCACCTCCCTACCTGGGGTTGATGGCACTGATAGTAACAGAGTCTACTCAGTAATTTAAGGACTAATTATGGAATTCTGTGCTTTATGTCCTGCTTTTCCTTCTATTTCCTCAACTAACTTTCTTGAGAATTTCCACTATAGCTAGCCTTCTTGTTTTTAAAAAACTTAAAAAAAATGTTATAAAAGGGCTAATAAACTTAATAACAAGCCTGACTCTTTGGCCCATTTTTACCAAATATTCATGTTTTTTCTGTCATTGTATTAAGAGCTGACTGTCCTGACCTCAAGAGAGTAATACTGGAGAACTTTTTCCTCTTTCTGATTCAGGAGCATCTAAGGATACAAGACTGCCGTTCTGGGCTGTGTTCCCAAACAGACCACAGTTTCCTTGTGTCATCATGTATTAGAAAGCCTAAAAGCATCTAGGTAGCAAATAAATGAATATGTAGATTCACAGAATGGTATCTGTTTGTGGCTAAAAGCCACTTTTCAGAACAAAAGTGATTGGGCCTCTGTTTAGAAGTTTGGCCAGAGATACAGAATCACTAGATTTTTGTACCTTAGGTAGGTCAGGTTGCTGTTGACAGAGTGGCTCCTTTGGCTCGTTTTTCTTTTTAACTTTTTGTTGAAATAGAATAACTGAAAAGTGTGTGTGGCTCTGATAAATTGTTGTTGTTTTTACTTTGCTGCTATTTGAAGAATCAGCTGAGTGAATATAATGCTATTATTTATGTACAACTCACTGAATTTTCAAAACCTCAGTACACCATGGGCCCAGCACCCAGTCAAGAAACAGATCACCAGCACCTCTTTCTGCCCCTTTGTAGTCACTATCCACCCACCAAAGGATAACCTCTGTTCTGACTTTTCATGACTCAGATCTTAGTTTAGCCTGTTTTTTATGCTTTATATAAATGAAATGATGCAGTGTGTACTCTTCTTTGTCTGTCTGGCTTTTCTTGTTCAGCCTTAAAGTTGTGAAATTCCTCCCTGCTGTTGCATATGAACAGTGAATTCTTTGTTTTTTTGTGCGGTATACTATTCTGTTGTGGTCCTCTGGATCTTTTTACTCTAGCATTGTCAGTATTTTGCCAGTGATGCATGTCTTAGTGTATTGGGGGTGTGTTCTTGCTTTATCTCTGTGTTTTTAAATGAACCTAAAGATAAAGGGTAAGGATTAGAATGGTAAGATATTCAGGTACATTAAAATCAAAGCAGAATGAGCTAGAACTAGTCAAACTGAAAGAATTTTAAGTTCTAGATGGAGGCCATGATCTTGGTTTTTGTATACTTTGATTTGAGATTTTTTTTTTAACCAGAATACTGACCAGATTGTGAATAGGCATATCACACTTAGACTGAAAATCTGATTTCTATCTAACACTATCACATTTATAGTCTGTTGAAATAAAGCATAATTTCTCCAAACTCGGGTGTCCCAGTGTGTGGACCTTGATGCACATGTTGTAGGACTCTGAGCTTGGCAGTATAAATGAGTAAGGAAGCTCTAAGGACTAGTCTCTCTGCAACTGAGGCTTTTTATAACCTTCATTTAGTAGAAAAGGGAGGTACCATCAATACTCAAGCTTTACCTTAATATGAGAGAACTTCAAACCATTACCCAGCAAAAAGCTTTTTTTTTTTCTTTTCCTTTTTCTTTCTGAGGAGTTAGGCCCCTCGATACTTTTTAGATCACCTGGATTCCTCAGGTAGAACGAGGGGATATTTTAGGACCCCTAGCAGAGCAGATCTGGGGTTGAACTGGATCTTTAGTGAAACTGAGAGGACTGATAAAGAACCTGGAGACTTGATTAGCAGGCTATGCTAGTGAATATGAGTACATTTGGTTGCTTTCTGACTAGGGAAAGGTTAATGAGTACTTGCTGGGCTCTTTCTTGCACACTTCACTAGATCTGTTGATTGAAGCATTCTGGGGCATGAATCTTGGCTCAGAATCTTTAGCTCTACGTGGCTAAAGACTGGGTCTGAGAACGCCATCTGGTGGCTCTCTCTAGATACCCAGTTTAGTGAAGGGGACTCTCGCAATGCCAGTTCATCAGCCATTACAATAACCCAAGGGGAGAAAACACATCAAGAATATGTTCTGCCATAGTTTCATCTATGCAGGTGAAAAAGAGTAGCCCATTTAATAGTATAAGCAGGAACAATAATAAAAGTTATTATACTAGATCTTAGGGTATTTCTAGTCAAGATGCCATTTTTAGAGAGATATCAATCATTGAAATTCCACCTCCCAGCCTTTAAATGGCAAGATCTTTATTAGAAATGTACTACTTAGAGAGTTTGACTATTTGCTTTTGACATGCATATTTTATCCTAATTGAATTAGTTATTAAATTTCATAAGATCTCATAGTGGTACACTATGTACATTGCTTGAGACTTACAAAAATAGCATTGCATCCTATTTTTACCAGTGTAGATCAAATTAATGAGAATTCACGTCACAAATTTAATGCTTCAGCCAAGAATAGTACATTTCTTTCCACAAGTAACTTGGCAAGTTCCAAAAAGATCCCTCAGTGACTATGTTCAATTAATTGTGGAGCACCTAGAGAACTGGAAGTTAAAGTAAGTGTGAATGGAGGCCATGTGGATCTCATTTTGTCTTATAAGTGCTCATAATACCTACTATCTCTTAGGAATTTTAAGAAGTATAATTTTTATAAGGCATTTTAAGCTCTTGAGGGAAAACTCTCTATAGATTAAAATGTTACTAGTTTGTACTATACTATCCTGTTTATCCAGGTTATGGTCAAACATATTTGACTAATCATTATATGTGTTTGTTTGGACTCTGTTTTTTAAGTTTACCTTACAACAATGTCAGTAATAATTGCAAGGCTTTAAAATTTGCATATTTTGCTTTTTCTTAGAAATGTTTTTCCTTCCTTTTAGGTAACAAATATACTCTAGAGACTAGACCAAACCAAGAAGGCATTGATGTAAGACAAGAGCTACTGAAATTCCATTCTACTTATTATTCATCCAACTTAATGGCTATTTGTGTTTTAGGTCGAGGTAAGAATCCTTAAAATTTTTTCATGGTGTTGGATAATCTTAGTTTTCCACTTTGGCTTTTTCAAAGTATTGGAAGAAGGATATAAGACACTTCCTTTTATCTGTTCAGAGGCTTTTGAAAATGATCTTGTTGGAGAATATGTGGAGGGGAATTTTGTTTTTAACTCACTGTGTTCTAAAAAGAAGCTTAGGTGATTTTAAATGGAGACCTGAAGAAAATATAAATTAATAGCAAGGGAAGGAAGTATAAAGGACAAGATTGAGAGATTTGACCTTATAAAATTCAAAAAAACAAAAAAATTAAAAGATGATTATAAACTAGGAAAACTATTAGAAAGCAACAAAGTTTGATATTGTTTCCCCTATTAAATTACCATAATTTTGGTTTGGGCTTTGTTTTAACTAATACCCATTATGAGGAGAGGTGCTCTTGTATTTGTGGTGTATACAGTTTATGCAATTCCTCCACACTTTCTGGAGGACAGTTTAAGATGCATCACTCTAAAAAGTACATTTTTACTTCTAGAAGTGCAATCTAAGGAAATAATCAGAGTTGTTCCAGGTGATGTACGAGGATGTTTCTGTATAGTATGTATTAGTGAAAAGTTAGATGTAAGCTAAATGTTCATTAACAGAAGATTGGTTAAATAGTGATGTTATAGGTATATAATAGAGCATCTTACAGAAAATAGCATCCCTTCTCCCACTTCCTCTCCTCTCACCTGCTTTATTTTTCTTTAAAACATTTATCACCACCTGAAATATTAAATATTCTTTATTGTTGTCTGCTGTACCAGAATGTAAGTTACTTGAGAATAGAAACTGTTCACTGCTTTGTCTGGTTTAGCGCCTGACACATCATAAGTACTCGGTAAGTAAACATTGAATGAATAAATAGTTTCATGACAGTGTTTTCATAACTTGGGAAAATATTCTTATTGTATTAAGTAGAAAACAAAAGCACTCTGTAAAAGCACTGTGTGCTATCTGATCCCATTTGGGGATTTCTAAAAAATTCTAATAGACATAAATGGGAGACATAAGACAAAGTAGAAAAACATACCAGAAATTTAATAATGTGGTATAGTAGTTAAGAACTCATGCTCTAGAGTCTGAGAGCTTGGGTTTGAATTCCTAATACACCACCTACTCAGTATATAGTGGCTATGAGCTAACAAAGTTACTTCAGTTCTCTGCACTTCAGTTTTTGCATTTGTAAAATGGAGGTGGTACTTCATACCTTTTATGAGGTTTAATAGCGATAATGCAGAAAAAGTGCATAGTGCCTGGCAACACAGGAAATGCTCTATAAATGGTAGCTGCTTTCAGCATTCCATAATCATGAGCTTATGGGCGACTTTTGTTTTTGGTTTTGTTTTATTGTTTTTGGTTTTCAAAGTATTCTGCTATTGACAAATGTTACTTTTGTGGGTAGAAAATAAACAACTATATATATTTTAACTTGGTAATAGGAACAAGGATATAAAATGGGTCCAAGGAGTAAGGCTAATAAAAAGTGTATGTTATAACCCTGTGTGCTTTCTAAATGTAGGTAGATCTATAGAGTGTTAAAAAATATCACTTGGTATTTAGAGCCTAGTCCTGGGAGTAGGTTTCTAAGCTGTGTTTTTGTCCGTGTCATCTTGAGATAAAACACATGATTTCAATAAGCACTTATTAGGCAAGTAATAACGACAACAGATGACACATACATAAGCCCTGCCCTCAGTGTTCTTGGTTTAGTGGAAATGACAGAACAAGCATCTGAAAGAGACAAAGAGTTTCTTTGTTCCAGTTCCCTCTCCCAGTGTGACTGACCTCCTGTGCTCAGCTCAGTGGATTTGATGACATGTCTGGGAGAAGTGTCCTTACAGTACAGTGGTGTGTGGAGGAAACAGGATCTCTTAAAGGATTAATAGATAATCCTCTCCTTCTTCTAGGAGGAGGGGAGAGGAAGAGTAACCATGTGGAAGGATCTCTGTCACAAAGGGATAAAAAAGTTTTTCTCTCTTCTCCCACGGGGTCCTCCCTCTAGTTGTGGCAGCACCAATTACCTGGACACTTGACAAATAGGTAACTGTCAAGTAGAGACCTTAGGATTGCCAAGTCCTGGTAATGTAAAGATGAATGGGACTCAGTTCCCTGATCTCTGGTAGCTCATAGTGAAGACAGATGGTGCATTATTGTACAGCTCCCTTACCTTTAAAAAGCTACATGGTGAATTTGTGCTTCTAAAAGGAAAGGCCTACCCTAGTAGAACCTTGCTCTAAAGGGCCTCGCTGTCATCAGCACTTCAGGTTGACAAAGCATTGTTGACTGCCCATCTTGTTTCCAGTTACGTGTCCCATCTGTGTGTCTCTTTATGTCTTTATGTCAGTTGTCTCTGACATCTCTTGCTCCAAATATACCCGGTTCATTCCCGAGTTCACTTGTATAACAAGCAGCCATGGGTTGGCCTTTTATTTGGCTCTGGACATTTTAGGGTCCTTCATACATGTCAAAAAAATTAAAGTAAAAATACATATGTTTTATAAATAAAGTGCACATGCCCACATTCATAGGCCTAAAAGAGAACTTCATATTATCTATAGGCAATTCTCATATAGTGATTAAGTGCTTTTTAGAGAGTTCATGGAAAAGTTCAAAATGGGTCCTAGAATATCAAGGGAAATTTCTTATTCGATTCAAATGCTTCCTGACAGTAACAAGTAATGAATGTTTATACCATTTATAAATAACCTATTTTTGAGGAGGCAGAATCAAGGTGAGTGGTTATCTTGTTTATAAAAAGATAACCTTTTCCGCTTTTTTCTTTTTAGAATAATAGTAATATGTGTGCACAGAAAAAAGTTTATCCCATACAGAAAGATATAAAATGGAAAGCATGTTCTTCTTTATCCCACCTTATGACCACTATGCCCTCTCCTCAAAGGTAGTCACTTTATATCATTTTTTGTTATACTTCCAAAAGTAGAATTTTGTTAATATACTTGGATTTATGTGTCTGTTAAAAAACTAAATGAGATTATACTACATGGCACTGAAGTCTGTGGTTTTCACTTAATAGAGCTTTGAGATATTTTCATATCAGCACATACAGACCTCTCCCTCATTAATGGCTACACAATATTCCAGTATACAGACTTTTCGTAACATGCACACATTGATAGATGTTTAGGTCATTTCCAGTTTTTATTGTTGTTATAAATGGTGTTGCAGTGAACATCTCATACTTTTGCAAATACAACTGTCCATTAAAAATATAGATAGATGATAACATAGAAGAACTTCACATAAGTGACTATATAATCTTATCAACAATTACAAATCTTTGCATGAGTTTGATACAGTATGGTACAGAATCATATAGTGTTAGACCTTGAAGAGACTTGTGATCATCCTACCCTGTTTTCGTGTTTTATAGAACCTGGAGTGGTTAAACATTTTGTCCAAATAGTCTCTTGACATAATTGGTTGGTGAATTATTGGTTGGGGTTAGAATTGAACACCTAGGATTCTTCTCACCATTTTATACTATTCCCCCACAAAATCAATTACTTAAAAACTCTAATATTGGGCTTCCCTGGTGGCGCAGTGGTTGAGAGTCTGCCTGCCGATGCAGGGGACACAGGTTCGTGCCCCGGTCCGGGAGGATCCCACATGCCGCGGAGCGTCTGGGCCCGTGAGCCATGGCCGCTGAGCCTGCGCCTCCGGAGCCTGTGCTCCACGACGGGAGAGGTCACAACAGTGAGAGGCCCGCGTACCGCAAAAAACAAACGAACAAAAAAAACCTCTAATATTTGACTTTTAGCAATGGGTTTAGACTGTGTCTATTTATAAAGTTAATGTTATAATCTGTCAGCTAGTGGTTTCGTATGTGCCTTTTGGGAATTGTAGATAAAATAGTTTCCAAATGCCACTCATTATTCTATTATTGTTTCCAATATTTGTTTGAAATTTATTGCAAGATAATATTTGTAAAACAGTTTTTTAAACTATAAGGTGGCAGATATATGTGAGGTATAATCAATATCAATACTGCAGAGCTTCAGAAGTTATATAGGCACTGGTGAGATTTTACTGAATGCTTCAACTTTATCAGATGGAGTTTTTAAAAAATTCCTAGGTTTTCCTTTTAACAGTCCTGAGATTTTTCAGGTGATCGTAAGGTGTTTTCTCCCCCCCCCCAGCTTTATTGAGATATAATTAAAATATAACATTGTATAAATTTAAGGTATACAGGGACTTCCCTGGTGGTGCAGTGGTTAAGAATCCGCCTGCCAATGCAGGGGACACGGGTTCAATCCCTGCTCCAGGAAGATCCCACATGCCGCGGAGCAGCTAAGCCCATGCGCCACAACTACTGAGCCTGCAAGCCACAACTACTGAGCCCGTGTGCCACAACTGCTGAAGCCTGAACACCTAGAGCCCATGCTCCTCAACAAAGAGAAGCCACCGCAATGAGAAGCCCATGCACTGCAATGAAGAGTAGCCCCCGCTTGCTTCAAGTAGAGAAAGCCCATGTGCAGTAATGAAGACCCAACGCAGCCAAAAATAAATAAATTTATTAAAAAAAAAACTTAAGGTGTACAACATAGTGATTTTATATATGTGTATATAATCCTAAGATTTTTAAATACTACCCATCATGTGTTATGATTAGTTTAAGTTCTGTTTCCATTGTCTGTTTTCTTGTAGAATCTTTAGATGACTTGACTGATCTGGTGGTGAAGTTATTTTCTGAAGTGGAGAACAAAAATGTCCCATTGCCAGAATTTCCTGAACATCCTTTCCAAGAAGAACATCTTAAAGTAAGTGCATGTATTTCTAGTATTTTTTTCTTTTTTAAATTTATGGACATAATATATGCCTGGTTTACCAAAGAGTACATGAACATTTTTGGAGGTTCTATTATTTATATAGTTTTTAATATTTGGTTTATATTAAAATCAAATCAATTTCACATTTATTAGGGACATGTATCACCAAAAAGATAACAATATGTTCTGATCCTTGCATGTTAAAAGTAGTTTTGGTAGCTATAACCTTGGCAGACTGTAGAAGCTGTTATCCAGTGCCAGAAGGCAAGTATCCAAAAGTACTGAGCTGCATGGTCAAGGGGACCAAACATGGACTGCATACCAACTGTAATGAAATCCCACTAAGAAAGAGCCCAGGTCATTTATTTCTGTGTGGTCAGTATGGTTTTCTCTGGCAGTAGATTCTCTCCTGAATTTGGGATTTTTCCATGAAAATCGGTATTTTTTTTTCTTTTTTTGAAAATCACTATTCTTCATAGTTTGTAAGTATTTTATTCAGCAGGAGTTGTGCAGAGCTAACCTTTTGCGATTTGTTTGTTTTATTCTTTCCCCAGCAACTTTACAAAATAGTACCCATTAAGGACATTAGGAATCTTTATGTGACATTTCCCATACCTGACCTTCAGAAATACTACAAATCAAATCCGGGTCATTATCTTGGTCATCTCATTGGACATGAAGGTCCTGGGAGTCTGTTATCAGAACTTAAATCAAAGGGTGAGTCTCTTGGACACCAGCTTCTGAGGGTAGTACCCCACCTCCACCATATTTTTTTACTCTGACTCTCATTTCTCCTAAATATTTTCCTGTAAAGGAACATTTTCAGATGATACCGTTTAGGGTTGATGAGAGTGGGGTGTTGGTTGTTAGTACGCTTTTGTTTTTTGCTTTGGGGCTTTTGTTTTTCCATAATTTGTTTTATCCTTCAGTATTGAGCTGTGAAGTTTACATATTTCAAAAGGTGTTGTAGTGCATGTTTTAAATAAGATAGAGGTTCAAAAAAGTAAAAGCTCGCATTAGGTATTCTTTACCATCTCTGTGAAATGTGCTGAAATATCTATTTGCCTGCTCTTATCCATCAAACCAAAGGGTGTATTAGGATCACTCAGTAGATTTCCAAGGTTCCTCTCCATTCAGACTCTTTTTATATAACACTTAAGCACAGTCATCTACTCTTGATTTGGGAAATGATTTGAGGCGTCCCAAGGAAAGCTCCCAAACTAAAAAAATCACTTGAATCTTTTGCAGTGTCTGAACTGCTTTTCAGTGCTTTTCTGAACTGACTTTTTTTCCAGTCTTTTCTGCAAGAGGGCCATTCTGTATGTTCCATTGGGAGCATAGAGAATGATTTTTTTTTTTAATTCCTTGTCTTAAAAGAAGACACACATGCGATCATGTTGATTTCCTTTGAATGTTACAGGCTGGGTAAATACTCTTGTTGGTGGGCAGAAGGAAGGAGCCCGAGGTTTTATGTTTTTTATCATTAATGTGGACTTGACTGAGGAAGGATTATGTAAGTATTGACCTTTTTGTTTTTGAATGAAAATTGATTTCTTATGATTTACTTTTATTAACTTATGCTGTGGATCTGTTTTTTGCTATAAAGCTATAAACACTTTAATTCATACCATTTTATCCATTGTATTTTTCATGTGTAACTTCATTTCATGGATGATTTTCCCTCCTTAACAACTGATCATTATGTTGCACTTGTAAAATGTGTACTTGACTTTTTATTTGCTCATTTACTACCCCAAAGCCCCTTCAGTCACATATACCAAATCCTGGAGGGCCATGTATATGACCCATGTATATGACCCTAAAACCAGTCTCAGGGAGGTGAGAACTCACTCCATCTCTAAGAGGGACCATCTTCTACTTACCTGACTTTACCTTAGGAGTGAGCTCATTGCTTTGAAGGATTCGAGGACTGAATGGTTTTTAAGTGTGCCCCTTTTTTCCAGTACATGTTGAAGATATAATTTTGCACATGTTTCAATACATTCAGAAGTTACGTGCAGAAGGACCTCAAGAATGGGTTTTCCAAGAGTGCAAGGTACTTTTGTTTCACCAAAATTTTTCTTAAGGAAATTTTTCAAGAAACAAATATATGTGAATTAATTTAAATATAAGGAAAAGGAAGGAAATCAGACTGCTTTTCTATCCCTCAGAAGAAAGTCAGCAGTTTCTTGAACTTTTATGTATCAGGGCTTACTCTATTCTCTGCTGGCCTGAAGTTGCATGAGCTGTGTCATTTTCAGATCTCGTGATAAAAATTTGTAGCATACTCTCAAAGAAACAGTGAATTGTTATATACATGATTGTGTTCTTAAAAGTGATTTTATTGTCGTATGTATGGAAAAGCCTGGCCTTTTTTTTTGCATAAAACAGAAGGTATTTGTCTTTTAAATGTTTAAAGCCTTCTTTTAAGAGTTTTTTAAAATATCTACTATATAATTAAGGACTATAAAGACTCTGAAATGTATTTTAGGATAAGAGATAACCTCTTTACATAGATAAAAGTTTAAAGGTATAATCTCTGCTTGTGAAACTTATGACAATAAGTTCTAATCAGGCTGCAGTTCTCTGAAAGGGTCAGCAAAATCATCATGTATGCAACTGTTGGATCTCACAAGCTTCCTCCACAGTTTTCCTAATTCTTTGACTAATAGTTTCAACAGAATCATATTCTGTGTTTGTTATTTTCATTCATGTTCTGTACATTCCTAAATCAAGCATAGCTATTTTTTCAGGAAGTGTGATAGTTAAATAAGGAGTAGAAAGTCTATAGTGCAAACCAATCCCCCCCCAAAGAAGTATTTCTAAATAATAGGTGACTTATGTCTAATTGATTTAATTTTTTGTTTAGGACTTGAATGCTGTTGCTTTTAGGTTTAAAGATAAAGAGAGGCCACGGGGTTATACCTCTAAGATTGCAGGAATATTGCATGTAAGTTTATTGTTATTTTACTCTATACATTGGCATGTAGAGTATTTCAGTGATGTTGTATAAATAATATTACTTTCATTACTACACAAATGATAAAAATTGAAGGTATAGTCTAAAACTTTAGACTTCGTAGCAACCAGGTAAAATTTGATGTGAAGACATTCTTTAAATCTTAATTTTCATCATCCTAAAAATCATCATCTGTAATATTTTCATTTCATAGACATTTTGCTTGTTGGCTTTAAATATTTTTCAGTTCTACAATGTGTCAGGTGCTACTTACGTGAAAGCTATAAATCATCCACTTTTCTCCATTTCCATTGCTACCACCCTCATATGAGCTACCAGCATTTCTTGCCTGGACTGCCATCATAGTCTCTTACCTGGGTTCCCTGTTTGCCTTCTTCTGCCCCACCATAGTTTATTTTTCCAGCCTCAGTGATCTTTGGAAGACCCAAATCAGATTGTTCCACTCCTCTGTGTCAAGTAAGTTTCCCATCAGAGTTGGAACAGATCTAAGTTTTTACCTTGACCTACATGGCAGTCTGGTCCCAGCCTCTCTCTGACTGAATTCCACACCACTTCCATTCCACTCCAGCTATACTGGCTATGTGCCTAATCTTCAAGCATTGAGTTTACTCCTCCCTCTCAGGGCCCTGACATTTGCTGTTTTCTCTGCCTGGAACACTTCTGGTTTTTCCATGACTAGGTTCTTCTTATCATTTGGGTCTCCACTCAGATGTTTCTCCCTCAGAGAGACCTTCCCTGACCTCCCAATCATGACCCTGCCCCTTTTAAAATTTTCTTCATAGCACCTATCACTATAATGACAGTATTTGTTTGTTTGTTGTCTGCCTCCCTCCCAATTAGAATATAAGCTCCTTAGAGAGCAGGGACATCATCTGTCTTATCTACCATTGTATCCACAGCAGCACCTAGAACAGTGCCTGGCACAGAGTAGGTGTTCATTACATACTTGTTGAATGAATGAATCAGTCTATCAGTAAGTTGCTCGTACTAAAAAGCATCTTCTACATTATTTTTCTTTACTAACTGATAATATAAGCCATTTTTCCTACACAACAACTCTCTAAATGCTTGTCTGATTTCATTCATAGAAATTTGAGTAGAAATTCTGTTTATTAAAATGTATGTACTTTATATTAAGAATCCTACAGGTGTCAGCATTTAATCATCAAATTTTCTTTATTAACAAGCACTCAGTTTTAGCTAGAGGTATTACTCACATTTTTCCCTGAAAAAATGTGATTTTGTTCTCTATAATGTAAGTGTGTTTAGGGGTTAACTGCAGAATCATCCCACAATATGAAATTGTTTAAAGTGTGGTAGGAAAGAGAAAAGATTCAGAAATTTTTCCAGTGGAGTGAAATTTAATTGAAGGGAAGAGGGGGGTGTAAAATAGAGGATTTCACGTGTTAGAGATCTGTTTGCTTTAATAAGTTAGAGTCTATTGTAGCCTTGCAAATTTTATTTATTTCTTTTTCTTTTAAAAAGTACTATCCCCTAGAAGAAGTGCTCACAGCTGAATATTTACTGGAAGAATTTAGACCCGATTTAATAGAGATGGTTCTCGATAAACTCAGACCAGAAAATGTCAGGTGAGTTGCTCTACGGATTTTCCTGTTACATACTAAATTTTCAAAAATGATTGGAATCTGAAAATTTGAAATTGTGAATAAAGTGCTTTTAAAGTTTTTATCAAGCATGATTACAAAAGTGGAGAGAATAAGTATAATGAAACAGTACCAAACTTAAACAGTCAGTACACGGCCGGTCTTTTTTATCTTTACCTACACTTGTTCACTCATCCTCCCTCCACTCTATTTATTTAAATTAATTAACTAATTAATTAATTTTTGGCTGCATTGGGTCTTTGTTAGTGCGCCTGAGCTTTCTCTAGTTGCGGTGAGCAGGGGCTACTCTTCGTTGTGGTGCGCGAGCTTCTCATTGCAATGGCTTCTTTTGTTGTGGAGCACGGGCTCTAGGTGCACGGGCTTCAGTAGTTGTGGCACGTGGGCTCAGTAGTTGTTGCTTGCAGGCTCTAGAGCACAGGCTCGGTAGTTGTGGCACACAGGCTTAGTCGCTCTGTGGCATGTGGGATCTTCCTGGACCAGGGATGGAACCCGTGTCCCCTGCGTTGGCAGGCGGATTCTTAACCACTGTGCCACCAGGGAAGACCCTTCCCTCCACTCTAGATTATTTTAAGTCAATATCTCGAACACATGAAGATTCTTTTTTTTAACATAATCATAATTTCATTATGAATAAAATATAGTAATAGATCGTCTTAACCTGGCTTCATCCTTACTCAAATACTAGAAGTGTCAGCTCACTTATCTGGTTTAAAAAGCAAGTGAGGACACCCTCTTTTTTTTAAGTAGAAGTAAGGATTACAATCTCAGAATGCTTCTGACTGACCCATTGTTAACCAGGAGATCAAAAGTTGGAGGAGCTCTTACAGTAACAAGTATTCCTGTTAGAGGAGGGTCAGCCCTAAAGAGCTTATGAACTACATGATATTTCTGCCTTAGAATTTAATTTCATCTATATTTTCTGAAGTCAAGAATAAAAGGAATACACTTGACTGGCACATACTTTGCATTTTTTTCTTTTTCTCCTCTTTTGAGCACATATTTCCAAAATTCTCCTGGGAACTTAGTGATTGAGTAAATATGTTTTTTGGAATAGTCATTTTATGAATAAAATCAACAATGTGGTAGAACTTTTTGAAGAAAAAATCCTCTGACAGAACTATTCTATCAAAGTCGTTTTCCTAGTTACCATTGTTTGAACTTTTTCAGATGTATCCCAGCAACAAACAGTAGGAAAATTAAGTTAAAAGGAATATTATTGCTGTTTACACAAATCTGTATATGTGATAAAATGACATAGAACTATACACACACATTGTACCAACACCAATTTTGTTTGTGCACATTGTACCAACATTGTACCAACACCAACACCGATTTATAATCTAATTTATAATACTTTTGATATTGTACTATATTATAATTATGTAAAATGTAACCATTGAGGGAAACTAGGTGAAGAGTACACAGGACTGCCCTGTACTATTTTTGCAACTTCCTAACTGTAGGAGTTTATTATTATATCAAAACAAAAACTTTTTAAGTTAAAAAAATTATTTTACAATAGCAACAAAAACATAAAATATTTAGGAATGAATTTAACCAAAGATAAACAAGACCTCTACACAAAAAAACTACAAAACAGTGCCCAGAGATATTAAAGACCTTGTTTGTAGATTAGGAGACTTGATTTTATTAAAATGTCCATTCTCTCCCATTTGATTCACAGGCTTAGTGTAATCACAATCAAAATCCTAGTAGGCTTTTTTTTCTTTTAGAAATTGGTAAGCTAATTCCAAAATTCATAAGGATCTACAAAAGACCTAGATTACCCATAACACTCTTGCACAAAAAAACAAAAGTTGGAGGACTAAAACTGCCAAATTTGAAAGCTTACTATAAAGCTACAGTACTTAAGACATTGTAGTATTGGCATAAAGATAGGCAAAGAAATCATTAGTACAGAACAGAGTCTAGAAATAAGCCCACACATGTATGATCAATTGATTTCTTTTTTATTGTGGTAAAAAAACCCCCACATAACATAATATTTATCATCTTAACCTTTTTTTGGCCATGCCATGCAGCATGTGGGATCTTACTTCCCAGACCAGGGATTGAATCCGTGCCCCCTGCAGTGTAAGCCCAGAGTGTTAACCACCAGACCACCAGGGAGGTCCCCATCTTAACTGTTTTTAAGTGTACAATTCAGTAGTGTTAAGTATATTTGTATTGTTGTGAAACGTCTCCAGAACTTTTTTATCTTGCAAAACTGAATCTATACCCATTAAACAACTCCTCCTCTTACCCTTCCCAACCCCACCATATCCTGTTCATAGCCGTTCTACTTTCTCTTTGTGTGAATTTGACTACTTAGATACCTAATATAGATGGACTCGTGAAATCGTGAAACATGTCTTTATTTCACTTAGCATAACATCCTTAAGGTTCATCTATCTTGTAGCATGTGACAGGATTTCCTTCCTTTTTAATGCTAAATAGTATTCCATAGTATGTATACACCACATTTTCTTTACCCATTAATCATTGGTCAGTTGATCTTTTTGACAAAAGCACTGACATAATTAAAATGGGAAAGGAAAATCTTTTCAACAAATGGTGCTCTTCCACATGCTGCATAGCCACATGGAAGAAAAGGTTAAATGTGACCTTTACCTCACAACATTCACAAAAATTAATTTGAGATAGATCATAGACCTCAGTATAAAGGCTAAAACTAGAAAACTTCTAGGAGAAAATACAGTTTGAAAATATCTTTAAAACCTTGAGATAAGCAAAGATTTTTTAGAACATAAAAAGCAGTAATCATTAAAGAAAAGACATTGATAAATTGGACTTCATCAAGATTAAGAACTTCTGATCTTAAGGTGATTTATGCATTTGCTTAGATGATTAAAATACAAGGAAGAAAAATACTCAGAACACACGTTAAATCATTTTAGGTAAGTAAAACAGTTTACTTATTTCTATTTTCCTCAATGTACCTTATATATTCTGAAGAAAAAAAACATCTAAATTCTGTTGAATTTTATTATATACCTTCTAAAAACAAAACCTCCTATCAAAATGAGGAGAAAGAGCTTTAAACTTAATCATAAAACTCAGTAAACACTTTTTAAGGTTTCTTCATCTACTAGTCATGCTATCTTGGAGAGATCACTTTTTTCCTTCAACCAGTGTTTGTTGAATAACTAATGTGAAACCTCAGAGTTCATTATTCTGCGAAGGGGACATGTGAAAAGTTATATAATGTCATGAACACTTACTCATTTAATTTCCTGGAAAATTGCCCACCTGAAAAATGTAGTAGTGCTTTATCTTTCTATGTGATGCAAAATGATTTAGCAAAGTTGAAAACTATTGTACAAATACGAGGTAATCCTATTTAAGATTATATCATATAACAAAGATGTGCTTTTTTTGGCAAGAAAAATCATGATTTAATTATGTTCCCATAATTTTTGCAGCCCTAGATCCAGTTATTTGACCCTGCAACACTTTCTTTCTCTTTTTTTTTTTTTTGGCCTCACTGCGCAGCTTTTGGGATCTTAGTTCCCTGACCGGGGGTGGAACCTGCACCCTCGGCAATGAAAGTGTGGAGTCTTACCCACTGGACTGCCGGGGAATTCCCAGACCTGGAAACATTTTATAGGAGTGAATTTGCCAGAGCATACATTTTACTTTTGTTAAATTGCCTGTTTCTAAATTCCATATCTTACACAGTTAGAATTGAGAACCTCTTTTTCTCTCTACCTTCACCTTTAACGAAAAAGCACTTTTTCTCTATAAGATTGATCTCTGTGGCTGTTATAATTGTAACTGCAGTCAGTGACATAGTGCAGAACAGCCTGGGATAATAATGCCAACTGCCAAGCCAGATTGGGGTTGCTGGAGGGTAAGATTATTTTCTTTAATACCCACTGAGACAAGTTTAGCATTGCAACCAGGTAGGAAAATTAATAGGAAAATCCTTCAGAATGAAAGGAACCTTAAAGGTCATTTAATCCAACCTCTGTCAAGTATATATCTCTTCTGCAATATCTCTAACAAGTAGTTACCAGCCTCAGCTTAAATTCCTTCAAGGATGGGGAACTCATTAAATACCAAGGTAGCCAGTTCCATTTTTGCCAGTTCTAATTGTTAGAGAGTTCTTTTCAATGTTGAGACTTGATTTACCTTTTCAAAGATCTTTACCTGTTACTATTTCATCATCATCATCACCCACCTTCTTTGATCCTATCTTTTGGTGCCCATTTTACCATTTTAAACCTACAAATACAGCTATAGGGTTTTTGCCACATGCCTTGCTTAGGTCATAAATAAATCATTCGTTTGGGAGGAGTTATTCTCGGTAAATCCATGTAGGTCCCAGTGATAACTGTCTTCTTGTCCAGATGTTTGACAGTCTGACAGTTGACTGTAGAATTTTGTCAGGAGGTCAGTGCCTAATCCACTGGTTTATGGTTTTTAGGCCACACTCCTTTTCCTTTCTGAAAATCAGAGCATTTGCCCATCTTCAGTCTTCTGCCTCTTCTCCTGTCATCCATTAATTATAAAAGGTGGTAGGCAATGATCCTGCTGCGATTTGTTAGTTGCCTAAGCATCAGAGAATGTGACTCATCTGTGTTGGAGATGTGAGTTCATTTGAGTCACCTGGCTGGCTCACTCACCGATCCTGAGCTTCAACTCCTTTTTTCTGTTGTTTGGTCCACCTTTGCACTTTAAAGATCCATGATGTCCTGTATCTGCTAACATGGGATCAGCATATCACAATTTTTTAAATTAATAAATTAATTTTTCGGCTGTGTTGGGTCTTCGTTGCTGCGTGAAGGCTTTCTGTAGTTGTGGCGAGCAGGGGCTACTCTTCGTTGCGGTGCGCAGGCTTCTCATTGCGGTGGCTTCTCTTGTTGCAGAGCACGGCGCTAAGCGCACAGGCTTCAGTAGTTGTGGCACGTGGGCTTAGTTGCTCTGAGGCATGTGGGATCTTCCTGGACCTGAGATCAATCCTGTGTCCCCTGCATTGGCAGGCGGATTCTTTTTTTTTTTTTTTTTTTGCGGTACGCTGGCCTCTCACTGTTGTGGCCTCTCCCGTTGCGGAGCACAGGCTCCGGACGCGCAGGCTCAGCGGCTATGGCTCACGGGCCTAGCCGCTCTGCGGCATGTGGGATCTTCCTGGACCGGGGCACGAACCAGGCGGACTCTCAACCACTGCGCCACCAGGGAAGCCCAGCAGGCGGATTCTTAACCACTGCACCACCAGGGAAGTCCAGCATATCACATTTTGCTTTAGGTCATGTGTCTCATTGGATTATGAGTTCCTGCCAGGTAGGAACTATGTTTTGTTTTGTTTTGTGTTGTTTTTAACATCTTTATTGGAGTATAACTGCTTTACAATGGTGTGTTAGTTTCTGCTTTATAACAAAGTGAATCAGTTATACATATACATATGTTCCCATATCTCTTCCCTCTTGCGGCTCCTTCCCTCCCACCCTCCCTATCCCACCCCCCTAGGTGGTCACAAAGCACCGAGCTGATATCCCTGTGCCATGCGGCTGCTTCCCACTAGCTATCTGTTTTACGTTTGGTAGTGTATATACGTCCATGCCACTCTCTCGCTTTGTCACAGCTTACCCTTCCCCCTCCCCATATCCTCAAGTCCATTCTCTAGTAGGTCTGTGTCTTTATTCCCATCTTACCCCTAGGTTCTTCATGACCTTATTTATTTTTTTCCTTAGATTCCATATATGTGTTAGCATACGGTATTTGTTTTTCTCTTTCTGACTTATTTCACTATGTATGACAGACTCTAGGTCCATCCACCTCACTACAAATAACTCAATTTCGTTTCTTTTTATGGCTGAGTAATATTCCATTGTATATATGTGCCACATCTTCTTTATCCATTCATCCAATGATGGACACTTAGGTTGCTTCCGTGTCCTGGCTATTGTAAATAGAGCTGCAATGAACATTGTGGTACATGACTCTTTTTGAACTATGGTTTTCTCAGGGTATATGCCCAGTAGTGGGATTCCTGGGTCGTATGGTAGTTCTATTTGTAGTTTTTTAAGGAACCTCCATACTGTTTTCCACAGTGGCTGTATCAATTTACATTCCCACCAGCAGTGCAAGAGTGTTCCCTTTTCTCCACACCCTCTCCAGCATTTATTGTTTCTAGATTTTTTGATGATGGCCATTCTGACCGGTGTGAGATGATATCTCATTGTAGTTTTGATTTGCATTTCTCTAATGATTAATGATGTTGAGCATTCTTTCATGTGTTTGTTGGCAATCTATATATCTTCTTTGGAGAAATGTCTCTTTAGGTCTTCTGCCCATTTTTGGATTGGGTTGTTTGTTTTTTTGTTATTGAGCTGCATGTGCTGCTTGTAAATTTTGGAGATTAATCCTTTGTCAGTTGCTTCATTTGCAAATATTTTCTCCCATTCTGAGGGTTGTCTTTTGGTCTTCTTTATGGTTTCCTCTGCTGTGCAAAAGCTTTGAAGTTTCATTAGGTCCCATTTGTTTATTTTTGTTTTTATTTCCATTTCTCTAGGAGGTGGGTCAAAAAGGATCTTGCTGTGATTTATGTCATAGAGTGTTCTGCCTATGTTTTCCTCTAAGAGTTTGATAGTTTCTGGCCTTACATTTAGATCTTTAATCCATTTTGAGCTTATTTTTGTGTATGGTGTTAGGGAGTGTTCTAATCTCATACTTTTACATGTACCTGTCCAGTTTTCCCAGCACCACTTATGGAAGAGGCTGTCTTTTCTCCACTGTATATTCTTGCCTCCTTTATCAAAGATAAGGTGACCATATGTGCGTGGGTTTATCTCTGGGCTTTCTATCCTGTTCCATTGATCTATATTTCTGTTTTTGTGCCAGTACCATACTGTCTTGATTACTGTAGCTTTGTGGTATACTCTGAAGTCAGGGAGCCTGATTCCTCCAGCTCCGTTTTTCATTCTCAAGATTGCTTTGGCTATTCGGGGTCTTTTGTGTTTCCATACAAATTGTGAAATTTTTTGTTCTAGTTCTGTGAAAAATGCCAGTGGTAGTTTGATAGGGATTGCATTGAATCTGTAGATTGCTTTGGGTAGTAGAGTCATTTTCACAATGTTGATTCTTCTAATCCAAGAACATGGTATATCTCTCCATCTATTTGTATCATCTTTAATTTGTTTCATCAGTGTCTTATAATTTTCTACATACAGGTCTTTTGTCTCCTTAGGTAGGTTTATTCCTAGATATTTTATTCTTTTTGTTGCAGTGGTAAATGGGAGTGTTTTCTTAATTTCATTTTCATATTTTTCATCATTAGTGTATAGGAATGCGAGAGATTTCTGTGCATTAATTTTGTATCCTGCTACTTTACCAAATTCATTGATTAGCTCTAGTAGTTTTCTGGTAGCATCTTTGGGATTCTCTATTTATAGTATCATGTCATCTGCAAACAGTGACAGCTTTACTTCTTCTTTTCCGATTTGGATTCCTTTTATTCCTTTTTCTTCTCTGATTGCTGTGGCTAAAACTTCCAAAACTATGTTGAATAAGAGTGGTGAGAGTGGGCAGCCTTGTCTTGTTCCTGATCTTAGTGGAAATGGTTTCAGTTTTTCACCATTGAGAATGATGTTGGCTGTGGGTTTGTCATATATGGCCTTTATTATGTTGAGGAAAGTTCCCTCTATGCCTACTTTCTGCAGGGTTTTTATCATAAATGGGTGTTGAATTATGTCAGAAGCTTTCTCTGCATCTATTGAGATGATTGTATGGTTTTTCTCCTTCAATTTGTTAATATGGTGTATCACATTGATTGATTTGCATATATTGAAGAATCCCTGCATTCCTGGAATAAACCCCACTTGATCATGGTGTATGATCCTTTTAATGTACTGTTGGATTCTGTTTGCTAGTATTTTGTTTAGGATTTTTGCATCTATGTTCATCAGTGATATTGGCCTGTAGTTTTCTTTCTTTGTGACATCTTTGTCTGGTTTTGGTATCAGGGTGATGGTGGCCCCGTAGAATGAGTTTGGGAGTGTTCCTCCCTCTGCTATATTTTGGAAGAGTTTGAGAAGGATAGGTGTTAGCTCTTCTCTAAATGTTTGATAGAATTCGCCTGTGAACCCATCTGGTCCTGGGCTTTTGTTTGTTGGAAGATTTTTAATCACAGTCTCAATTTCAGTGCTGGTGATTGGTCTGTTCATATTTTCTACTTCTTCCTGGTTCAGTCTTGGCAGGTTGTGCATTTCTAAGAATTTGTCCATTTCTTCCAGGTTTTCCGTTTTATTGGCATAGAGTTACTTGTAGTAATCTCTCATGATCTTTTGTATTTCTGCAGTGTCAGTTGTTACTTCTCCTTTTTCATTCCTAATTCTATTGATTTGAGTCTTCTCCCTTTTTTTCTTGATGAGTCTGGCTAATGGTTTATCAATTTTGTTTATCTTTTCAAAGAACCAGCTTTTAGTTTTATTGATCTTTGCTATCGTTTCCTTCATTTCTTTTTCATTTATTTCTGATCTGATCTTTATGATTTCTTTCCTTCTGCTTTGGGGTTTTTTTGTTCTTCTTTCTCTAATTGCTTTAGGTGCAAGGTTAGGTTGTTTATTTGAGATGTTTCCTGTTTCTTGAGGTAGGATTGTATTGCTATAAACTTCCCTCTTAGCACTGCTTTTGCTGCATCTCATAAGTTTTGGGTCATCGTGTCTCCATTGTCTTTTTTTTCTAGGTAGTTTTTGATTTCCTCTTTGATTTCTTCAGTGATCACTTCGTTATTAAGTAGTGTATTGTTTAGCCTCCATGTGTTTGTATTTTTTACAGATCTTTTCCTGTAATTGATACCTAGCCTCATAGCGTTGTGGTCGGAAAAGATACTTGATACGATTTCAATTTTCTTAAATTTACCAAGGCCTAATTTGTGACCCAAGATATAACCTATCCTGGAGAATGTTCCATGAGCACTTGAGAAGAATGTGTATTCTGTTGTTTTTGTATGTAATGTCCTATAAATATCAATTAAGTCCATCTTGTTTAATGTATCATTTAAAGCTTGTGTTTCCTTATTTATTTTCATTTTGGATGATCTGTCCATTGGTGAAAGTGGGGTGTTAAAGTCCCCTATTATGAATGTGTTACTGTCGATTTCCCCTTTTACGGCTGTTAGTATTTGCCTTGTGTATTGAGGTGCTCCTATGTTGGGTGCATAAATATTTACAATTGTTATATCTTCTTCTTGGATCAATCCCTTGATCATTATGTAGTGTCCTTCTTTGTCTCTTCTAATAGTCTTTATTTTAAAGTCTATTTTGTCTGATATGAGAATTGCTACTCCAGCTTTCTTCTGATTTCCATTTGCATGGAATATCTTTTTCCATCACCTCACTTTCAGTCTGTATGTGTCCCTAGGTCTGAAGTGAGTCTCTTGTAGACAGCATATATATGGGTCTTGTTTTTGTATCCATTCAGCCAGTCTGTGTCTTTTGGTGGGAGCATTTAATCCATCTACGTTTAAGGTAATTATCAATATGTATGTTCCTATTCCCATTTTCTTAATTGTTTTGGGTTTGTTATTGTAGGTCTTTTCCTTCTCTTGTGTTTCTTACCTAGAGAAGTTCCTTTAGCATTTGTTGTAAAACTGGTTTGGTGGTGCTGAACTCTCTCAGCGTTTGCTTGTCTGTAAAGGTTTTAATTTCTCCATCAAATCTGAATGAGATCCTTGCTGGGTAGAGTAATCTTGGTTGTAGGTTTTTCTCCTTCATCACTTTAAACATGTCCTGTCAGTCCCTTCTGGCTTGCAGTTTCTGGTGAAAGATCAGCTGTTAACCTTATGGGGATTCCCTTGTGTGTTATTTTTCCCTTGCTGCTTTTAATATGTTTTCTTTGTATTTAATTTTTGACAGTTTGATTAATATGTGTCTTGGTGTGTTTCTTCTTGGATTTATCCTGTATGGGACTCTCTGTGCTTCCTGGACTTGATTAACTATTTCCTTTCCCATATTAGGGAAGTTTTCAACTATAATCTCTTCAAATATTTTCTCAGTCCCTTTCTTTTTCTCTTCTTCTTCTGGGAACCCTATAATTCAAATGTTGGTGCGTTTAATGTTGTCTCAGAGGTCTCTGAGACTATCCTCAGTTCTTTTCATTCTTTTTTCTTTATTCTGCTCTGCATTAGTTATTTCCACTATTTTATCTTCCAGGTCTCTTATCCGTTCTTCTGCCTCAGTTATTCTGCTATTGATCCCTTCTAGAGTATTTTTAATTTCATTTATTGTGTTGTTCATCGTTGCTTGTTTCATCTTTAGTTCTTCTAGGTCCTTGTTAAATGTTTCTTGCATTTTCTCTATTCTATTTCCAAGATTTTGGATCATCTTTACTGTCATTATTCTGAATTCTTTTTCAGGTAGACTGCCTAGTTCTTCATTTGTTAGGTTTGGTGGGTTTTTATCTTGCTCCTTCATCTGCTGTGTGTTTTTCTGTCTTCTCATTTTGCTTATCTTACTGTGTTTGGGGTCTCCTTTTTGCAGGCTGCAGGTTTGTAGTTCCCATTGGTTTTGGTGTCTGCCCCCAGTGGCTAAGATTGGTTCAGTGGGTTGTGTGGGCTTCCTGGTGGAGGGGACTAGTGCCTGTGTTCTGGTGGATGAGGCTAGATCTTGTCTTTCTGGTGGGCAGGTCCACGTCTGGTGGTGTGTTTTGGGGTGTCTGTGGCCTTATTATGATTTTAGGCAGCCTCTCTGCTAATGGGTGGGGTTGTGTTCCTGTCTTGCTAGTTGTTTGGCATAGGGTGTCCAGCACTGTAGCTTGCTGGTCGTTGAGTGAAGCTTGGTGTTGGTGTTGAGATGGAGATCTCTGGGAGATTTTTGCCGTTTGATATTATGTGGAGCTGGGAGGTCTCTTGTGGACCAGTGTCCTGAAGTTGGCTCTCCCACCTCAGAGGCACAGCACTGACTCCTGGCTGCAGCACCAAGAGCCTTTCATCCACACGGCTCAGAATAAAAGGGAGAAAAAGAAGAAAGAAAAAGGAAGGAAGGAAGGAAGGAAGGAAGGAAGGAAGGAAGGAAGGAAGGGGATAAAATAAAATAAAGTAAAATAAAATTATTAAAATAAAAAATAATTATTAAGAAAAGTTGTTTTTTTTTGTTTTGTTTTGTTTTTTTGCGGTATGCGGGCCTCTCACTGTTGTCGCCTCTCCCGTTGTGGAGCAAGGCTCCGGACTCGCAGGCTCAGTGGCCACGGCCAACGGGCTCAGCCGCTCCGCGGCATGTGGGATCTTCCCGGACCGGGGCATGAACCCGTGTCCCCTGCATCGGCAGGCAGACTCTCAACCACTGCGCCACCAGGGAAAACCAGAAAACAATTTTTTAAAGTAAAAAACAAACAAAAAAACAGACGGACAGAACCCTAGGACAAATGGTGAAAGCAAAGCTATACAGACATAATGTCACACAGAAGCATACACATACATACTCACAAAAAGAGGAAAAAGGGAAAAAATAATATATCTTGCTCTCAAAGTCCACCTCCTCAATTTGGGATGATTCGTTGTCTATTCAGGTATTCCACCGATGCAGGGTACATCAAGTTGATTGTGGAGATTTAATCCGCTGCCCCTGAGGCTGCTGGGAGAAATTTCCCTTTCTCTTCTTTGTTCGCACAGCTCCCGTCTGTTCTTCGCTCAGACAGGACGGGGTTAATGGAGCCGCTGATTCGGGGGTCTGACTCACTCAGGCCAGGGGAGGGAGGGGTACGAATGCGGGGCAAGCCTGCGGCGGCAGAGACCAGCGAGATGTTGCACCAGCCTGAGGCGCGTCGTGCGTTCTCCCGGGGAAGTTGTCCCTGGATCATGGGACCCTGGTAGTGGCGGGCTGCACAGGCTCCCGGCAGGGGAGGTGTGGATAGTGACCGGTGCTCGCACACAGGCTTCTTGGTGGCGGCAGCAGCAGCCTTAGCATCCTATGCCCGTCTCTGGGGTCCACGCTGATAGCCGCGGCTCGCGCCCGTCTCTGGAGCTCCTTTAAGCAGCGCTCTTAAGAGCGCTGTAGTCAGTCCCCTCTCCTCCCGCACCAGGAAACAAAGAGGGAAGAAAAAGTCTCTTGCCTCTTCGGCAGGTCCAGACTTTTCCCCGGACTCCCTCCTGGCTAGTCATGGTGCACTAACCCCCTGCAGTCTGTGTTCACGCCGCCAACCCTAGCCCTCTCCCTGCCATCCAACCAAAGCCCGAGCCTCAGCTCCCAGCTCCCTCCCGCCCCGGCGGGTGAGCAGACAAGCCTCTCGGGCTGGTGAGTGCCGGTCGGCACCGATCCTCTGTGCGGCAATCTCCCTGCTTTGCCCTCCGCACCCTGTTGCTGTGCTCTCCTCCGCGGCTCCGAAGCTTTCCCTCTCCGCCACCCACAGTCTCCGCCTGCGAAGGGGCTTCTAGTGGGGGTAGGTCTTTCCTCCTTCACAGCTCTCTCCCAGAGGTGCAGGTCCCATCCCTATTCTTTTGTCTCTGTTTATTCTTTTTTCTTTTGCCCTACCCAGGTACGTGGGGAATTTCTTGCCTTTTGGGAGGTCTCAGGTCTTCTGCCAGCGTTCAGTGGGTGTTCTGTAGGAGTTGTTCCACGTGTAGATGTATTTCTGATGTATCTGTGGGGAGGAAGGTGATCTTCGCGTCTTACTCTTCCTCCATCTTCCCCCTCTTGAGTCAGGAATTATGTTTTAAAACATCTTGCCCAGAATTCAAGCTGATTGAATTCTCTAAACTTTTAGCCTAACCTTTCTTGATTCCTTCTTACTTTAAGAAACCGTTTTTTAAAAAAATTTTTGAGCACATTTCGTGAACTTCAATTTCTTAGCACTTTAGCCTTCCTGTCACTGTTTTTTAAGTTTGACTTAGAATCTGTCATCAGTAGATTTTTTTTGTGCTTTCTTTCTTCCTCTGTTGTGTATCTTTTAAAAATATGATTTGATATCATGATACTGTGGAAATCTACTAGTAGAAGGACAGAGTTCATCTAGTTTGAATCCCTATTTAAAAAGTAATGAAACCGAAGCCCAGAGACTTGCTTAATTTAGATCTTAACTGTGATTTTGGCAAGATCTCAAAGAAAGTGAGTCACGGTATCGACCAGAATCCAAGTTTCTCATGGCCAGATCTGTGCACTTTCTACTAATTCTTTTTTAATTTATCATGGTTACCTGTGAAGCCTCTTCTCATTCTTGGCTGTCTTCCCTCTTTTCTCTCTCAGGGATTATTTGCAAAGGTCTCATGAGAATTCATTCCTGGGGAACCATATTGCCTTTTAATGTCTGTAGTCAGGATTATTTCTGAATGGATTCCATCAGCAGCAACAGCTATTCATTCCCACTGAACACTTCTAAATGGCTGACTGGAAGTCAACAGTCAGCATTCGTTCTAGCCCACTGTTTCCTTTTCTTACTGTTATAAGCTTCAGTATGAAAATAAGAGGCCATTTCCTCTCACATTTCTAAGGACTATGTCAGTAGCCAATTCTTTGTGGATGGAATTGAAGAGTGGCATTCCCCCCTCACCCCTCAACACACACACATATTTAAGAAAAAAACTCATGGAGACTATTTTTTAGTATAATTAGGTTTCCAGCAGGTAGTCTAAGATGCTGCAGTGTCTGTGCCAGTTTTCTCAATTGTCTGCAGTTAAATATACTGCAGCTCTCTGTGTGTACCTCAATTATTGTGACTCTTTTCTCCTTTTCTCCTAATTCAGGTGCTCTCGCGGTTCCACACTCTGGTTCATAGATTTCTGTATACATTTGACCTGTGTCTACTCTGTGTCTTCTGTTATTCACCCTTCGTAATTTATTTGAAAGTACATACTCTTCCATTGTATTTCAGTTTTGAATTCCTCGATGGTATGCTAACTCTTGGTCTGCAAAGGTATCTCTTTTTGTTAGGCCAGTATTTGGTATTTCTGTAGTTTGAGGAGCTACACTTAACTACCTCATATTTACTTCCTTATGGTAACATGTCAACTGTTACCCCATACACTTTACTTTGGTATCTAACTATCTAGATCCCTTAGGATCGTAACTAATAAATCTCCCTTCTCCTCCTTTTTTAACCTGAGCATCACTGGACAGCCTCCAGGGTCTGCTTCCTTCTGTGTCATATAGTCATCCTCCAGAGCATTTGATAGCTTTTCCCAAGTTTTTTCACTTTCTCTCTCAGAACTGAGTTTAAAGTTTTCCTGTTCCAGAGGGCAAGTCCACTGCCAAATGAATGCTCCAGTCTTCCCAAGTTGTAATCAATCCCTTGTTCATTATTCTGATTCATGGGCTGTCATTCAGGGAAACCAGAGCCATCTATGTAATAAACTTCCCAAATCAAGCATCTCATGGCAGAGAAGATGGAATGCCACCTCTCTAGCACGGAATTTTACTTCCTAACATGTTTTTCAGAGGTCTCCCAGAGAATCATTCCATTCATTCTTTGAAAAATCAACAGGAATAGAAGCAATTTCTATGACTGACTCTTAGCTGGCTCTGTCATGTATTGAATGAATGCCCTTAAGAAACATCACATACCCTTCATGTGGCCGTGTGCGTTCTGTATACACTACACATACCCCTCATACAGGATTTTCAAATAGCCAACATGTATCACTTCTTCTAGATACAATAACAGAACTCTTTCATCTGTTAAACCCTATGATTCTTCTGTATGTTTCTGTCGAACATATTCTTATTTAGCATGTTTTCTAGAACTGATAGTGGTCAGTGGCAGTTAGGCCAGATCAGGAACACCTTAAACTGGAAGATTAGTCAGTCATTCTAACAGATAGGTGAGTCAGATTGCTTATGATATCTACCCTGAAGCAAGTGAGAAAGCCAAGTCTAGCTAGCCAGGTAGAGTATTTTATCTAGAATGAATAAGGAATAGATGGTGGTTCAGACAGTCAGGCATTGAAATTGGGGAGGTCCAACGATGGGCAGGTGTTTGGAACACAGAGATCAGGATCCTGAAAATTAATGGGTGTTCAGTAGAGGGGAGTTTTGACTGCAAGCAGTGGGCTTTCAGCTGTGAGACCGACATTCAGAGGCTAGAAACTAACCTCTGGGAGGACAAGTGAGAATAAGCAGGAACAGATGTGAACCTAGTTATTTGAATTGGGACGTAAAGAAGAAGTGAAACCAATAACAGGACTGACTGCATGGCAAGCCTTCCAAGCTATTGGCCTAGTCCTCTATCTGCAAGATTCAAAGTAGGATTGGTCCCAGCCTGGGGTTGAGCCTGCTAGTCAGAGTGAAATGACTCCAACTTTGATAGTTAAAAGGCGGCAGAGGCAGAACTGTCCATGATGATCCACACAGGGACAGAAGCTCCACTGGTATAGAGCTTCTTTCGCTCCTCTACTTGTAATCTTTTGACATTATTTTGCCTCTACCTTCCCTCCCTGAACTTTCTTTCCTTCTGACTTCTCTTCTGTGCTCTTTCTACTACCCCAGCAGAGAAAGATAGAGGTGTTTTCTTGGTCGTGTCCCTGTCTCCCCTAGCATCAGGAAGGCCAGTGTACATGTAGTACATACGGTTGATGGTGGTGTCTGGCAGGAAAAAAAAATAACAGTGTACAAACTTAGCAAGTTATAATGAAAGTGTGTTTTTAATTTTTTTTGGATCTCTGAATGAGCCAACAAATTTTCTTATCCATTCTTGTAACCCTGGGGCCTGAGCTGTTCCTGGGAGGGAGTACTTTGTTGTGCTTTTTTAAGGACTGTTTTTCAACTGACCTGGTTCCACTTTTTTCCCTAGCTACTCTTCTTTTAAGGTTTTAGTCAAAAGCATTCATAACAAGAATCTTTCTTGCAAGCAGCTTTTCATACCAAAAATGATGGGCTATAACCAAAGGATAACAGAGACTATGATCAAAGACTTCTGTACATACATTGCTGTTTCAGCTAGGCCTCATAGGACTTACTGGGTTGTAGAGGCCCAACACATTCTTGGATATTATTTATATTTTCGTGAGTCAGATTCTATAAATTTATGTATACAACATGAGTTTATAGGTTTTTTTCCCATCTATCTCTAGGGTTGCAATAGTTTCCAAATCTTTTGAAGGAAAAACTGATTGCACAGAAGAGTGGTACGGAACCCAGTACAAGCAAGAAGCTATACCAGATGAAGTCATTAAGGTAGGGTTAACCCATCTGTGAATAAGCTGATGTGTGAGGGACACACAAGAATATGAGCTCCCTAGATCAACCAATTCACAGCCCAAAGTGTGGAGAGTGATGGCCCAGCACTGTCTGTACCATCCCAAGGGGAGTGAACAGGGAGGTGGAGAGCTGGAGCTTAGGTTTTGCATGAAGAAATGATACTATAGCCACCTTCTCGTCTGCCTGTCAGATCAGCAGGGCTGTAAAGCAGACTCCAAGTCTCATGCGGTCAAAGATCAATGAAGTCCAAAGTACACAGGGTTGCAGAGGCACCAAGACAGGCAGGGAGAGATGGAAATAGAGAACCTGAAAGACAGATGCAAGGGCTGAGAGCTCACGATCTTACTGTGAGCACAGGTGGGGAGCAATTTCTGGGATTCATACCATCTTCACTTTAGGAGGGGCTATATTTTATGCCTCGTATTGTATCATTGCTCTTTTTGTCAACATAGGGTCATTATGATTTGTTTCAAAACAGGTATGTATAGATAGTATGTTACCCCATTCATCAGGAGTCAGGATTTTGTTTGTGAGCCTTATCTACTGGTCCAGTACTTTTTCTTTTTTGGTTCTCATTGGCTGTGTAGCTTTGAGACTGTGTCCTTTATTCATGGGGCGACACCAGAAAACCTTGCTCTGACTAAATTCTAGTTAAACTTGGGTAATGGATATTTCTTAAATGTACCAGGGTAATGACGATACAGAAAAAAGTAGTTTAAGAAAGAAAAATTATTACTGGTACTTTTCTGACATATTCACAGCACATAAGGAGATGACTGAAGCCCTTTAGTGTGTGAAAATGTCCATCTTACTAAACTGTGAGGAAAGCTCATCTCCCATGAATTAGTGCTGGGTGTGAACTAACCCTCAAACAAGAGAAAACCCCTGTTCACCAAATTCTGACCATGACAAACCTGCCCCAAATGGGAATTTAAACAAATTGATCTGGAAGCTTAGCAGTGAAATTACTTGCTAAGTGTTTACCAGGCCCTACGATTCAGCCATACTGGGGACTTAAGTTGCTACATATAAATAATATGGCCATGGCCACCATCCCCACCATCCCAGTGCCAAAAGACACAAATGCAGGGACCAAAATAGAACTACAGGAGCTGCAAGGCTGTGCCACATCAGCTGGAGACCAAATTACTAAACCCAGAATCATTGGCAGTTGGTTGCTTTTTTTAAAAAATAATGAAAAGTCTTATAAATCAGAGTTCATCAATCGTGGTCTGATCTGCCTCAGTTAGCTTTTGGAAGCAGCCCATGGAACAGATCGACCTGCAGGTTGTGTCGATCCTGTCCCACAATCCAGATTTAAATCTCAACTTTGTCCTTAACCTTATGCTTGAAATATTGGTCCACTTGAAAATGCATGTGGTCGTCTGGGAGAGAAGTAGACCAGGCCTTTAGAAGTGCTGAAGTCAGAGAAGCCCCCTTTAACCTAGTTTTCAAGCCATACATTCAAGTAATATAGTGTAGCTGAAAGTTTAACTCTTTTAAATGACCTGTTGTCTAGCAGTTGTGGGTATTTATCTCTGTGCAGATTATTCTCCATTCTTTAAATGGCTGGAGCAAACATGATCTTCATATGGACCAGTTAGCCTCAGTTCCACAGTCTCAGATTGTTCCTTCACCTCAGCTGGTCATTTTAGACATGCGTAAAGAGGAAAGATAGATGAATGTAAAACCTTGATTAGTTCCAGAGACTCCAGTTCAAGTTTCATGAAAAGTCATTGATAGATCTTGGGAGTAGCCTTTTTATATATGATGGGAGAGAATGCTGTGTGACATTTATTCTCTTATTATTTGCCTAGATATTAAGCAATGTGACTGTTTTAAACTCTTAAATCAAATTCTAATTGCTTTTATGTGTGTGTGTGTGTGTGTGTTTTCACTATTCATCCAGAAATGGCAAAATGCTGATCTGAATGGGAAATTTAAACTTCCAACGAAGAATGAATTTATTCCTACAAATTTTGAGATTTTATCATTAGAAAAAGAAGCAACACCATACCCTTCTCTTATTAAGGTAATACGTTAGAATCATTGATATTGAATTTAGGGGACAGACCTATTACATAGAAGGGACTAGAGAGATGTTTTCTTGCATTTGATACTATGTTGATTTGCGGGGCTCACACCCTATAGATAACAGAAAAGTTGCAGAGAGAATAACTACAAGAAATATTAAAAGGCTAGACATTTTAAAACAAACAAAACTACTATACAGCATAGAATCTAGGGAATTGTTTTCTTTGCAGACAATAAAATAGTAAGTCTGGAATGTAGCTACAAGTCTATTGAAAGAGGGCTTTTTTCCATGTTCACTGAAGACCCAGTAAGGAAGTAGATTTATGCTGCATCATGAAAGTTAGAGATAAGAAAGAATCTCTAAAGCCTGGAAGAGAGCATATCCAGGGGAAGCTGTTGGATTTCCTGCCCTTAAAAACAATTCTTTCTCATTTTGACAGAGCGCTATATGAAGTTAATGGAGTTATAAACCAGTGGGAAGAACGATTGAGGAGGGTGTTTTCTTTTTCAGAATGTTCTTTTCATGTCATTATTTCACACCTTGGGTAGATTGTGTAGAAAAATGGATCAAATTATTACAGCACATCCTCTTTTCTAAACTTTAAAACTAACTCTTTCTAAACTTACCACCATAGACAAACATCTTTCTTTCCCTTTTCTTCAAATGACCTAACATTCAGATTAACTCAATGAGATGAGAATTAGTGTTTAGGACTATGAAATTTAATTTATCTCAAGCAACTAGATTATTAATGAGACAATCATTTTTCTTTAAAAATGACATTTTAATGAGTTATACGTTAGGTTATTCAAAGAGAAAGCTTATTTACTTTTCCTATTTTTATTTTTTGTTTGTTTTAAATAGGCCATCTTAGCATAAACTAAGGAGAACATTAAACCATTTATATCTCTTGTCAGAGTTTCAAGGTAGTTTCAAGTGAACTTTAAGACTTTTTTTTTTAATTTATTTGGCTGCGTCAGGTCTTAGTTTTAGTACGCAGGATCTTCTTCGCAGCTTGCGGGATCTTTCGTTGCGGTGTGTGGGCTCTTTATTGCAGCGCGTGGGCTTCTCTCTAGTTGCGGCATGCGGTCTCCAGAGAGCGTGGACTCTGTAGTTGTGGCACACGGGCTCTCTAGTTGTGACGTGCAGGCTCAGTAGTTGTGGCACACAGGCTTAGTTGCCCTGCAGCATGTGGGGTCTTAGTTCCCCAACCAGGGATCGAACCCGCATCCCCTGCATTGGAAGGCGAATTCTTAGCCACTGGACCACCAAGGAAGTCCCTAAGACTTTTTAAAATATAGTATGAATGAGTGAGTGGAGAGGCAAAGGAGTAGCTTATTTGTTCATCCTTGGCTGTGTTAGTTATCCGTTGCAGTATAACAAATTACTCTAAAATTCAGCAGTTTAAAACCACAAACACTTATTTTATCTCATGCAGTTTCCAAGGGACAGGAATGTGGAAGTAGCTTAGTTGGGTAGTTCTGACTCAGGGTCTCTCAGGTTATGGTCAAGCTGTGAGCTGGGACTTTGGTCATCTGAAGGCTCAACTAGGGCTGGAGGATTCTATTCCAAGTTCATTTGTGTGGCTTTGGGCAGGCCTTAGTTGTTCGGTACATGGGCCTCTCCATAGAGTTGCGTGACATGGCAGCTGGCTTACCCCAAAGTGAGTGATCCAAGAGGGAAAATGAGTGATCAAGGTGGAAGCCACAGTGTCTTTTATAATCTAATCTCAGAAGTGTCGTATCATCACATCTGCCATAATCTGTTGGTCAGACAGAGACCAACCCTGGTCCAGTGCAGGAGAGAGGACCACACAAGGGTGTGAATTCCAGCAGGCAGGGATCCATGTGGCCCACTTTGGTGGCTGGCTGCCACACACACACACCCGCCCCCAAGGACTCCTGCCTCTGTGTCCCTGCATCCAGAAAGACAGGGACAGGACAGTTGGTATTGGCTTCACCTGTCTGTCTCTTCCTCCACTGTGTCCCCATCTCTTTGACCCAGGGTGCTGATAAGAGGGTGATTTCTCTCTACTACTGGAATCACCAGTCATCTCTCCAGCTTCCCACCAGCTGACCCTCTGAGTATGCTTCAAGGCCATGGGACAGCAGTCTCTCCAGAACAAAGCTCAGCTATTGCCTCTGTCCTCCTCCTCTTGAAGAGTGATTTGATTGAAGATTTTTGCCGAATGTGCCTGTATTTCCCTAAACATACTGTTTCTCCATCACAGGATACAGCTATGAGCAAACTCTGGTTCAAACAAGATGATAAGTTTTTCTTGCCCAAGGCCTGTCTCAACTTTGAATTTTTCAGGTACGTAAAATGAATCTAGCTACAAAGCTTCCTATGAAAATCAACAATTACATTTCTGAAAGTTTTCTTTGCTTCCTTAAGGACCTATGTCTGGAAATAAAAGGAATTAGAGTTTTTTAGCCTAGACAAAGGAAAGCTGCTCCTTCCTGTTAAGGGAAGGCTGTAGACTCACCAGAAGTTTCACTGAAGAAAGATTAAATAATTTGGGGTGGTTTTTTCTGTTGTGGTTTTGGTTTTATATTCCTGGAACTTGCCCAGAAGAAGAGGTAGTCATTACTAAATGATCTTGAATCTCTTCCAGCCCTTTAATTGTCTGGAGCCCTCAGATTTTGCTTTCTGTATCCCTGGCTTGGTAGAAGATGTTTAATAAAATTTATGAATAATGCTACTGTTGCAATGATTTCTCAGTATAAATCTTTAGTTTATCTCTATCTCCTTTTATCTGTGTGATAATGTTATCACTCAATTCAAATTTTACTTTGTGAGTTTGCACTCTATAATTTTATATTTCTAAAATTCAGTGGTTTGTGTTTATAAAATAAACCTATCATTTTTTAATAATGTTCAGTGTAATGATCAACTTTTTCATTAATTTTTATTTGATTTGCTTGGCATGAAATTAAAGCTGGATGTGTTTTAAATGTTTTAGAAAAGAGAAAAAGAATCTCTTAAGTAGGAAGTTAATAGTTCACAAACAAGTATGTTGAGACTGTAGGGATGTAAACATTGTTTATTTATAGCATGAGATTCATAGATTATCTAGAGCTGCGCTGAGATTGTTGGTGTTGTTTTTTGTTTGTTTGTTTGTTTACATCAAACATGGGCTTTCTGATTATGGCTTGCTGTTGGTAGAGAGCATTACAAAGCTGGTTTTATTTTTTGATAGTTCAGAGTGATATTTTTAACCCTCTAAGCAGCTTGTCACACTTTCCCATTTGGCTTCTATGATCTGGCTTCAGAATACCTTTTGAGAGACCATTTGATATGTTTGCGTTCTCTAAACTGCCTAGCATAGTTCTCAGAATTTAAAATGTCTGCTTCCCACCAATCCGTCTCCGTGTTCTGGTCTCTCTAGAGGTAAACACTATTAGGTTTCTTGTACGTTCTTAAATAAATTTTCTGTTTGTGTCTATCCTTTTAATCTTGTCAGAAATAGGATAATATTATGCATATGTACAGTTTTTAAAACTCTGTGATCCATATTTAAGCATATAACATCTGGTTACAAAATAGTATGTTTTAAGTGAACAAGTGAACCAGGATTTAAGAATTCCACTTGAATCATGTTCTCTTTTAAAAGTTAGTTTAGGACCCTCTCCAGTTCACCAGCATAGCTGCTGTGGATGCAGCATTTTAGGACACTTCTTGGAATTGCGTTCTGAGCTTGATCCATATGACTTTGAACTCCCAGATTTGTTTTTTTCTAGCTTTGCACTTCCACCTAAGGGTGCCTGTGGGGATGAACCCTTTCAAGGACTCTCTTTTGCTTTGATGCTTTTGTGAGTTGTGCTAGTAAGTTTCTGAACTGCTTCCTTCTGTTTGACTAAAGAAGGAAGTCTGTCTTCATGTATAATACTTAAAAAATTAAATCACGGAGTGTTATTTAGATTTGCCAGGTGGAGAATGTATAGCTTTAGAATTTTCTCTTTGATTTCAGTTCTCTGTAGCTAAGCATTTTACCCCTATTTTTACTTAATTATCAGTTTTTGATAAAATTTCTGGCTCTGATGTCAGTGCGTCGGTTATATTTACTGTGCTATAGATAGAGTGAAATTTTTAATTTGCTGCCAAACAAACCAAGCCACGAGGCTACCTCAGGTCCTTTGTACTGGTTGTTTCCTCAGCCTGGAAAGTTCACCCAGATATCCCCAGGGCTTGCTCCTTTGCTTCCTTCAGGTCTGGACCCAGATGTCACCTTTCAGAGTGGCCTTGATTAATAATTAATAATAATTTTAATAATAACAATTTAATTTATTAATAATAATTTTATGTAAATTAGCAATCTTCCTGTCCCACTACCCATCACTCCTGTTCCTCTGACCCTGCATAATTTTTCTCCATAACACTATCACCACCTGATGTATCATATTTAAATTTATTATTTGTCTCTTCCAACTAGGCTCTAAACTCTGAGAAGTCAGGGACTCTGCCTGATTTGTTCCTTCTTTATTCCCAGTACCTAGAGAAGTGCCTAGCACTATAGTGAGAATGTAGTACATATTTGTTGAATGAAGGAATCTTTTACTTGCTTCTCATAAAGGTAAGCAGTGTCACATAGTCAAATGAATAGGTCATTTGACTCAAATCTGAATCCTGACTCTGCTGCTACTAGCCCAGGTGACATGAGGAAAGTGATGCTTCTTATTTGGGAAACGAAGATTTAAGTCAGGTCATCTCTGTGGTCCTATTTAGCTCTTGCACTCTGTAATTATTTCCTCTCTTTTGTTGCTCTTTCTCATTTAAAAATTTTCCTGTTTTAATATTTTTTCCTAGTTCTGGCTGTAGTTGTATGATGGATATTATCAATTACTTTACTGACAGTGTTCCAGTCTCTTGGTTTGGGAGGAAACTCAAGAGATAAGCTAACATTTTCACAGGTCTTAATCTTTCTCTTTCAAGTCTCAGTTTTTCCCTTTTAAGTTTATATAATCATAGCACACAAATTTCTCAATCTCATCCTCCTGTCCACCAAGGGTATGGCTTGCTTAGAGGGAGAAGGAGGACACACACATGCTGTTATCAGCTCTGTCAGCCATGCCTTCTCCTATTAGCCTAAATGTAGGCATGCGTTTTGGCCTGTTCCTCCTTACCTACGCGGTGTTTCTAACTTGTCAGTTCTACCACGCCATCTGGGGTAAGCAATTCCTTCTCCCTCTTCACCACTACCAGCACACATAGCATATTTCAAGCTTCTTTTTTAAACATCTTGTTTTTTTCCTCATGAGAGTTCATGTGTATTCAAAGTGTATCTTCAGGAAGTTATTTTAACCCCTGTTCAGTTCCTTGATCCATCTCGAAAGGCCATATCACATTGGGAAGTAATAAATCAGCTATTTTACTGTCAACATTTTCTTCCAGCCCATTTGCTTATGTGGACCCCTTGCACTGTAACATGGCCTATTTGTACCTTGAGCTCCTCAAAGACTCACTCAACGAGTATGCATATGCAGCAGAGCTAGCAGGCTTGAGCTATGACCTCCAAAATACCATCTATGGGATGTATGTAAGTACCCACGTCTTAGAGCCTTCCACTCATCAACATTTTTTATATTGATTTGCTGGAAGCATTTTTGATTGAGGGTGTGAGTTTAATTTCTTTTTTTTGTGACTAATCATATTTTCGCATCATTTAATTTTTAAGTTAGCTCTTACTGTTAAGTATTCAGCAATATGCCATTCATATTATGCAAATTTTCCTTGATTTCTTTTTTTTTAAACATCTTTCATCAGACTGTCATATTTTTCTCCTCAAAACAAAATTGGACCCTGATTTAGGTTTAGACCTCTCTCTCCCATTCTGTATCTGAAGTCTTGGTCTTTGACAACAGAGAATGAAGTCTTCCTGCCATTGTAAAACAAAAGGTTGGCCTATACTATTTCCCTAGAAATTCAGATCATGAGGCTGCATATTCATACTCTTCGGTCATGTTTCTTCATTACCATGCCACTGCTTGAGGTATCAAAGCATTTCTTTTGTTTTTCTTTTTGTTAGTCGCTACATTTATGCTGATCCTCTCCATTGCAACATGACATACCTGTTTATCAGGTTATTGAAGGATGATTTAAAAGAGTATACATATGCAGCACGCCTCTCAGGTTTGAGCTATGGCATTGCATCAGGAATGAATGCAATACTTGTAAGTAAAATGAAAACGAAAGAAAAGGCGTCACACCGTTTAAGCATTATGTTGAGCTTGGGAAAACTATTAACTTCTGCATTTTAAAACAAGAAGATTGATGGTTTTTTCCTTGCACCTTTTTAATGATTGAAGAACTCAAGTTAGTATTAGTTCCACTAACAAATGATTTAGTAGAGTTTAGTGCATCTTGTGAACATGTATTTATGCTACGTTTATTTGCATGTTCCTCTGCTTGAAATGTTTAACTTATTAACCCTGAAAGCATGTTGTTCTTTCCATGTATTTGAATATATTAACATCTGTAAGTGAAAGATACCCATAGTTACTGTTGTGGTGCTGAATTTTACTTATATTATAAGCTTCTTTATTTCTGCTGACAGTAGTAGAAAGTTCCTGTGTTCAAATACGACTGACATTTTCATTTAATTTATTTTGTAGCATGTATCATTAACTGCTTTTAAGTGTGTTTTAAGATAAACATTATTAAATGCATCCCAAGAAATAACTAGATCCTTTCTCTTGAAACCGTTTCTGTTATGTTTCCAAACTTATATCTCATTTCCAAATTAACATCCCTCTTCTAGCACACATTCACCTTCACTTTTCTTAAAAATATGTTGTATGTTTTCATAACAACTAAAATGAGAGCATGCACTGTGTACTCTTTCTAATTCTATACAAAAGGTTTTAGGGTTTTTAAATTTTATTTATTTTGCAGTGACTTTTTTTCTTCATACAAGTAACTTTTCTGGTAGTTTTTGTTTAATGTATAAGAATATATATAACCTAACCATTCTCAGAGTCCAGGGAAATTTGAAGCTTAGAGGTCAAAATAAAATCCAAATAGAAAAGTAATAATCTATGGTTTATTTTTTGCTGTTGAGTTTTAATAGCATATCACCATTAAAATAAATCATTTTTAATGTGTGACAGATGGGCTTTCTGCTAGTTGTCAGTCTAGTTCCCACAGTACAGGATGTGCTTTCCATGGGCAGTGACCTTCACTCCTGCTGAGATACTTGCCTATCAATTTTCTTTTTCTTTTTCTTTTTCTTTTTTTTTTTTTTGCGGTACGCGGGCCTCTCACCGTTGTGGCCTCTCCCGTTGCGGAGCACAGGCTCCAGACGCTCAGGCTCAGCGGCCATGGCTCACGGGCCCAGCCGCTCCGTGGCATGTGGGGTCTTCCCGGACTGGGGCACGAACCCGTGTCCCCTGCATCGGCAGGCGGACTCTCAACCACTGCACCACCAGGGAAGCCCCTTGCCTATCAATTTTCATAAGGTAGAGGCGTCCAGAGATACTCTAGTTCCAGTGTATCCTCTAACCTCTGTTGGTGCCACCATGTGGCAATATAATAGTAGGAAATGTGATAATAGGCTTCCCCTGCTTTTCAAAACGTTATGCTTTCAGAAACTATTAAAGTAAATTGTCCTAAGGCAAAATCCAGACAGTACATACAGTGTATCCTTACTTCACATCTGTTTTGCCACTGGCTTTTGGTACATCAGCAGAACTCATCAAACAAGCAAGTAGTGAGACCTATGGACCATTATTGGGCAACATTGGACAAGAAAAGTGGCAAAATGCCATATGATACAAAATTGGGACTTCCTGATTTCTTAAAAGATGATTTTTAAAAATATTTAAATATAAACAATTTGGGGACATATCCAGTAGTTTGCTAGGTAACCCTCCCCTATGATTTTTACCTTCTTAACACAACTATAAAAATCTTAAGCCTGCCATTCTTTAGAAATTCTTTTTGAAGGTTAAATTTAAAACACATTCTATAATTAATTTTGACTTAATGAGAACTTGAATTTTGATGATATATAGTGTGTACTGCCGTAGTTTGGCACCAGGTAAGTTTTCCTGCTATTGTTTTTGTTTAGGAAAAGCATATGCTTTTGGATATTAGTAAATAAAGATGGTCAATGTTATCTTCCTAAGTGTCGAACTATATTTATGAGAAATGAAATTCATTTAATTTCTTGTTTTATTTTTATTTTGATACACCTGGTTTGGGGATTTTCTGCATGTTTTAAAGTCAAGTTGAAGTTGTTTCATGTTAATTTTAGACTTTTAATATCCTGAACTCTTTCCGTAGCTCTCGGTGAAAGGTTATAATGACAAGCAGCCAATTTTGCTAAAGAAGATCATTGAAAAAATGGCTACCTTTGAGATTGATGAAAAAAGATTTGAAATTATCAAAGAGGCAGTAAGTTTTCTCAACTTATTTTTATAATTTTTTAATTCATAAGGTGATACTGCCACATTATGAACATTTTTGAAAAAGAGGCGAGGAGGAAAAGAAGCATTCATAACCCTGTGGCAGTCATTTTATCCTATCTTTGCTGAATCCTATACTCTATCCAGAAGGAAAGCCTGGGAGACTCTGGTGGACACCTGGCCCCTTTCTCTGTAGGCCCTAAGAGCTAGGATAGCACTGACTTTCAGAGAGGAGCCTGAGGTAGACCTAGTGGCTTTCAGGGACTCCTTGAAGGTTTCATCCAACCTCCATTTAAGAAGAACACTCTAGGGCTTCCCTGGTGGCTCAGTGGTTAAGAATCTGCCTGCCAGTGCAGGGGACACAGGTCCGAGCCCAGGTCTGGGAAGATCCCACATGCCGCAGAGCAGCTAAGCCTATGCGCCACAACTACTGAGCCTGCATTCTAGAGCCCATGAGCCACAACTACTGAAGCCCACGTGCCTAGCTCCTGTGCTCTGCAACAAGAGAAGCCACCGCAGTGAAAAGCCTGTGAACTGCAACGAAGAGTAGCCCTCGCTCGCTGCAACTAGAGAAAGCCCACGTGCAGCAATGAAGACCCAACACAGCCAAAAATAAAAAATAAATAAGTAAACAAACAAACAAATAAATAAATAAAAAGGGAAAAAAAAAAAAAAGAAGAACCCTCTATTCTGCAGGAGGGACCTCAGCCTTCCATGCAGCCTTGTCACATTAGGGCAGACTATTTAGACTTGATGTTATCTTCCACTTAAATTCAACTCATGGTTGGTCCAGTAATGGAAATATGGGATGGATAGCTACTTTAAAAGCCAAACTATGACCTTCATTGTACACCCAAAGAAATTATCATCAGTTTTCAAATCAAGATTCAATATTTTATATATATACATATCCATGTTGCTTGCTTAGAGAGACTTTTGGGATGACCTTATGGTGAAGAATTAAAGGATGCCAAGAGATGGAGGCCTTGAAAACTGGGGATAACTTTCTGAGAGATGAAAGAGATCCCGTAGTGAAGGTACTTAGAGTACATGTCAGATGCTGGGGTTAAAGCAGCAGCCTGGACAAAGAAAAAGTATGCCCAAGACTTCTCTGGTGGTCCAGTGGTTAAGACTCCAAGCTTCCACTGCAGAGGGCACAGGTTCGATCCCTGGTCAGGGAAGTAAGATCCTTCATGCCTTGCAGTATGGCAAAAAAAAAAAAAAATAAACCTTTTGAAAATACAACATGCAATCGTTTTTTAAAATTTATTTATTTAATTTATTTTTGGCTGCGTTGGGTCTTCGTTGTTGCATGCGGGCTTTTCTCTAGTTGCGGTGAACGGGGGCTATTCTTCGTTGAGGTGTGCAGGCTTCTCATTGTGGTGGCTTCTCTTGTTGCAGAGCATGGGCTCTAGGCACATGGGCTTCAGTAGTTGTGGCACACGGGCTCAGTAGTTGTGGCTCACGGGCTCTAGAGCGCAGGCTCAGTAGTTGTGGTGCACAGGCGTAGTTGCTCCACAGCATGTGGGATCTTCCCGGACCAGGGCTCGAACCTGTGTCCCCTGCATTAACAGGCGGATTCTTAACCACTGCGCCACCAGGGAGGTCCGCAATCATTTTTAAGACTCAGTGTACACACCTCACTCCTGATACTATTTCTGGTGTTATAAGGAACATATATTTTAATTGAATTTAATTGAAGTTCTGTTCTCAGAATTTTACCTTTTACATTTCTTAACTTTAACTTTACATTTCTTAATTATGGGCACAAAAAACAAAAAAATTACTTTAAAAAAATAAGACTTCAAGAAAAAAGAAAGAAAAAGCATGCTCTTTAGTTTAACTATGTATCAAAGGGAGAGAGGAGTAAGTCCCATTCTAAATTACATAACTTCGAAAAGGAAGATGAAGCAGATATCTCTGCATCCCATTTAACACATCATTTATGCAAAATGAAGTTTGATTATAGCTGACCTTTTGAAATGATTTTAAAAAGATCGATAAAATTAACAAACCCACGTCTCCCTTCACTAGTATATGCGATCTCTTAACAATTTCCGAGCTGAACAGCCTCACCAGCACGCCATGTACTACCTCCGCTTGCTGATGACTGAAGTGGCCTGGACTAAAGATGAATTGAAAGAAGCCCTGGATGGTGAGACTCTTTCTACTTATAGCCTAATGCTTTCTTCATTCTTTTCTAAAATCATTTTGGTTTTATCCTATTACCTAGTATTTATGCTTTCTAATGACTTGTAGTTCCATTAAAGCCAGCTGTGCATACTGTTTTTTGGGTTTTTTTGTTTTTGTTTTTGTTTTGTTTTTGTTTTTAGAAAAGCAGTGGTGGCCTTTGAAGTGGCTTTTGTATTCAGGCAGTTTATAACCACATTTGCTGTTTTCAACCTGGACCCACAATAGTCAGTTATTACTGTTAACAGATTTCTGCAGATGACAGTGTTTTGACCCAAGCACTTACCTTGTTAATATTGAAGTTTTCAAAAAAGGAAAAAAGGGCTGAGCTTGAAAGTCTTATCACACAGAAAGAATGCTTAGGCATTTTTGTTGTTTTTGTTTTTGTTTTTTTGCGGTACGCGGGCCTCTCCCGTTGCGGAGCACAGGCTCCGAACGCGCAGGCCCAGCAGCCATGGCTCATGGGCTCAGCCGCTCCACGGCATGTGGGATCCTCCCGGACCGGGGCACAAACCCGTGTCCCCTGCATCGGCAGGCGGACTCTCAACCACTGCGCCACCAGGGAAGTCCTTTAATGATCTTTTATGACAAGTCCTTTCTTATTATGTATCACTGCGCCTTTGATGACTTTAGTGACAAATCAAGAGCAAAGTATTGAAGGTCATTATTTTATTGGTTGAGTAGGCATATAGATTATAAAATTCATTAACTAGAACAGATACGTTTTTAATCTGGACAGTTAATACACTTTTCTTTGTAAAATGATTATGAGTCACATCCGGTTGTAACAAGCAGGAATTTTACCTTTTTTAAAAAATACCACATAATTGATTTTAAATACATTTTCAAGAGACCGAACCTGCATTCAGCATGATCCAAAAGCAGAGATTTGGGGATTCCCACCCCCTTTGTTAGATTCTGGGTCAGATGGTATATGAATTGTAAGCAGAATTAGTTCTAAAGTTTCACATAGGCGTGTGATGCCTTCCTAAAATGTGTTTTATAAAGAGAAAGTCAGCACTTTTTCGGCTGAAATTTTCTGCTCTAATAATCATTCTATTTTGATATATATATTCATCAATAATCCGGTAATGCCAACATGGCTTAATCTGGAGACAACTCAATATGAGAGGCTGGCTCCCCCGTGACTCTACATCTGTCAGCTCTCCAGGTGCCAGGGTAGCAAGAACCTCAGAATTCAGTGTGGTCCAACCGCATTTACTGCCTGCCTGCTATGCACCAGGCGCCAGACTGCAGGTGCTTGAGATTAAAAAATGATCAATTAGGTGGGGTTTCTTGGATCAAGGAGCTCCAGTCTAGTGGCAAAGCGTAAATGTAAAACAGATTGTTTTTTGTAGAGGCAAAGAGACTGAGTATTGTTATAGAAGTTTGCAGAGAGAGCTGAGGGGTCTAGTGAAGGGGACTTCTAGGGCAGTGCAGTGGAGTGGGATGGGTATGCATTTTGGAATTAGATTCAAATGCAGCTCTGCCACTTACTAGCTTGATGACTTTGGACAAGAAACTTAAATTTTCTTAACTTCAGTTTTCTCACCTTTAAAATGGGGATAATAACGCATAATTTATAGTTTATAAGATAACATCTATAAAATGCCTGATGCATAGTAAGCACTTGTTAATTCCCTTCCTATGTCTCTCTTTAAATTTTATTCACTAATTTTAGCATCCATTGTAGCATTTATTAGTATGGTGTCCTAATGGAGAAGGGACAACTCTTCTTTACTGAAGAATTAAATCAGTACATGTAAAAGTAATGAGAAGAACAGAAAATTCACTATTAGGATTCCATAATAATAATAATTGATACAGGCAATATCCACCATTGAATGCTAAATTAGTGGGTAAAAGTTAAGTAAGGACAAAATATTTGTGTGGTCTCAAAGTATTTCCTCCAAAGTAAATATTTAAAAATTATAATGGGAAAAGAAGGCATTGGTGGGGTGGCTTTTCCTAATTGCTTGTAGAGCATACATGAGTTACTTAATTATAACCAAAAGATTAAAACAGTCCCCTGGCAGACAGTACTATAGCCACGTGGTCAGTGTTTACATCACCAGTATTACAGCGTAACAGCATCATGTGCCCCCGACGTGATGCCCTGAGAAAGACATATTACCTCTGGGGTATTCTTTCTCAGGATACAGAAGCTCAATTTAAGCACGAGAAAACACTAGACAAGCCCCAATAAAGGGCATTCTATAAAATAACTGAGCGGTACTGCTTAAAACTCTTAAGGTCAGAGCTTCCCTGGTGGCGCAGTGGTTGAGAGTCCGCCTGCCGATGCAGGGGACGCGGATTCGTGCCCCAGTCCGGGAGGATCCCACATGCCGCGGAGCGGCTGGGCCCGTGAGCCATGGCCGCTGAGCCTGCACGTCCGGAGCCTGTGCTCCGCAACGGGAGAGGCCAGAACAGTGAGAGGTCCACGTACTGGGAAAAAAAAAAAAAAATCTTAAGGTCATGGAAGGCAAGGAAAGACCAAGGAACTGTTACAGATTGGAAGAAACTAAGGACACATGACAACTAAATGCAAGGTGGGATTGTGGATTCGATCCTGGAACAGAAAAGGGATATTAGTGGAAAACCTGAAATCCAAATAAAGTCTGTATTTTAGTTAATAGTATTGTCCCAGTGTTAACTTCTTAGTTTTGATCATCATCCTATGGTTGTTGAAGATGTTAACATAAGAGAAAACTGGGTGAAGGGTACATGGGAACTCCCTGTAATATTTTTGCAACTCTTCTGTAAATCTCAAATTACCTCAGAGTTTTTTTTTAAAAAACCTTATAGGTAGAGCTTACTATTTCTTACTCTTGTTTACAGATGTTACCCTTCCTCGCCTTAAGGCCTTCATACCTCAGCTCCTGTCGCGGCTGCACATTGAAGCCCTTCTCCATGGAAACATAGCAAAGCAGGTGCGGGATTGAGGTTTTAGCAATAATCTTTTGTGCATCATTGCAAGAGAAAATTTTACCCTAGTTGGTCTAAGATTACGAACTAACCACCACAGTGTGGCTGTATAAGCACAGTAGTGTTGACTCAGGCTTCCCTGCCCTGTGCAGGAGGGTAGGGGAGGGTATAGGGGGAGCAGAATGATCATGGTTAACTGTGGACCTACTTTCACAGCTGTCTCCTCTGTTTTTGCCTGCCTCTTGCAATCATTGAAGGAAATGGGAATAATTATCCCTACTCTGTAGGACAGCAGGACTGTGTAGTGGATAAGAGCACATGGTGTAGAATCAGCCTGGATTCAAACCTTGACTCCTCCGCTTACAAGTTATGTAATCTTCTGAAAACGTCTTAATCTCTCTATGCTCAATTTCCTTATCGGTAAAATTACTTATAAGGATTAAATTAAATAGTATATTCTAAGTGTTTAGCACGTGGAAAGCATTCCAGATTCCCTTGGTAGTCTGTCTTAAAAGCCCACACTCTCTACCACTCTGTTATATTGCCTCCAAAACAATATGCCAAGGTCAGGTGCTAATAAGTGGCTGAGACAGTATTCTTCCCCAGGTCAGTTTTATTCAGAATAAAGCCTCATGCTTACCTCCTTTGCTTTGCTATAGCCCCAGTTGTCTGGTGTGGGTCATTGACGTGGGACCACCTTTCCATCATCAATACCTCTCCAGCTTTGGCAGTGCCTTTTCCCCAGAATCGAGATCAGTGCTGATGATTGTCTGGGTCTCTGTTTCTCTTCACTACTACCATACTGACTCTGTTGCAAATTGATGAGTTCAGTTTTTATCCATTTGAACAGGATCAAATGTATTTAAGATTTAAAAATCCACTTTTATGATAAACTAGGTTAGTTTGTTTCACAAGCATGTTGTTTCATATTGCATGGGCTACTATCTAATCAAGATACATTTGTGATTTGTAATGTGCTATGACCTATCTTCTTCCACAGGCTGCATTAGGAATTATGCAGATGGTTGAAGACACCCTTATTGAACATGCTCATACAAAACCTCTCCTTCCAAGTCAGCTGGTTCGGTATAGAGAAGTTCAGCTCCCTGACAGTAAGTGGAAATGTTATATCTTTGGTAATGGACTACTTTGACATAATATTGTGTGTGATTACAGATGAGTTGAAGTCACTTGGATGATAATGTATAGTTTTATGGTAAAGATCTACTGGGATCCTCTACTATTTATAGCTAGAGGTAGATAATTCTGCAGGAAAATTATCTGTAGGAGTGCCAAAGAGGTAAAATTGGAGGTAGGCAGTTATTTTGAAGAGAATGATACTGGAATTGACTGGTAATTGAGTATAGAGGAGTTAGGGAAAAATCACAAAACTAAAGAAATGTTGACTGTGAAGCATGAAATAAAATTTATTTATAAAAAATGTAAATTAGAATTAGGAGTGCATAGGAGTCTTTGGCAGAAGACTCAGGTGCAGATAACACCATGTATTCATTGCATGCATATTTGATAAGGAATTAATATAAAGAATTGATAATAATATATTGGAGTTTGCAATGTTGGGTTACTTTTACATTAACAGTGGTTTCCTTTGATATAGAACTCATTAAGCATTATTTTCAATATTGTTCGGAACTGTATGGTGGGAAGTATGTTAGACCAGGGATGAGAAGCATTGATTTTTTTCTTTGAACTTTTTCTAAAAGTAATCGCTTCCTCTTCTGAACCCCCAGCACAGGTTTTCTGAACCTTTCCTTGTTTAACCTACTCAGCACTTCTTCTCTTGTATTGGGATTGAAGTGCATCTCCATCTCCCCCGTTAGGCTGTACATTTCTTAAGGCTGGAGTCTGTGTCTGGCTCACTTGAGTAGCTACTAAAGCATTACCTCAGGATCTCTCTGTTGAATGCTCAAAGACACTTTGAGCACAGCACTGCTATTCTGCATGGCCAGTCATTACAGACCTGGTAATGGTTACTTTCAAACTTCACTTAGTTTGTTCCTCAGTCACCGCAGCATGGCAGAGAGGGAGAATCAGGAACTACCATTCAAGGGAATTCCCTGGTGGTCCAGTGGTTAGAACTCTGCACTTTCACTGCCTAGGGCCCTGGTTCGATTCCTGGTTGGGAAGCTAATATCCCACAAGCCGCTCGGTACAGCTGAAAGAACAGATGATTGAATGAACGAACAAACTGCCATTCAAAAACCATAGCACATGGTCATCAGGCAGTGACTAAGCACGGTGTATTTGCTTAGTCACATTTACTGCTCATGGAATAGTTGTCCGATCATAAAGCATGGCCATCTGTTTATAACTTTGATGAATACTTGATCAGCATATCTGCGTTTTTGTCTTAGCTCTCCACCATCCAACTTTGTGTCCTTGGACAAGTCACCCCGCTTCTCAGGGTCTTAGTTTCCTCATCTCTAAAGTAAGGCGTTAGGCTAAGTCATCTCTAAGCACTGTGCACATTTGTGTAAATTTGTGAATTGACCTTCAGTGTGGGTGTTGGTAAACAATATTAGAAATAGAATGCTAAGTAGATACTGGCACAACTAGTCATTTAGAAATTGTTTTGTATGGTTATTAAAACATAGGTCGTATTTCTGTTGAAGTTCTTATAGCTATTAGCTAGTTCTAATCTAGTACGTACACTACATTGTAGATTTCATTAACAATGGATCTCATTTAGCATCAATACTTAGTCATAAAATGGGTTTTTTATAAGTGTTTTGCCCTTTAAAGTCAGTGAGTATTTATAGAGGGCCTACCAAGTACAGATCACTGTATTAGCATTCCCTTGGGTAAGTTGAGTTTCACATTCTTAATGAATTAATTGTAATAGTTTGGAACTGCCAAAAGACACCAACCGAACTGAGCAACTTCCTAACAGCCAAACAAAACAGTAACTTTATTAAACCCTAAATAAATTTTTGAACGTGTTGCTGTCTTCTTGAAACTTCCTAGGAGGATGGTTTGTCTATCAGCAGAGGAATGAAGTTCACAATAACTGTGGCATCGAGATATACTACCAAACAGACATGCAGAGCACCTCGGAGAACATGTTTCTGGAGCTCTTCTGTCAGATCATCTCCGAGCCATGCTTCAACACCCTGCGCACCAAGGAACAGCTGGGTGAGGGGGGAGCAGGGGATGGCAGGATACCTCAGTCCTTGAGGAACAGCCATTGTCCTCGAGAGCATTCTCCACATGTACAGTCCCCTAGCATGATGCTTCAGGCGTGCTGTACTCAGAAAGACTGTGAAAGCCTGTTTGTGGGGAATCCACTTCTAGAAGATAAGCAATTAACATCTTATGGACATTACAGCAGTTCGTAAGGAGATGAACTGTGTTTACATTACATACGAGTCTATAAAAAGGTCATTTTGGGTGGGATGCTAAGGGAAGTCTGTTATGGGTGACAAGGTGGGAAGCAAGCCATCCACAGAAGCTTAGATTTACTGAATTTTGGGTTCATTGAGGGGGCAGGTATTTTCTTTTATTCATCTTTGTTTCCCAAGCCTGGGGCACATAGAAGGTAGTCAGTAAGTGTCTGTTGAGGAAATGTTTTGGCAGAGTTCTAGGCACTGTTAAAAGCCTTGGAGATCTTGGCAGGTGTGATCAATTAAGGAAGGAAACAAGCCCCAGTAATGTACATTGAATAACCAATGAAAAAGGATTTGGGTGAGTGTCCCCAAGTAACAATCTTTTTTTAAATAACCACAATGGTAGATGCTGGACAGCAAAAGTGGATAAGTTATGGATGGTCTTTTCCTTCATGGAGCTCACAATCTAGTCAGGGATGCAGACCTGTTAAGGAATAATTGTAGTACAGTGTGGCAAATGCTACTAAGAGTGTTCAAACTCTAAAGGCTATGCTGAAGGAAGGGAGGTGTGGTTTGGGGCAGAGCAGCTGGAGAAGGCAAGCCACGAATGCTGTTTAGGAAAGATGTAGACGGTAGGTAGTGTATGAGCTCACAAGGTGACAATGGAAGTATGACCTTCAGTTACTTGGTCTAAAGATTTGCAGTCTGAATGGAGTTGGTCCAGGAATGGGTTATCTAGCAAGAAATGCAATAGTGGAGGCAAGTTCACATAAGGAACTTGGACATGAAAGGAAGCCGAGCTAGGACAATGGTTAAGGGATGAAAATGAGTCCAACATTTCATAGGGATGAGAATAACTTTTTTTTTTTTTTTTTTTTTTTGTTCGCGGGCCTCTCACTGTTGCGGCCCCTCCCGCTGTGGAGCACAGGCTCCGGACGCACAGGCTCAGCGGCCATGGCTCACAGGCCCAGCCGCTCCACGGCATGTGGGATCTTCCTGGACCGGGGCACGATCCCGTGTCCCCTGCATCGGCAGGCGGACTCTCAACCACTGCGCCACCAGGGAAAGCCCGAGAATAACTTTAACATGGATTGAAGGGGATTAACTAGCAGATAGGGAGGAGCCTGGGAATATTGAGTTTGAAAGATAAACAAGGGTTTTATCTCCAAATTTCTAACTATTCTTCAGAGAGCTCTTCTGCCCTGTCCTTAGGAACTGAAGATATTTTAATTGCTCATTTCTTCAGAGGTGAATAATATAAAGCCCGAAAGTAGATTTTATTTGCTCTGACAGGATAATTTTTGAAAGATTAAGAGTGACCCATGTCTCAAATGCCAAGGTCCTGACTGGCTGGTGTTTGCGTTTCAGGCTATATTGTCTTCAGTGGGCCACGCCGAGCCAATGGCATACAGGGCTTACGGTTCATCATCCAGTCGGAAAAGCCACCTCACTACCTAGAAAGCAGAGTGGAAGCTTTCTTAATTACCATGGAAAAGTCCATAGAGGACATGACAGAAGAGGCCTTCCAAAAACACATCCAAGCATTAGCGATTCGTCGACTAGACAAACCAAAGAAACTGTCTGCAGAGTGTGCTAAATACTGGGGGGAAATCATCTCCCAGCAATACAATTTTGACAGAGGTAAGACAAAATTAGGGCCCCAACATTCATGGCATGTAAGTAAAACATTTGAGGACATTGATGCCATTCTACAAAATGGTATTTGTTTTGTAGGTGATGTTCCAGTATGATTTGGGATGGGGGTGGAGGCATACCACTTCTAAAGAATCCTTATTTAATGTAACAACAATTTCCTATTAGAAACTTTAGCTTTTTTTTTTCCTTCTCTGAACTAGAGCTGGATCTATCTGTGTCTCATAATAATGCACTAATAATAAATCTGATTTCACTTTTTGTGTTCATTCAGTACGCCCCTGAGGCTCTGAGCACAGATATGTAGGTATTTCTCATAACTCTAAACGGAAAATGTGCAAATTGAACTCTCTTGAGACAGGTGCTGCCCTGGAGGCGCAGGGGTTCAAATGTTTCCCTTGAGGGATCTCCCAAAATTTGTCAGTGCTTTTAGATTTGGGAGACTGTGCTCCCCAAAGTGTCCTGCTTATCAGCTTCCTTTTGTCTTTCTTAGAACAGATTAACAGTGGAGTGCGCTCAGCCACACTAGAAGTCAGAAAGAGTTGGGTTGTGTTCTCACTGTGACACCAACAAGCCAAAGATCTCAGCCAAGTAACATTTTTTGGGCCTGTGTTTCCTTACCTGAAATTTTTCTAGCAGTTGGATTCACTGTTAATAGTACTGGGTTGGCCAAGAAGTTCATTCAAGTTTTTCCATAAGATGTTTCGGAAAAACCTGTGTGAACTTCTTGGCCAACCCAATACCTCCCACTTATTGAGCATTTGCCCTGTGCCCCTGGTATTGTGTTATTGTCAGTTAAGTAGTTGTTATCGCCAATTTCTAGATGAGGAAACTGAGGCTCAGAAAACTTGAAGTGACTAGCCCAAGACCCAACAGCTCATAACTAGAGAGACAGGATATCCTCTTACTTTTTACTTGAAATTTATTCCCTTACTACTTGCAGGAGCAGATGATCACTCAGAAAGATGGATTCTTAAGAGTGTTGGAGTGAAGTATATTGTCATTTAGTGTAGTGTTCTGGGATACTTAAAATGAAAATATTGTAAATTCTTGTTTGATTACTTTTTTAGATAATACAGAAGTTGCCTATTTAAAAACACTTACCAAGGAAGATATTATCAAATTCTATAAGGTAAGTTCAATTTACATGTTTAGATTTTGACTGATAAGAAAATATTGTATGCACTGTGTTGTGTGTTGCTGCTTTGAACCCATTCAGGCAGGATTTATGAAGGCATTTTTATGGACCTAAGTATTTTGTGTGTGTGTATGTGGGGTACGCGGGTCTCTCACTGTTGTGGCCTCTCCCGTCGTGGAGCACAGGCTCCGGACGCGCAGGCTCAGCGGCCATGGCTCACGGGCCTCGCCGCTCTGCGGCATGTGGGATCCTCCTGGACTGGGGCACGAACCCGTGTCCCCTGCATCGGCAGGCGGACTGTCAACCACTGCGCCACCAGGGAAGCCATGGACCTAAGTATTTCTGACACATATTACTGTTAGGAAAAAGAAATAGTCCCTATTGAACTCAGTACTGTTTTTCTCTCCCTCTGGACCGAGGACTGTGATGGCCCTTCCTGGCTTCCAGAGCCACCTGTTTAGGTTACCCTTCTGTTTCTTCTCTCTGTTCCTCGCCCCAGCCCGCAAAGAACATCGCTGAGCTTTTGGTGGGAAGAAAGAGCAAAGAAAACAAATAGAACTTGGGAATCCGATTATTTTCCAGTCTCTGGCAACTGTAAATCATCTTCACTAATTTAGGTGCCACTATGGCTCCTTTTAAAAGTAAATGATTACTGGGCTTCCCTGGTGGCGCAGTGGTTGAGAGTCCGCCTGCCGATGCAGGAGCGGCTGGGCCCGTGAGCCATGGCCACTGAGCCTGCACGTCCGGAGCCTGTGCTCTGCAACGGGAGAGGCCACAACAGTGAGAGGCCCGCATACGGCAAAAGATAAATAAATAAATAAATAAAAGAAATGATTACTCACCTTTGAACTGTGTTCAGAGATCTTCTGAGTTGTTTTTTTTTAATTGTGTTTATTGAAGGTATAGTTGATTTACAATGTCGTGTTAGTTTCAGGTGTACAGCAAAGTGATTCCATTTTATATATATATTCTTTTTCATATTCTTTTCTATTATAGGTTATTATAAGATATTGAATATAGTTCCCTGTGCTATACAGTAGGATCTTATTGTTTGTCTATTTTATATATAGTAGTTTATATCTGCTAATCCCAAACTAGAGATTTGTGAGTTTTTTTTAAAAGTAGAATGACTTTTTATACTAATTATTATATTTATTTATTTATTTTTGGCTGTGTTGGGTCTTCATTGCTGCACGCAGGCTTTCTCTAGTTGTGGTGAGCAGGGGGCTACTGTTCGCTGCAGTGCACGGGCTTCACATTGCAGTGGCTTCTCTTGTTGCAGAGCGCGGACTCCAGTAGTTGTGGCACGCGGGCTCAGTAGTTGTGGCTCGTGGGCTCTAGGGTGCAGGCTCAGTAGTTGTGGCGCACGGACTTAGCTGCTCTGCGGCCTGTGGGATCTTCCCAGGCCAGGGCTAGAACCTGTGTCCCCGGCATTGGCAGGCGGATTCTTAACCACTGCGCCACCAGGGAGGTCCCAGATTTGTGAGCTTTAAACGCCTGAGCTCACTGAGAAAGTTCAGTTCATCAAGAGAAAAGAGAGGCACCACCATTAAAGTTTTCCCAGTACAGCTTGAAGAGGTTTACACCATCCAAATTTTCCCCACCTGTAACAGAATTCATAGAAGGGTAGCAAAAATTTTAAGTGGGCATATAATGTGTAGTAACCATGCTAAGTGCAGAAATTAAAAATTTATGCTGCAATAGAGTTGCACCTAAAGCGCTATATATATTCTTTGTAATGTATTGGGACCTCTAATTTGTGTAAAATACTTTTATGTCTGTTTTTTAGGATAAGGAACAAAATTCTACTCCATAATTACCATAGTACCTTAGAATTATACCCTATCTAGTATCCTTAGCCACTTCTCCTGGTTCATATCTGATTTATCAGACACCAGGTTTTTCGTTGGGAGCTCAGGTCCTGCCTCATGCTAACATCTCTGGGAGGGATGTCATCTGCTTTTCAAGGTCATTTCTCAGGGATCTGTTGTAACTGCCATAACAGGAGTGGTGCTTGCAGTTCTCATTGGAATGATTTTGTGAAATTAATTGTACAGTGAAGGCTAATCAGATCTAATTCACCACTGTTGGTGCTTGTGTGGGAGAGTGAGGAAAAGGAAATAGCCCTGAGGTGGAGGTGCTGATAGTTTCATAGAAGAAAAGGGTGACTTAGCACTGTCTACCAGTTACTTTCCCCCCAGATCCTCTGCAGGACGACAAGGTTTCTGGTCTCTGTATGTGCAAACAAGTATTCATATAGCCAGTAACACCTTAGCAATAAGAAAAGAGAGACAGTAGCAGTTTTAGGTTCAAAATTTGACAGTAAAAGACAGTATTTTGAATGTTCCTTTCTCAGCAATGGGATTTGAACCATTTTGGCTATGGACATGGCTGGCTGGGCAATTTACCATTTTCTTTACCTCATGGCTCCCTTGCATTGTGTAGAGGAATTGTGCTTTTTTGCAGTGATAGTCTTTTTTTTTTTTAATATTATTTATTGAGTTTTAAATTTTGGCTGTGTTGGGTCTTCGCTGCTGCATGAGGGCCCTCCCCAGCTGCGGCAAGCGGGGGCTACTCCTTGCCGCGGTGCACGGGCCTCTCATGGTGGTGGCTGCTTCCCCTGTTGCGGGCTTAAGTAGTTGTAGCGCGAGGGCTCTAGAGCGCAGGCTCAGCAGCTGCGGCTCACGGGCCTAGCCACTCCGCGGCATGTGGGATCCTCCCAGATCAGGGCTCGAACCTGTGTCCCCTGCACTGGCAGGCGGACTCCCAACCACTGCACCACCAGGGAAGTCCCAGTGATAGTCTTTTAAAAATATATATATTTTGACAAGGGGGAGGCTCGGCCTGTGAAGGGGCAGTGGGCATATGGAAAACCTGTGCACCTTCCACTCAATTTTGCTGTGAACCCAAACTGCTTGAAAAAATAAAATCTATTAAAAAAAATGTGTGTGTATGTATGTAACAAAAAACGCATACTTTTTTTTTTTAATTTAAATTTTTTTTTCTTTTATTTTTTGGCCACACCATGCAGCATGTGGGATCTTAACTCTCCGACCAGGGATCGAACCCATAATCCCTGCAGTGGAAGCACAGAGTCCTAACCACTGGACCACCAGGGAACTCCCAACACATACATATTTTTAAAATAAAACAATATATAAAATAAGATTCTGTTCTGAAATATAACCCCAGGTAGTCTTTGTGTCTGTGGAGAGGGAGCTGCAGTAGGACCGTGAGGGGCAGAGTTGGGTGTGAGAGCAGGGCTCCAGGACACGTGTCCGCAGCCAGGCTGTTCAGCCATCCAGAGCCCTGCTCAGAGCTGCTGGCCTCACTCAGTGATCTGTGGGGCAGCAGCAGGAGCACATATGGCCTCTGAGCCCAGACTCTGGGCTCAGCCCTATCACCAGCTAGCTAGCTCTGTGACCTTGGCCAAATTACTTAAGCTTCCTTATTTACAAAATAGAGATTATGGGGTATTCATTGAAATGAGGTATGTAAAGTGATTGGCACTTAGTAGCATTTATTAAACAGTCTCTATCGTTATCTCTTTATTAGTAATACTCAATCTTAGGATTTTTAAATATTTTAATCAGAATGTTTTAGATCGGAATATGTTTTCCTCCTTGGTGTTATAAAGTGGGTTTTAGTTGTGTTGATTTACTACTTAAGACTGTTACACTTTGTGAGGTTAGTTACTTGTTCTCAACTGCCTACAAAAGAGGGTGCTCATGTTCAGCTCTCTTTGGTTCCTAAGACATTTATTTTAAGACATTATTAGTTATGTGTGTTCAAAAAGAATGATGACTTAATATGACTTACTGTGATGTTTCCAGAAGAAATGAAGATTTCTCTTTCCTTCCACAAATTCTGTTATTTATTTGAAGTTACAGGTGGTACCTGATTATTGAATTTGTGAAAAGAGCAGTTATAAGACTGACTTTCTTGTCTTAAAAAAATGAGAGTGTTTATTACCAAGCTTACGCTAAATCTAGAACAGGCTTTCCCTAGCTATGTTCCATGGTACGAGATACTAATAGGGGGTACCTAGAAAAAAGGGTTTCGTGACCATGTACGTTTGGGAATGACTACTCTTTATTCTCATTCTTGGTGAATCACAGAGCATGTTAGCTTTTTAAAAGTTCTAAGAACCCCATAGTTAAAATTTCTTTAGCCCAGCATTTGTTTAGTTTTGATTAACAAAATATTTCCTAAGCTGCTATCACTATGGACACTTTTTTTTGCACAGAATACCTATAAGTATCTCTTAGGACTCTCGTGTTCCTTAGAATAGAGAAATTCTAAGAAATTTCTGCAATTGGTTGGGTTTTAGAAAAATGGGGATTATCCAAAGTTGGTCAGGAAATTGAACAGGATATTCTGCTGTAACCGATACAGGTTAAGAGGGCGATGAAGGTTTGGGTGATAAGGGATCAAAAATAGATCTTTGGAAGCAAACGTTTTACTCCAGTAAGATGCTCTCAGATGAGGCACTGCATGTTACTGGAGGCTGACCTGGGCTGAGCTCCTGAAAGAGGCTGTTCTGCCAGCTGGCAGAGCCGTGGGCAAGCTTGCTGTGCAACCTCAGCAGGGCTTCCATTGCAGCTGCACAGGGCCAGGCTTGCAATAACTGTTCCGTAAATAACCGTGAGTCAGTATGGCTTTGCTGATGATCTCTTCCTCTGAGGTTACAAAACATTGCTGCTGGCTGAGGCATCAGGGGAAGCTTCATCACAACTTGTGTTTTCCCTTTGGAAAAGACAAATACAGGTCCAGCATCAAGGGAAAGGTGAGGAGACACTTCGCCACAGGATCCTTCTGCCAACATACCACTCCTGGCTTTCTTGGTAGTAACTAAGGGGAGTCCCTCAAAGCAACGTGGTGGAAGGGAGAGAACAAGCAAACCTCACTTTTGGCACCGTCCCTTGCAAGCTGTGTGACTCCACCTGTGTGACTTTTTGTTCTAGAGTCAGAGTCTCTAAAACAAGAATCATCATGATGTTTAGCTTACAGAGAATCAAGTGAGCTAACATAGGAGAGAGGCTGATACAAGATGACACTCAAGAGATGTTAGTTTTCTTCTTTTCTTAGGGGGCAAGCATCGTGGTCATCCCTTAACTAAGCTCAGGCCATTGTCTCTGCAGACACTGCAGACCAGTAGGTGCAGCCCTGCATCAAACCCCAATGAGAACTAGGCTAGGGTTTTAATCCCAGCCCAGGTACCTACTAGCTGTAGGGGCTTGAGCACTTAATCTCCTTGGACTCACTTTTCTCATTGTAAGATGGGGTTAAGAATAATTCTTGCCTACCTCCTAATTTTTGTGGAGTTCAAATGAAATACTATAGGTAAGGGGAAAGAAAGGGAGGCGTCTTTACTGTTTCTGACTGCGTGAGAGCTGATTCTTCATGGTCGTAAGAGAGCACCTCATTTTAAGTTCCTTAGTGGGGCAAAAGGGTGACCTTGCTATTCTTTCCAACCAGGAAATGTTGGCGGTAGATGCCCCGAGAAGACATAAGGTATCCGTCCATGTTCTTGCCAGAGAAATGGATTCTTGTAAGTATTGAGTATTGGCTTTTTCAAAAGTGTGTTTTTAGGCACGCGATAGCTGTACCATGCCATAGTCACAGCCCTTATAGACCACCAGGAAGTAAAGGGGCACAGAAGGGGAACTAACTGGAGACAGGGTTTGCTCTGTCAAAGCAAAAATAAGGGGAAAAAGGAAATGAGGCAGTGAAGGAGAGAGCCAACAGCAGAGGACACAGTGCCGAGCTGGCCACAGCTCCATAAGAAAACAAGGCCAGGTGCTGGTAGGGCATCTCCAAAGAAGCTGCATGGGACAACTGCATGTGGCGGGGGAAAGGTGAGCAGTTTATCTGTCCTTCCCATCTCCTGTCTGTGATGGTTTGCCCCATGACCATTTACTCCCCCGGCCTTCCAGGTTGTTTTACTGGGTCCTTCCGGGTGGCCAGAGCCTCAGGGTCCAGTGAGGTCAGAGCTGGGCACTAAAGCAGCTGTGGCCAAGGCTATTTAAGCACAGTAACATCATGAACCATCATTAGGGACACTCTGGATAGGAGGCAGGACAAGCGAACAAGGCCTTGGGAGCACACACCCTAAAAGGATCTGAAAGGTACATGAACGGGACCTGGTGCAGAGTTTTAGTGAGCTGAGTCTGGTTTGTGTTTGTTTGTTTGTTTGCTCTTGTGTTCAAGTATCAATAAGTGCAAAGCATTAAACCTTTTGTTTTTTATAGGTCCTGTGGTTGGAGAGTTCCCATGTCAAAATGATATAAATTTGTCACAAGCACCAGCCTTGCCACAAGTAAGAAATATAAATTTCACGTTAGCTTGCCCTGTTAGAGGACTTCCTACTTAGAAGGAGCTTGTTCACCAGGTCACATAAGACCTAGAGATTTCAGGTTACGAGGTATTCGGGCATCTACTTTAGGTCTCCCTTAAAGACCAGGTTGCCATTCTTTCCTTTTTCAGCTGCAGAGACTCAGCCTTTGCCCTTGTCCGCCTTGTCCTCTAGCTTGAACAGTTGTGTTACTCTGCAATGAGTCATCTCCAGCCACATTTATCCCAGCCTTTTCCATGGTGCTTGTGCATTTTAATCATCTGGAAAGGTTGGCATTTACTTGCAAGAAGAGGAAGCTGGCAGTGTAATTAGGCTCTTGCCGGATGGGCACACTGGCCTCTACCACTCTGCCAAAGCGACGGTCCTGAGCCCTCAGTGGGCCTGCCCTCAAGTGCCCAGAGGAGAGCCAAGATTCTTCCCTCTGGCCCAGAGTCCCACTGGGGACATTCACCATAGGTTTGCATAGACCCTCTGACCTTACTGATCCAGGAAGAGAGGTCAGTAGATATAATATGTAATATATAGTGTAGAAACTAGTGTGTTTATGTAAAAATAAAGTTTATGTCCTGTTCGGTCTGCTTTTTAGGCTAAATACACTAAGAGAAAACTTTTTTTCTTTGCAGCCTGAAGTGATTCAGAACATGACTGAGTTCAAGCGTGGTTTGCCACTGTTTCCCCTTGTGAAACCACATATTAACTTCATGGCTGCAAAACTCTGAAGATTCCTCATGGGCGGGAAAGTGCAAGTGGATGCATTCCTGAGTCTTCCAAGGGCTAGGAAAACAATCTTGGCCACTTTAATATTTTCTGGTTCACTATTAGAGAGAAAAACAGAAAAAAAAAAAAAAAGTTGTCAAATGTCATTATGTAGAAATATTAAAAATCCAAAGTAATTAAATTACAAAATCTTATAGATGTAGAATATTTTTAAAATACATGCCTCTTAATATTTTGAAAGTTTTCTTTTCATTACTAAGAGAAATGTCCCTTATATAACAATACTTAAAATGTTGGATGATATTCCTATAGAAACTTCCTTATTCTGTAAAATAGTCACTTGTCAGAAGAAAAATATGTTAGCTTTTTTCTAAAAGCCTCCTAGGTTGACAGAAAAGACTTCAAAACGTGTAGAAAGATAATACCTTTTTAAAAATGGATCCTCAACTTTGCTTTCTACTTAATGGTTTCATGTAAATAATGGAGAACGTTACATTTGGCAGATAATGAACAAAGCAATGTCATTTTCTTTTATTAGTGAAATTGCTGATTATATAAGGCATGGTTTTAATCTTTTTATAGAATTTGAACATGTTTTTTATTCAAACTAGTAAAATGCTGGAAAACTCTAGAACACCCTACTTATTTACAGTGCTAGAAATACAGACTTACCTTACATCAATTTTGTCCCAAACTGAATTTCTCAGGATTACTGTGATTTGTTTTTTTCTGATTGAATTATATTGACATTCTTGTTCATAGTTGGTTTGCAGTGTTCCATCAGTGTCACTTTTTCCCATCAACACGTTGCTGTATTTATTTAACAGAAACAAACAGGGTCAACTTCAGATCCCACTGAGTGTGTGACATGCTTTTCCAACATCATCTATTCTAAACACCTGTAACTTTTTACTACCACGAAATTGCAGTCAGTATACGAACCAAAATATTTGCCCCATTATGAATATAAAAGGCAACGCGTGCAAAGACACCTTTTTGGAGGTATAAAAAGGAAAGCCTTGGATTCTTCAATAGCGTGCTCTCCATAGAGACTCTGAATCCTGTTTTGCTACCAGTCTAATACTGCCTTAAGTGTAAAGTTACTTTTTGAATATATAAATTCAAACATACAAACACACAGATGATGACTGGAGTGAACTTTTAAAAAATATTTTCTTTCATGAAATACAATTTTGGATGAAATTGTTACTGTAGATTTAACAGCTGTTTTGAAATATTAAAACTTAAAGAGAAATTGGAGACATAAACAGTAAGTGGCCCTGTAGTTCACTAACTCAGGCAAAGTAAAGAATGGCATTTTCAAATGACATTTCACCTCCATATGACTTGATTTGCCAGGACTTCTTTCTGTAGAGCCATGTCTTTTCACATCTTAAGTTTTCACATTTGCTGTTTTTCTGAATAATCTGAATTTGGGGCAAGAATGATAATCCCAACTGTGGAGGCTGCTTTTGAAAGCGGGGCTCCATTTCTACTGTCAGACATATGTGGTGCTGTAACCATCTTTTTATCCCTGCCTTCAAGAGCTTCCTTGTATGAAGCCTGTCTTTGTCCATCAGAAGGTGCGTGAGTCATCGTCACTTCCTTCTGGTTTTATGCATTTGTAGACTATGCAGCTTTTCATCAAACTGCAGATATATACGAGAGGGATCAAAAACTAGTCCTGAGTGCATAAATCCACCACTGGAAAAGTAAATAATCCACTTATATCTTTTCTGTGGAAAATTATGTGCTACTGGGTAACTTTTTGCTCTTTAAAAAAAAAAGGGAGGGGGTGAAATTGAACGGTGTCACTTTTATGAGAAAGTCACGTGAAGAAATCTGAACGGCATCTCATGTCGTCTTACAGGAACTGTGGTTGCTCTTGAGCATACTCTAGCATTGTCTGGTTTCCACTTCGCATCGAGAGCTACTGTTGGATCATTCAGGCATCCTTATGGGTTCAGCTACATGGGTCCAAGCTGCAGTCCCTGAGCAATAACAGACTACCTGGCTACTGCTCTTTACTCAGCGCTTAGTAAATGAGATTTGCGAAACACACTGAGGTGTTAGTTACCCGTGACTTTTTGAAAAGTCTTCTTTTTCACGGCTTGATGTGGAAGAGAGAGCATGTGACACAGCCAGTACGTGGTAGAGTGCTAGGGTAATCCTGTTTACAATAAATTGCCTGAATTTCACCTCTGGAGTTTGCATTTGTATTATTTTTAGTTTCAGTGGCCAATCCTCAACCTACCTCTCAACATCCCGATTTGACGATGTTTCTTGCTTTCATTGTTCCCAATGTAGAAAGCAGTGGATTTTTTTTTTTTTAAGTGAATCTGGGTAACAGTGATTTAATCAAATAAATGGGTCAATTTCACAGTCTTAAGAGTAGATCACTTTTGTAAAACAGGAATCTCAGTGTGAGAGGCTGAACTCCTTGCTGACCCCAAACCCAGAAAGATTTGTCCTGTGAGTTTCAGGGAGGAGAATTCAGAAGGCAGAAAAAATATTTCTCTCCTCATCTTCCTCGCATGTCTCCAGCGGCAGGTTAGGCAGATACCTTGTCCGATCCCTGGCTTCTTACTCCCTGTCAAAATAATCTTTCTACTCGTGTGGTTACCAGCTGGTTCAACCAAGCATTTCAAGAGGGAATCTGGTGGTTCTTCAGTTTCCAACCTAGGACAGTAATGCAGGGCACGTGGTCAGCTTTGTGCTCAGGGAGGATGCAGCTGCCCCGTCCGGAGGCCTGGAGCCACCCCAGGTTTTAGGGCTTGGTGCAGTTTCCGCCTCTCATGGTGTGTGAGGGGAATCATCTGGTCCCCTTCTCTTAGTCGCAGCATGTTCATGGTGAAAACCAAGGATTCTCACATACTCATCTCCCTTTGTAAGGATGGTTCCTGCCGTCCTAAGCCCTCCCTGGAAGGGCCTCTGACCAGTAGGCTTCTAGATCCCTAGTATTCTGTGCTGCCCAACCGATGAAGTTCATTCACTGTCCTTATCAACCTGAACTATGACCACTCCATGGTTTCTTGTGGCAAAGCGTCTTGGTAGTACTGAATTGCTACTTTTCTCACCCAATCTTTTGACATGGGAGGACGATGATTAAAATCATCATCATCCCAGGTTTTCGGAAGTGAAAATAGGCTCAGAAAGGCTAAACAGTTTGCCCCAGACTGTGCAGGAAGCACGGATTGAAACCTCCACTCAGATCTTTAAACTCTAGTTCTCATTGTTCCATGTGGATTTCCTGTAATAATGGGTACCAAGTCTACAAAGTTACTTGTGGAACAGAGTAGAAGGGCAGTTGTTTTTACATGTGTATGAAACTTAACTTTTTTCACTGATACCACCTTAGTCTCCCAACCTTTGCCTATTTTGGAGGGAGTGAGACCAAGTCTCAGAGTCTGTGTCCCTCTCCTCCAGTCCGCTGTTGTTTCCCCTCTGCTGGACTCCCTTGTGGCCAGTTATCACCACTGGGATCTCCCTCCCTCTTGGAGTCAATCCAGACCCATGCCTCCTGGCCTGCTAGGCCCTTAAATCAATGCAAGCTCTCCTTGCTGTCGCCCCTGGAGTGATGAGATGATCTGGAATCCTTCAAGTGATTCTGAATGAGAGTGTGAAGAAGAGTCAAGTTCATCTGTAACCCCACCCCTCCAGGACAACCACATTTTTTGCATTGTTATTTTGCAGTCTTTTTGCTGTGCAAGTAGAATGGGGTCATATATTCAGTGTTACAACTTTTTCCATAGTCTATATTGAGAATCTTCCACGTGGGTACTCTTGGGAAATTTGTGGTATTTGCTGTTGTTGTCATTATTATTGAGTTTTTGGTTTCATACTGTAGTTTGTTTATCCAGTCCCTCTTAAGAGTGGGATATTTAGGGTGTTTTCAAACTCTGATCCATGATAAAACTCCTTGTGCAGACAGAGTATGTGTGTGGTTTTCTGATTATTTCTTTAAATCACTGGGTTGTAGAATATGAATATATCATTTAACTTCTTTTTGGAAAAGTTTTAAATCTACAGAAGTTGTAGAAATAGTACAGTGAATGCCCATATAGCCTTCACCCTGTATTCACCAGTTTAATGTTTCCTGTGCATTGCTCCCTCCCTCCCTCTCTCTCCATAGATGTCGTGACTCCTCACCCCTAAATACTTCATCACGTATCTCCTAATAACATTGTCGATGTGTAGTCAGGAATTGGGTCTCACCCAAAGGTAGGTCTGGCCTATGTCCCCTTTGTTTTTGTTTAGACATTATAGACAAGTAATTTTGACAACTTAGATGAAAGAGGTACATTTCCTGAAAGACACAAATTACCAAAACAGACATGAAAGGAAATAGAAAATATGAATATTCCCTTAATCTGTCTTAAGAAATTGAATTAATGCCCTTTCCACAAAGAAAACCCCAAACCCAGATGGCTTCATTGGTGAATTCTATCAGACATTTAAGGATGAAATTATACCAATCTTACATTTTAGAAAGCAGGAGGGAACCCTTTTATGAGGTTAGGATTACCCTTATACCAAACTCAGACAAAGGTATTTCAAGTAAAGAAAGCTCTAAATCAATTACCCTTTTAAAAGTCCTGAAAGTCTTTAACAAAATGTTGGCAATTTGAATCCAACGATGTATAAAAAGGAATTTTTTATACAGTTGATTTTCATATATTATACCAACTTTACCTGAAGACAGAGTAGGAGGAATGCAAGGTTGGTATAATATTTGAAAATCAATTAGTATTGTTTACCATAGTGACAGAATTAAGGAGGAAAACCCACATAGTTGTTTCAATAGGTAGAGTAAGAGCATTTTACAAAATCCATACTAACAGCTCTCAGCAAACAAGGAATGGAAGGGAACTTCCTCAACCTAATAAAGGGAATTTAAAAAATACCTACTGGTCACGTCATAAATAAGGATAAAATATTGAATACTTTGACCCTAAGAGATGCACCGAGATGAGGATGTATGTTCTCACAACTTTTTTCAAACTTGTATATGAGGTCCTCGTCAGTACAATAAAGATTGGGAAGAATGAAGTAAAAAGTGTTCACAGATGGCATGAGCACATACCAAAAAAACTCTAAGGACTACAAAAATGGTACTAAATTGATTTAACAAGATTGCAGGAAATAACATTAACAAATCAATTTTATGTCAACAAATTATACTGTCCACAAAATTCAAATAATTTATAATAGCACCAAAAAAGTATTTAGGGGCAAAATATTTTTAAATGTGAAAAACCCGTACACTGAAAACTTCAAAACGTTACTGAAGGAAAGTTTTTAAAGACCAAAATAAACGGACAAAATCCATATTCATGGATTGTAGGACAGTGCTTTTAAGATATCTGTTTTTCCCCACTGAGCTATAGATTCTAAAGCAATGCTTGTCAGAATTCCTGCAGGCTTTTTGGACAGACATTAAAATCAGACAAGCTGATTTAAAATTTTACATGAACATGTAAAGAATCTTGAATAGCTAAAATAATTCTGAAGAAGAACAAATTCATCCTTCCTGATAGCAGGGCTTATATGAAACTATAATCAAGCTAGTGAGTATCGGCCTAAGGATTGACATATGGATCAATGGAAGGGAGCAGAGTCCAGAAATAGAGCCCCACCTTACTTTCAATTAATTTTTGACTAAAGTGTCATGGTAATTTGATGGGGGAAAAGTAGTCTTTTCTGCGAATGGTTCAAGAACAATTGGATATCCTTATAGGAAAAAAAAAAAAGAACCTTAACCCTTATCTCACAGTATATACAGAATTAACTCAGAAAAGCCTACAGATTTAAACATAAAAACTAGAACTGTAAAAGTTCTACAGGGAAACATAGGAGAAAATCTCTTCGAAGTTCATTAGGCAAAAATTTCTTAGGATGCATAAGTCACTAACCATCGAAGAAAAAATGGACATATTGAAGTTTTTCAAGTTTAAAACTGTCTTCTCTTTAAAAGACACCATTAAGAAAAGAAAATGGCAAGCTGCTGACTGGGAGGAAATATTTACAATACATAAATCAGACAAAGGACTTACATATAAGAATATACAAGAAACTCATAAGACAGAAACGTTGGAAAAGAGTTTAATAGATGCTTCACCAAAGGAGATGTAAGTAATGGTCAATATGTACATGAAATGATAACATGAGTCACGGGGAAATGCAAATTTAAGCCAACAGGAGAGCAAAACTACAGTGAGAAGGAAGATGGGTGATTGCCTGGAGACTGAGGTCAGCAGATGGGATCAAAGGACATAAGGAAACCTTTTTAGAGAAGGCTCATCGACCTCCTCAGTGACTGGGTAAGTCTCTCTTGGTCTTGGATCTCCCGTCTTGGTTGACGATTCTGAGTTTTATTCAGTGGTTGGTAAACTTGTTATGAGGAGTAGGTTTTTCTTGAACTTAAGGCAGTTCAAGAAGAGGTACCTGAATTCTCAGTTGAAAGACACTGGGAAGGTTGCTCAGTTCAAATGCTCTGAGAAAATTGTCTAGCTGAAAGACACTGGGAAGGTTTGGACTGGGTGATTAGGTAAGGGCTAACCTGGTGTCTTTCCTTGAATGGGCTACTTTAACAGAGTTTGTTGGAATAAAAATGAAGACACCATATGAGAGCTTTTAGCTCCAAAATAAGAGACAAAATGCTCCTCCCAGCTGGTTACAGCTTTCTCAGGCAACTGAGAAATTTACAGGAGTGGTGGAGGCAAGTAACCCATTCATTAATTAAAGATATGCTCATCTGGGGTTGTACACATTAGAACTGGCCATCCAGTGCTTGAGCACCCATGGTGGTTTTAGTCTGCTGAAGGGAGAAACCCAGACACACTTCTAGGAGGAACTTGCATTATCTCCCTGTGCCTTTGAGATGTAAAGGTACCTGATCTTCTTAGGCATCTTGTTCTGTGTCTTGAGGGCTTGGTTTGTTGATCAGTGAGAAAACTCTTTCTGGCCTCCGCCATCTGGAAGGTACTCGTACAGTGTACATTTGGAAGCCAGGTGAAGAGACTGGGATTCCGAGCAGTCCCTTTGGCCCTGTCAGCTCTCAGGAGAGTTTGTCATAAGGGTTCCCAATCCATAAGGGGCCTTCATCATGTCAACTTTCACTGGATCCACCTGTACAATAAAGGCCCTTCCTTTCTTAGACTATTTTTGCAAATAAACTTTCTGGATCTTGTGAGGGCTGCATCCTTTGCACGATCCTATGGGGACACCTCTTGTGTCTTACTCGTTTGAATCCCTATTCAGATCCTACTCATCAATGGCCAAGTGATGGATCCTTTAAATTGGAAAAACTTCTAAACTTAAATTTTTAGAGAGCTCTCCTCGTAAACAGCTATTTTATTGGTAGCTATGGAAAGACCAAATTAAAAGGTGGACACAAAGAAATGTAATGACTAACCTTAAGAACTCCCTTAGTTTAAAAAAAAAAAAAAAACATCTGTTCGGGAAGCCTATTTGAATTTGTGAAATCAGCTTCCCTCACTGGGTCTTACAGATGCTAATAAAACATTAGGTTAATTAATGTTAATTAGGTTAACAAGGGAATAGAAAGGGTTATTAAGGGGCAAGTCCTGTGGCCTGGATATTCATGGGATTGAAACAAAGGCTTTGAAACAACACTACTTAAGGTTGGATGAGCCAAAGGGACCCTCTGTGGGTCCACCCAATATTAAAGGGCCCCAAACAAGTTTGCTCTATTTACCCCAGTTTGGAAAAAAGGGGCTGGAAGGGAAAATTTACACTGAGAGACCCGATCAGCAATTGCTTAGAGCAACAGTTAGGCCAATTAATCAAGTTAAACATTGACAAAAGGGCCTGGGTTCCTTGGCTGGACCCCTCACTGGGGACCCCAAAGCCTTTTATACAGGAATGGATAAAACAGCTGGCGGATAAAAAGGAAAAGTTTCTGGAACTCCTTATAAGACCAAGACTTGCGGATGGGGTCCTAATGGAGGCTAAGGTTAAAGATTAAAAAAAGGAAGTTATAGAAAGGTTATGGAAAAGGAACCCTGAGAAAAGAGTTTTGTGTATGGTTAGGCCTGGCTAGGATTAGAACAAATTAAATAAATGAATCTTAAAAGTAAGGTTGTACAAAACTAGAATTTTATTCTTTCTGTTAAGAGGACAACGTTTTTTTGGAATATCTGCTTTTGATAACGGTTTCTTTACCTCTTAAGTAATCTGTTGTAACTTTCTATATTTGCCTTTGAAATCTTCTGTTATCACTTTGGTTAAATGAATAAGTACTGTTTCACAGTGATCTACACTACGATCCTGATTGATCAACTGTTTTTAAAACTTTTGATATTTTTGACAAACTTCCCCAAATCAGATTCTAAATAGAGTTCTTTTGACCTCTAGCTAACTTTGGGATGTTTCAGAGGGCCCCTGAAACATCTCAAAGAGAGGTATTAAACTAATTATACTTATTTGGTTAAATTACATGGGAAGCATTGTCAAATAAGTGATGATAAGCCTTCTTAAGTTATAGTTAGTTCACATCTATTTCTCTCTACCGGATCCATCCAGAATTTGGCTTCTTTGTCTGGCTCCCCTCTGGACTTGGTGTTTTTTTATGATCCAGGTTGCAACTAGTTATACTAATCATTGTTCTAATTGATCTCCCTTTGTAGTTTTTAAACTGTTTATGCTTTGTGACTCTTGCTGCTGTACTATAATCTTAGTAATGTTACTAGTGATATCCTGTTATTTTATGATTGTTGTTTCTTGCATCACCTGCTGTGTAACCAGCTCTCTGACAAAGTTGATGACAGCTAAACATCTTGAGGCAATTGATCACATATATAGCTCCGTATAAAATTAATTTTAATATATATAGAAAGAAGCAACAAGGGAGAAACATTTCCTGGATCATAATAGACTAGTAAGACAGATGATCCAGAGAAGTTTTAGGTTATTAACAGGACCGAATCTAGATACAGCTCTTGAATGGGCTCTCAATTAAATCCTCACTAAACCTAGGAATGAGACTTCCTAGCACCATGGAACAAATTTGTCATAAAATGCCTCTCAAACCTTAATCGAATTTATGACCAAAAGGGGAGAGACTGTGAACAAAAAAGAATAAACAGCGTCACTCATCACCCAGTTATACAAGTGGGTTAAATCACAACCCACCACAGTCACCCACCAACAGTGCACCCTAAGGGGAATTCAGGATGAAAAAACAGGATGAGGCATTCTGTGCTTTGGCCCCTAGATAATTAGGTGCATATCTCAGGAAGAATGTCTTTTATTTTTATTTTTTTTCTCTTTGGCTGCGTTGGGTCTTCGTTGCTGCGCACAGGCTTTCTCTAGTTGCAGCGAGCGGGGGCTACTCTTCATTGGGGTGCGTGGGCTTCTCATTGCGGTGGCTTCTCTTGTTGCGGCACGCAGGCTCCAGGACGTGCGGGCTTCAGTAGTTGTGGCACACGGGCTCAGTAGTTGTGGCTCGCGGGCTTTAGAGCGCAGGCTCAGTAGTTGTGGTGCACGGGCTTAATTGCTCCACAGCATGTGGGATCTTCCCGGACCAGGGCTTGAACCCGTATCCCCTGCATTGGCAGGCGGATTCTTAGGCACTGCACCACTACGGAAGTCTCAGGAAGAATTTCAATGACCCCAGATTCTTGCATCTTCCCACACACAGAAAAACCTAAAATCATTAACTTGAGACGTCTGTTCTTTGTGATTAGCAGTGATCTTTAACAAGATGCATGCCTGACTACACGTATTTCCCAGCCAAAACAAAGTCATGTGTATCCTGGCTCCTCACCCACCTCTTCCGAGCAGTTCTTCAGAGCTACTGAGTGGCTGTCTCCCGGGCGGGAGTCCTCAGTAAGACCCCAAATCAAACTCAAACTCACAATTCTCATGTTGTGCATTTTTCTTTAAGTTAACACTAGAAATGCAAGAATTGTGAGCCCCACACCAGAATACTGGATCAAAGCTGCCTTTTAACAAGATTCTCAGATGAGTCATATGTACAGTAAAGTTTGAGGAACCCTGTTGATAACATCCCATCAATTAAAACTCTCCTCACTTATGGTGAAAAACACAAGGAAGACTTTTAGTTAGTTTTACAAAACTATTTTTGAATATTCTGTTTTGCTTTAGAAATTTCTTTTACTCAAGTGCACAAAATGGTTTACAGCTCAGTGAATTATCCCAAAGTGAAAACATCTGTGTACTGACAACTCAGGGGAAGAATTGTATCATTATCCTTTCGCCTTTATACTTTCTACCTCTCCCTCTTACCTAAAGGTAACCACTATCTTGACTTCTTACAGCATAGATTCGTTTTACCTGCTTTGAACTTAATACAAATGAAATTTTAAAAATATGCATTGCCTGTGCCTGACTTTGTACAAAATTTCATGTTAGATTACCCATTTATTGTGTGTGTAGCTATAGTTTTTTCCACTTTTATTGTTCTATAGAATTCCATTGTATGAATATATCACAATTTATCCATTATACTATTAAAGGACATTTAGGTTTCCAGTTTTTAGTTATTTATAAATAATGCTATAAACATTCTTAAACATGTCTTTGGGTACACACTTACATGCATTTCTGTGGGTGTACCTAAAAGTGAAATTGCTATGTCATAGATGACCATGTATGTTCAACTTTAGGAGATGCCATCAAACAATTTTCCAAAGTGGTTGTACCAACTCACACCCTCACCAGCAGGGTGTGAGAGTTGCACTTCCTCCCCATTGTTAGTCTTTTCAATGTTGACCATTCTAATGGGTGTGGTAGGTGAATACTCTGTAGTTTTAATTTGTATTTCTTTGTATACTAATGAAGATGAGAGCCTTTTCATATATTTATTGACTATTTGAATATTCCCTTTTGTGAAGTCTCATGCCCCCCCCCCTTTTTTTAATCGTGTTGCCAGTCTTTTTCTTAGTGAGTCATAAGAGTTGTAAGTATTCTGGATCTGAGCTCTTTTGTCAGTTATATGCACTGCAAATACTATTTTTCACCCTCTGGCTTGCCTTTTCACTCTTTTTTATTTTTCCGGTACGCGGGCCTCTCACTGTTGTGGCCTCTCCCGTTGCGGAGCACAGGCTCCGGACGCGCAGGCTCAGCAGCCATGGCTCACGGGCCCAGCCGCTCCGCGGCATGTGGGATCTTCCTGGACCGGGGCACGATCCCGTGTCCCTTGCATCGGTAGGCGGACTCTCAACCACTGCGCCACCAGGGAAGCCCTGGCACTGTAAGATTTAATGAACACAAAGATGAAGGGAAAAGCAGGGTCTGAATGTGCACCTAAGATATGCAAGGGCTCTGTGTTCTTAGGTGAGTGTTTGTACTCATGAGAAGAGGGAAAACTCGTTTTAACAAGTTCTTGAGAGGATTAAATGAGAAAATATGTGAGAAACTTTTTGGTAAATACATAGGGTATCAAAATTGGGTTGAAATTATTTGACAGTTTTGCCCAGGGACCAGTCTAATTGTGTGTGTGTGTGTTTGTCTGTGTGTGTGTGTGTGTGTGTGTGTCTGTGTGTCTGTGTGTCTGTGTGTTTGCTTAGCACATATTGGGATTGTGGCACCCCGGTGATCCTAAAGTGAGAATTACCGCTGACGTTGCAAAGATGAGTTTGTCCACCAGAGGGAGACAAAGCACTTCTCCATGAAAAAGGCCCCACATAAAACCCATTCTCCGACGTCACAGCTGCGTCAACTCCAATTTATGTAATGTGCCAAGCAGCACAAATGTGGGAAGATAGGTAAAATTATCTTTGGTACTGTTCTTGCCACCACTGGCAAAAGTTCCAGGTCTAACTTCAGGAACAACATGTGGAGAAAAATATATCTTATTCACCCAGAACTAGCATCTAGAAATATTTTCAATTCCTTTTCTAGCTCACTTTGGTAAAATAGACCATATAAACTGACATCAAAACTGAAAATAAAAAAGGATGGGGGATTTCCCTGGTAGCGCAGTGGTTGAGAGTCCGCCTGCCGATGCAGGAGACACGGGTTCGTGCCCCGGTCCGGGAAGATCCCACATGCCGCGGAGTGGCTGGGCCCGGGAGCCATGGCCGCTGAGCCTGCGCGTCCGGAGCCTGTGCTCCGCAACGGGAGAGGCCACGGCAGTGAGAGGCCCGCGTACCGGGGGGAAAAAAAAAAAAAAAGGGATGGGTAGCGTTGTTGATATATTATAGAGTGTAAAATTTTGAAATAAAATTACTCTAAGAATTATGCAAATAGAAATCAACATCAACATGAGTAGATTAGCTTAAGATATGCTCACAGTATTTTAGGAAATATACAGACATAATAATGAACCTTACGTTTATTTCTTTTTTTAAAATTTTTAAATTTTTGGCCGTGAGGCTTGTGGGATCTTAGTCGCCTTACCAGGAATCAGACCCTCGCCCTCAGCAAAAAAAGCGTCCTAACCACTAGACTGCCAGGGAATTCCCCTTTATGTTTATTTCTAAATCTGAAATACTTGATTGGCAATTCTCAACTCTCAGTTTCTCCCATCTCTTGCTAAGCTCTATCATAGAAGCTCATAGAAGCTATAAAAGCTACGATCTTAATCTCTGTCCCCTTTTAGCTGCAGATGGTCAATGAGATGTAGGGAAAAAACACTAGGGAGGCTTCCCTTCCAGAATGAAATGATAAGACTTAGTACAAAAAAAATTCCTTTTCTCCCTTGTTCCCCCCTCCTCCTGCCCCATATTCCTGGGGACAGAAAACTTGGAGGTGGAATAACCATCACTGTCCATGAGATGACAAATGTGAGGATAAAAGCCAGGATAATTAAGGTTGTCAGAGAGGACAGGCCGGAGGAGCCTGGGTCCTTCCCTGATGAACATTATCTGAGCCAAAATCCATAGTTCCACATACCACTTGGTTAGGGAGAACATTTTCAACACAATGGTACTAGAAAAGCCAGGAAGTCCTGTCACCCTACCTGATATAGCCTGTGATTTCTTCAGGGTCGGCACCAAGTTAAAGTACACAGACCCCTGCTGTGACTGAACACACAGTCAACAGAATAGAAATAATAAACCACATGGTAATAAAAAACAGGTATTTGTATCAACGCAGGCCTAATTTGGTCTTTAGGGTGGACAGATGACAAACAAAGGTATCTAATTGGAAAATGAACTGGGAAAGAGTAAGATTTCTACATTTTGATTAAGCAGAGTGGGCAATTTGCTATTTGATGCCTAGGATATTCAGGATAATTGCTGTTCTATGGTCTAGTGCAGGAGAATTTCATGGAATAGGATTTCTCGGAAATTAGGAGTTGTTTAAAGAACTTGGGAGAATTGAGTTGGCGAAATAGGGGGAAGATATTATAGGCATATGAGGTCTCCTTGGAAAGGTCCTAAAGGTTTGGGTGGGTCCTCCCTGGAGCACAACATAGAACTGTGCACCCTGGAGCTGTCACAAGCCGGCTCTGTGAGCTGCCCAGGGGACAGTGACGTTGTACTTCTGGAAAGCAAAGGTAATTGACTAAGAAGTAGGAGGAAGGAAATCCCTTTAATTGTTGAACTTCATCAGGTCGTCTCCTCATGCTGTTCTCACTTTCGGGCTTTTATTACCCTCTGGTAACACTCAGGTCTTTATCTCCAAACCTAACCTCTCCCTGAGTTTTCAGGCTCCTTTCCAACTGCCACCTGGACTTTTGCACATTCATTTCCAACTCACCATGTCCAAAAAGGAACTCGTTGAAGTGTCTTTTCTTCCTGTATATTCCGTTTCCCATTCTGTGTATTTTTTGTACAGCTTTTATTCAGTGCTGACTGCGTGCCACTCACTTTGCTAGTGCTGGTGGTACAAGGATGAGCAAAACCAGACATGATTCTACCCCACTGCGTTTTCAGTCTGGAGGGGCAGACTGCTACTAAGCAAATGAGCACACAAATGAGTACATATTTCAGTCTGTGATGACAAAGGAATGGACACCAGAGGGTATCTGAGAGTCAACAGGGGGACTGCTGTCTAATCAGGCAGAATATTACCCACCTGGTCACCAGGGTGTCATCCTCTCCTTTCCCTTTCTTACCATTTACATACAACCAACCACCACATCTTGCCTATTTGACCTCCTAAATATTCCTAAATATTTCTCAAGCCCATCTCCTCTTTCCCTTCCTCATTACCCTAGCTGAGACTGTCTCCATCTTCGATGTGGACCGGGCATGACTCCCTGAGGCCAGGCTTTGTATATTTCCCTCTTTGTCTTCACTCTACCCCCATTCCTTTCCACACTGCCTTGAGACAGCGTTACCCCTCACCTAATCTGACCAGGTCGCTTTCCTGACTAAAGTCAGGAAAAGTAACCCCTGCTCCACGCAACTAGAGAAAGCCCGAGTGCGGCAGCAGAGACCCAGCGCAGCCAAAAATTAATTAATTATTAAAAATCTATTAATTTTTAAAAAGTCAGTTGAATTTTTAAAAAATAAATTTATTGGGCTTCCTTGGTGGTGCAGTGGTTGAGAGTCCGCCTGCTGATGCAGGGGACACGGGTTCGTGTCCCGGTCCGGGAAGATCCCACATGCCGCAGAGCAGCTGGGCCCGTGAGCCATGGCTGCTGAGCCTGCGCGTCCGGAGCCTGTGCTCCGCAACGGGAGAAGCCACAACAGTGAGAGGCCCGCATACCGCAAAGAAATATATAAAAATAAATAAATAAATAAATTATTTTATTTTATTTATTTATTTTTGGCTGCACTGGGTCTCTGTTGCTGCGCACAGGCTTTCTCTAGTTGTGGTGAGCGGGGGCTACTCTTAGTTACAGTGTGCAGGCTTCTCATTGCGGTGGCTTCTCTTGTTGCAGAGCACGGGCTCTAGGTGCTCTGGGTGCTCAGGCTTCAGTAGTTGTGGCACGTGGGCTCAGTAGTTGTGGCTCGCAGGCTCTAGAGCGCAGGCTCAGTAGTTATGGCGCATGGGCTTAGTTGCTCTGCGTCATGTGGGATCTTCCCGGGCCAGGGCTCGAACCCATGTTCCTTGCATTGGCAGGCGGATTCCCAACCACTGTGCCACCAGGGAAGTCCCCTAAAAACTTAATAGATTTTATTTGGGGGGGAACAGTTTTAGGTTTATAGAAAAATTGAGCAGAGGCTTCCCTGGTGGCGCAGTGATTGAGAGTCCGCCTGCCGATGCAGAGGACACGGTTTCGTGCCCCGGTCCGGGAAGACCCCACATGCCGCGGAGGGGCTGGGCCCGTGAGCCATGGCTGCCGAGCCTGCGCGTCCGGAGCCTGTGCTCCGCAACGGGAGAGGCCACAGCAGTGAGAGGCCTGCGTACCGCAAAAAAAAAAAAAAAAAAAAAAAATTGAGCAGAATGTACAGATTCCAAAATACTCCATTCTCCCCCATTTTACCACCCCAACACAATTTCCCTTATTAACGTCTTACTTTAGTGTGGTACATTTGTTACAATTGACAAATCAATACTGATATACTATTGGTAACTAAAGTCTATAGTTTACATTAGGGTTCACTCTTTGTGTTGTACAGTCTATGTACAAAGGGTTTGACAAATACATAATGTCATGTCAACCATTATTACAGTACAGACAGAATAGTTTCTCTGCCCTAAAAATCCCCTGTACTCCACCTAGTCATCTATCCCTCCTCTGAGAACTTCCGCCAACCATTTTACTGTCTCTATAGTTTTGCCTTTTCCAGAATTTCGTAGTTGGAATAATACAGTATGTAGCCTTTTCAGAATGGCTTCTTTTATTTAACAATATGCATTTAAGTTTCTTCCAAGTTCTTTTTTTTGATAGCTCATTTCTTTTTATTGCTGAATAATACTCCACTGTATGGATGTATCACAGTTTATCCATTCACCTATTGAAGGACATCTTGATTGTGTCTACATTTGGAGAATTGTGAATAAGACTGCTATAAACATCTGTGTGCAGGTTTTTGAGTGGACATAGTTTTCAACTCATTTGGGTAAATACCAAGGAGCATGACTGCTGGGTTGTATGGTGAAACTATGTATACCTTTGTAAGAAACTACCAAACGATCTTCCAAAATGGCTCTACTATTTTGCATTCCCACCAGCAATAAATGAGAGTTCCTGTGGCTCCACATCCAGGCCAGTATTTGGCATTGTCAGTGTTGGGGATTTTAGCCATCCTAGTAGCTACATAGTGGTATCTCATTGTTTAATTTGCAATTCCCTAATGACATTTGATATTGAAATAGTATCTTTTCGTCTGCTATTTGCCATCTTTAGTAAGGTGTCTGTTCAAATGTTTGGTTCACTTTTTAATGGGGTTGTTTTCTTATTATTAAGTTTTAAAGGTTCTTTGTATATTTTGGTTACAAATCCTTTACTAGAAACGTATTTTGCAAATATTTTCTCCCAGTCTGTGGCTTGTCATTTTATTCTCTTAAAGTTGTCTTTCACAGAGCAGAAATTTTTCATTTTAATTAAGTCCAACTTATCAATTTTTTCTTTCATGGATTGTGTTTTTGGTGTTGTATCTAAAAACTATTGCCAAAGGGCTTCCCTGGTGGCGCAGTGGTTGAGAGTCTGCCTGCCGATACAGGGGACACAGGTTCGTGCCCTGGTCCGGGAAGATCTCACATGCCGCGGAGCGGCTGGGCCCGTGAGCCATGGCCGCTGAGCCTGCACGTCCAGAGCCTGTGCTCCGCGACGGGAGAGGCCACAACAGTGAGAGGCCCGCGTACCGCAAAAAAAAAAAAACTATTGCCAAGGGAATTCCCTGGTGGTCTAGGTTAAGACTCTGTGCTTCCAATGTGGAGTGGGTTCCAAGGTGACATGGGTTCAATCCCTGGTCAAGGAACTAAGATCCCACATCCCACATGGTGCAGCCAAAAATAAATAAATAAATAAAAATAAAAACTATTGCCAAACCCAAGGTCACCTCAGTTTTCTCCTATATTATCATCTAGGAGTACAGTTCTGTATTTTACTGTTAGGTATAAGATCCATTTTCAGTTAATTTTTGTGAAAAGTATAAGGTCTGTGTCTAGATTCTTTTTTTTTTGCATGTGGATGTCCAGTTGTTCCAGCACCATTTGTTGAAAAGACTATCCTTTCTCCATTGAATTGCCTTTGCCTTTTTGTCAAGTATTGGTTGGCTATATTTGTAAGGGTCTATTTCTGGGCTCTCTATTCTGTTGCATTGATCTATTTGTCTCTTGTTTAATACACACCATCTTCATTACTGTAGCTTTATAGTAAGTCTTGAAGTCGGTAATGTCAGTCCTCCAACTTTGTTCTTCAATATTGTTTTGGCTATTCTGGGTCTTTTGCCTTTGATATAAACTTTAGAATCAGTTTGTTGGTATTCTAAAAGCAACTTGGTAGGATTTTGATTAGGATTGTGTTGAATCTATAGATCGCGTTAGGAAGAACTGATATCTTAACATGAGTCTTCCTGTCCATGAATATGGAATATCTCTCCATTTATTTAGATTTTATTGATTTCTTTCATCAGAATTTTGTAGTTTTCCTCATGCAGATAATATATATATTTTGTATATGTATAATACAACCACATGTTGTCTAAAGGAGACTTATTTTGGATACAAAGACACAAACAGATTAAAAGTAAAAGGATGGAAAAGATATTCCATGAAAATAGTAACCAAAAGAGAGCTGGGGTTGTTATATTATTATCAGACAAAATAGATTGTCAAAAAAGATTATGAGACAAAAAAGGATATTATATATTGATAAAAGTTTCAGTTCATCAAGAATATTTAAGAATTATAAATGGATACCTATCTAATAACATAGCCCCGAGTTATATGGAGTAAAAATTGACAGAAATGAAGGGAAAAGTGGACAATTCTACAATAATAGTTGACTATTTCAATACCTCACTTCCAATAATGGATAGAACAGCCAGACAGAAGCTCAATAAGGAAACAGAGGTCTTTGACAACACTATAAACCAGGTAGACCTAAAACACACATACAGAACACTTCACTGAACAACAGCAGAATACATTCTTCTCAAGCACAAATAGAATATTCTCTAGGATAGACTATATGTTAATCCACAACCAAAACTTAATACATTTTAAAAGATTGGTATCATACAAAGTACCTTTCTTATTTCAATGGAATAAAACTAGAAATCAATAACAGAAGGAAAAAAATAGAAAATTAACAAATATGTGGAAATTAAACAACATACACTTAAAGAACCAATGGGTCAAGGAAGAAATCACAAGGGAAATGAGAATAGCATGAAGAAAATGAAAATAAAAATACAACATACTGTATGTATAGCTGATTCGTTTTGTTATACAGCAGAAACTAATACACCATTGTAAAGCAATTATACTCCAATAAAGATGTTTAAAAAAAAAATACAACGTACTAAAAATTATGAGATACAGCCAAAGCAGTGCTAGGAGGGAAATTTATAGCTGTAAATACATATATTAATGAAGAAGAAATTTCTCAAATCAATCACCTAATTGTTTACATTAAATAACTGGAAAAAGAGGAGAAAACTAAACCCAAATGTCACAGAAGAAAGGAAATAATAAAGATTAGAGAAACGATAAATGAAATAAAGAATAGAAAAAAGAATAGAGAAAATCAACAAAACCTAAATTTGTTTCTTTAAAAAGATCAACAGAATTTGTGCACATGGAGTTGTTCATAATATTCCTCTATTATTGTTTTAATGTCTGTGGGATCAGTAGTGCTGGCCTCTTTTTCATGTCTGATATTAGCAATTTGTGTCTTCTCTTTCTTGGTTAGCTTGGCTGGAGGCTTATCGATTTTACTGATCTTTCAGAGAACCAGTTTTTGGTTTCTTTGATTTTCTCTATTGATTTTTTATATTCAATTTCATTGATTTCTGCTCTAATTTTTTATTTTTTCTTTTCTTCTATTTATTTTGGATTTAGTTTGCTGTTTTCTAGTTTACTAAGGTTGAGGCTTACAGATATTAGATCTTCCTTCTTTTCTAATACATGCATTCAATGCTATATATATTTTCCTTTAGCATCATTTTTGTTGGATACTACAAATTTTTATAAGTAGTATTTTAATTCAGTTCCAAAAATTTTTTAAATTTCTCTTGAGACTTGTTTTTTGATTTGTGTGTTATTTAGAAGTATGTTATTTAATCTTCTGTTATTTGGGGGTTTTGCAGCTATCTTTCTGTTTTTTGGGGTTTTTTTGCGGTACACGGGCCTCTCACTGTTGTGGCTTCTCCCGTTGCGGAGCCCAGGCTCCGGACGCGCAGGCTCAGCGGCCATGGCTCACAGGCCCAGCCGCTCCGCGGCATGTGGGATCTTCCCAGACCGGGGCATGAACCTGCGACCCCTGCATCGGCAGGCGAACTCTCAACCACTGCGCCACCAGGGAAGCCCTATCTTTCTGTTTTTGATTTCTAATTTAATTCCATTGTGGTCTGAGAGTACACTGTATTATTTCTGTTTTGAATTTGTTAAAGTGCGTTTTACACCCCAGAATGTAGTCTATCTTGGTGAGTGTTCCATGTGAGGTTGAGAAAAATGTATACTCTGCAATGCTGGATGAAGTAATCTATAGACGTCAACAGATCCAATTGACTGGTGGTGCAGTTCAGTTCAACTACATCCTTAGCTGATGTTCTGCCTGCTGGATCTGTCCATTTCTGATAGAGAGGTGTTGGAGTCGCCAGCTATGTAGAGGACTGGTTTATTTCTCCTTTCAATTCTATCCATCTTTGCCACACAAATTTTGACTCTCTGTTGTTAGGTTCATCCACATTAAAGATTGTTATCGCTTCTTGGGGAATCGACCCATCATTATGTAATGCCCCTCTTTATTCCTGATCATTTTCTTTGTCTTGGCTCTACAGCCGGAAGGCTGGCGCTCGTCGCTGCGGACTCGTTCGTGAAGGGGACGCGCAGTTCCTGTTTGTGTGAGGTTGCTTTAGGTGACCTGCTGTTATCTGCGGAGGAACAGCCAGGAACGGGTCATAAAATGTCGTGAATCACTGTCAGAATTTTGGGCCTTAGCCGGGTCCACATCCTCTCCCGCAGTGGCTTTTCGCCTTGGTGCACAGTCTACGGGATGAAACTGTTCGCGTTTCCTCCAAGCTCCTCACGTTCTGCAGTTTGGCCACAGAGTTTAAGCTCTTTTCACCCTTGGCAGGCAATTTGCAAGTGACCTTGTCGTTGTCAAAGCCTCGCCTAGCGCTTCAGCGCCTCCCGGAGCTCTGGCGGACTCGGTGGCCCGAGTCCCAGGAGCTGGGGCTCCAAGCGGGGACACAGGCGTGAGACTGGAGGGCGACGGACAACTCGGTCTCCCGGCAGTCCCGCCGCTTGCGCCCATCGCGGCCGTTAAGGATGTTGATTCGTTACCAAACGGCCATCTAGAAAGACAGTCATGATTTAAACTTCCATCAGAGATCATTCAATTACCGCGGGAGAAGCTTTGGATCTTACCTTGGTACCCACCTTGCAATTTATTTAATGTTTGGGAGAGGGTGATTTTTTTAAAAATGTATTCTTCACCAAAAAGTGAGACTAACTAATTCCTAGTGATGGATCTGCAAGTCCAGATTTGTGGGTGGCAACTTGATGTGATTCCAGAGCCTCTGAGGTCTTACGGTGTGGAACGTCTGCTTAGACTTTGGAGCCCGACAAATGGGTTTGAATTCTGGTCAGACACTTATCAGTTGTGCAGTCTTAACCCCAATTTCTTTCTCTTTAAAGGATTGCTCGATTATGTCTATGCAAAGGGCAGGTGGATCTTGGTGAATAACAGTGAATTATCAACTTACTTAGATGGTCACTCCAACTTAGCTGCTCTTCAAGATGTCATTTCTTTGTTGGAGCAAAGCAACACATTCTTTGGCGCCTGGTATGTCTAAGTTGGAAGTAATTTACCTCCTGAATTTTGTTTACATATATAAATGATACATGTTATTGTAAAGAATTCAAAACATATAAATATAAACAGAAGAGAGTAAAGGTAGCCTGAAAGCTGCACGCTAAATTAACCCCCAATATTCGGGGAGCCTAGTGGACAAGAGGCTCACTGTTTGGTGTGTAGATTCTCACTTGTTCCCAGGTTTTCAGCACAGCCTTACTGCCTACAGGATAGGCTGGGCCCTAGAGTCCAGAGCTTTGTTGAATGAGCATCTCCAGGGAGTAAACCTCCAGTCTTCAACCAGTGGAGTGGATATGGGCTTCCAGCCACTGTGTTCAGACTTGCATTGACTTCCCCGAGTTTTCACCCACCTGATCCTCCACAGGGTCCCTGACGCCTCTGGTCCAGAGCTTCTGAGGGGCCGCAGCAGGGAAGAGCTTGCTCACACTCTGTTGCTACTGGTTAGGGTTTGGCTTCCTCATGTTTGCAGAAAAGTTACTACTTGTACACATGCATTCTTGCTTCCAAACTTTTATTGCCATTGTCTTCCTGCCACTTCTGCTTATCCTTGTGGTTTGACCTTGTAAATTATTCCCTTTACTATCATTTTAGAAGTTATAGGAGGGGTGGGGAGGTAAATGCCCTTGTTCATTTTTTGATGATTAGTGGGAACTATCTCATAAAATTCTTATACACATTTTATGTACTATTTAAGTTTAACCTAGTGTCCTAGAACCCTTAGAGCAGAGTAACTGCTGTGTGTGTGTGTGTGTGTGTGTGTGTGTGTGTATTGAGGATAAGGGGGCATCAGTACTAGACTCAAATGTTTAATTGACCCTAATTTTATACTATTACTATATTTAATCACAAATGTAATCTTCTTTGTTCCTTTCCTCTCATATTTTATAAATAGCTTAAGTTTTAACATCTATTCTTTCACAAATTGGCCTTAAATCTAGGTCAATATTTGTTCCTTTCCAGGAACAAGTAGAACCTGCCTTGCCTGCAATGTATAAATTTTTCAAAATACAGTAGGACCTCAGCTTTTTGTTAAACATGCTTTTGTCCCACTTACAAATATTAAGAAAAACTAAACATTAAAAACTAAGAAAAAATTGTAAAGAAAATAAAATTTATCAGTTCTCACAGATGAAGGGTTATAAAAATAAATCTGAATAAAAATAAATTTTTATTTATTTAAAAATAAATAAAACAATCATTTCTGTTTTTATTTTCCATTTCCTTCTGATATGAATTAAAAGCACTCTCATATAAGTCCATTTATGTCTGTAGTACAAACAAATAGCATCAACAAATGTTAAGTGCCAATTTTATTCAAATATTTCAGATTCTCTTAAGTGCAAGTGACAGAAACTCATCTCAAACTAACTGGTTGAAAAGGTAATTTATTTGTTTGAATACCTGGGAGTTCCAAGGGTTTATTCAGCTCTAATTACAGCTGGATCAGAGGGCGTGTCAAATGATATTGTCCGGATTTGAGTGTAATGTGTGTCTGTCTATCTATTTATCTGTCTGTCAGAAACATTGTTTCATAAAAATGTTATCAGGCTGTTGACAATAATATTTAAACAAATATCCAAACAAGTGTTTCATTTCAGGTGGTTCCCTCAGGAGAATAATTTTTCTCTTGGGTTTTCCTTCAGGTAGTGCAGATTAGAGCCACAGAGTGAAATCGGTCTGGTAATTTTATAATCGTAGTTCATTCACTGGTCCCCAACTGATATACTTTCTCTTATGGACACTTGTGTATTGCATCTGCAATCCCTTGGATGTTTGGTCTTTTCCCACCCTTATTAGCCATAGTGGGATGCAGAGGTTGCCTCACTCAATGGGAGATGAAAATGCCAAACTCTTGCTTTCCTAGACTCCCTTGCAGCTAGGGCATGGTCCAGTGACTTACAGTGACTTGGAAGTAGGAACCAGTGACTCAAAGGGGTAGGGACTGGGAGCCTCCACATGGATGGAGTTCCTAGGGCAGCAGTGGCAGCAAATGGTATGCAGGGTGCAGTGCTAGAGGGGTTGGTGGTGCAAGATGTAGACTCTTTTGCTTGCTGGTGGTGGTAGGGATGTCCACACTTGATTAGTTGTGCCATGTAGTAGTGGGCATTGGTCCTGTGTTTCATAGAACCTGGCTCTCCGTCCATATTGGCAATTTCGTGATCTACCCAACATTATAAATTCCTTTCTTGTCAGACTCAACCTGAGTTGGTTTCCATTGCTTGCAACTGAGACCCATGAACTGATAACCTTGTCTTTCTCTGTGTCATCTCTCCTTTACTCCTTTACTCTCTACTTACATCTTATAGCACTCCCCTGGCCTATGCCGCTTGAATCTTCTGAGAATTAGCTGGAAGAGGGGGTCTTGGAGAAGAGATCAGGAGAAGAGGATGGGAAGCCACACTGGGTCTGGGAGGCAGAGAGAGCCCTGCTGGAGGCCGTCAGAAATCAGGCCAGCTGATTGCTAATTCAGCAGGTGCAAGCTGCCAGCCACGGGGACACACTCCTCTTCCCACCTTTGCATCCATGACCCGGTCCAGTCTACCATCACCACTCGTCTGGAATGTGGCACTGTTTCCTGGCATCCGTCTGCTTCTGCCCTTGTCCCCCTAAATGCTTTATCAAACACAGGGATCCTGAGAAAACATAGCATCAGCCAATGTCAGTTCTCTGTGACAACTCCCCAGTGTCTCCCCATTTCTCTCAGATTAAAAGTCTTTATAGAGGACTAAAGTTTTTCCCCTACTAGTAATGAGTAATTCTCATTACTATGCATTTGATCCCAGGAGAAACTAAGTGCAGGAGGGGATGCTGGGAGGGGAGGGGCCACTTGCTGGGGTCCCCCTGGCCCCCACCCCATTTGGGAGCAAAGCCATGTTTTCTTGGACCCCTCAGAGCATCCGGGCTGTTCCACAGGGCAGGAATAGGGAGTGGAGGGGAAGGGGAGCCCTTGGTCTAAGTGGGGGATGCAGCGCCATCACCAGCCAGCGCCCATAACCATCCGTCTCCACACCAGCTGCGGGGTTAGCAGGCAGGGAGCCACTCTGCCCAATCTGTCCCCCAGCCCATGGACAGGTGACATTGTCAGGAAGGGATGGCTGGGAGACAGAAAGCTGAGGCAGCAGGGTCCGGTGGGAGGAGCTTACTGCAGAGGAACTAGATGTGGCCCAGATCAGTGCAATCCAGGGAAGCGATGGGGAAGAAGATGGTGGGTGGTGGCGTAGTGGTGCTTTTAGACAAAGGCTCTCCTAGAACGGAGAATGCTGTGTCCCTGTCACCAGGGAGACCAACGACCCAGGGGCCCCAGGGGGAACCTAATGTCCCTGCAGCCCCTCCACACTCCCAGCCCCAGAGTGCGTGGGGGAGTGATGGCACAGAGCTGGCAAGGAGGACAGCCACCCCTTGCCCAGTGCCCTGTGGAGAAACGCCAGCTCTGGGGAAGGAGGGAGGGCTCAGGGCGCACGGTGGAAGGAGACCAGAGCCCCCACCCCACACACACACCTCTGCAGCCCAGGGGCTGAGGTCGGGGCAGGCTGTGCTGGTGGTTTGCTTGGAGGGGAATGTGGGGCGGAGCGGGCAGAGTAGAAGTGGGCCCTGCTAGGGGCCCGAGCCCCTCCCGGGGAGCTCCAGAGATCCAGTCTCGGTGTCCCAGTGGAGCGGGGAGGAGAGGGGGCCGCTGGCCAGCAGCTTCCATCAACTCGCCCTGAGCCTTCCCTTTCCACCTGGGAGCTTCCTACCGCCCTGCCTCTCTGGGGTCCCCGCCAGACGCAAGTGATGGTGGCCACTCCGTCGACTCTGAGTAAACAGCTGTGTGTTCTCACTGGAGTCGCCTGTGTTTATCTTACAGGGCATCGCGCCTCCCCACTGGGCGGAAGAGAAGAGGAGGAGGCCGTGGTGGGAGCAGGGTTCCAGGGAGACGCCCTGCCTGGTTGCGAGTTGGACCAGGTGGGTGAGCGCGGCCTCAGCTCGGGGCAGCCCTCCTCTGGTCCCCGGGCGTTGGTTCCGGAGGCGATGCTTCTGGAAGCCGTGGAGACGGGGGTCCGCGTTTCTATCCCCCGGGTCGGAAGGCCGCCCTCCCTGCTCACGTGTCCCGGCTGCTCGCACAGCTGCGGTTCCTGCTTTGGCCGCACCTGCAGCTGCTCGCTTGGAGCGCCGCCCGCCCCCGCATCGTCTCCTGCCTCCGCATCCTCTCCTGTCCCCGCATCCTCTCCTGCCCCCGCATCCTCTCCTGCCCCCGCATGCTCTCCTGCCCCCGCATTCTCTCCTGCCCCCGCATCCTCTCCTCCCGCTCCACGGAGCTCGTGGTCTCCATCGTCCATCTCAAGTGTAGTGAGCGCGGCTCACGTTTTATCTCTGCCTCGGCTGCTCACCACGTGAGTGAGGAGTGTCATCCCTCTGTCTTGGCTTTCAGCTTCATTCAGGTTCCTCCGGCAAACCTCGATTTCTTCCTGTCGATTTGGACTTGAACTTCCTGAAGAAGCTCCCAGTGGAGGCGATCATGGCTTTTGCCGCTGGCGGAGGCTGGGGTCTCACCTCAGGGCAGAATGTCTGGGTCTGGCACCTGTCGGGCTGCCCCTGTGGGCGAAGTTCCCTTTGGACAGAGCCGGGGCTCCACTCCCTACTGACCCTGCAGGTAGACGGGTGGACTGGGGACAGGTGGGGGCTGTGCTGGGCTTGGGTTCCGCACAGGTACTCTCCGCAGGGCGGGGTCCGGAGGCCCCCGTGGGCTGCACTTGGATTCCTGGTGCAGGCGGGGCCGGGTTAGACTGTGGCCGAAGCCGAAGCCAAGGGGGCCCCGGACCCGCACGGTTAGGCTGCCTTGGCCGTTCCGCACGGAGGCTGGCCGAGGCTGGCGCTCTCCCAGCGCGGGGGATTCCTGCTCTGATTTGTGCCGGTGGAGAGAGCGCTGGGGGTGGGCGGCAGCGGCAGTCTTCTTCCCCTGCCGCTCGCTGGCTGTGCTGTGGCCTCCGCCCTGCGCCCTGATCCTCCGCCACATCTGCGTTCCTCCCCGGCGGAGAGTTCTCAGAGCAGCAGTTAGAGGTGGGAGTGTGCTGCTTGCAGCTGGCGGGGACCCTGTGCCGTTCCTGGGGGCGGGGAAGGAGTGCTGCGGTTAGATCCGCTGAAGGCTGAGGCTTCAGGGTGACCCGGTAGCCCTCTGGCTCAGATCTCTTATAACCCAGGAGCAGATATTGGAACATTACCTTGTCTTTCCGGCCTGTCAGTGAGTCCTGGATCTCTGTCTCCACGTGTAACCATGGACGCCATGAATTCAGTCTGCTGGGGGTTTCTGGTAGTCAGAGAGCGGCTCCATGTAGAGCTTTAGTTCCTCATATCCATGACCCACAGTAATCCACGGATCCTTCATGATTTGCTCTTACTTCTTACTGAGAATCAGAGATTTCTTAAACAGATTTTCATTCCATAAATATGCAGAAGAGAACATAATATATTCTGTCCTAGTACCCCTCTGGCAGTCCTTGAAGTTCTGTCCATCAAGAGGCAGGAATCCATCGGCCAGTGTCGACAGAATGATTTCCTGTGCTTCTTCCCTGGAAGAGTTCCGGGCAGCCTGAGGGAGACCACCCCAGAAGGTGTCCAGCTTGTTGTAAAAGGTGCATTTGTTGCTGAAGCCAAATTGTGATGTTCACACCCAAGAGCAGGTTTTCTGCCTTTAAATCTCTGTGGACAATACCCTCCTGGTGGACTCTGCTCTCAGCTGCTTTGCTTTCCTACTGCCATGAGCCACGAGGTACTCAAACACGTCTCCTCCACTAGCGTCCTCCTCTCCACAAAGGCTGAGAGTTTCCTCAGCCTCCATCGCTTCAAATACTTCACCATGTTGAGATGATTCAAACCTTCATGATTCCTGCTTTGCGGGACAGTCTCCGGAGGCTGGAGGAGTTCCGCTGAGTCTCATCAATGATCTTCACGGCTCTCGCTTTCCCAGCCAGGATGTGCCGGCCAACTTCACCGTAGCCCAGTCTCCCTTGCCGACGGTCTCGAGGGTCTGGTGGCGGCCATGTGAATCTGGGTCTCTCCTCAACAGAGACGGCTCAGAGGCCCCGCAGCAGCTGGACTCACTGCTGCGCCTGGAGTCGAGGCGTCCTAACGTCGGCTTACATCTGGGAAGAACTGGTGAGAAACTTGGTCCAAATCAAAAGAAAACCAGTTCAAAGTTCACCCCATGAACTGGTCTTTATGACTGAATCAAAACACAATGCCAAACAAAACTAAAAAGAAACAAAAGCAAATACTAACAAGCTAAATTTAAAAAGAAAAAATTGAGGGAAAGAAAAATAATAAAAGTAAAATTAGGGCTTCCCTGGTGGCGCAGTGGTTGAGAGTCTGCCTGCTGATGCAGGGGTCGCGGGTTCATGCCCCGGTCCGGGAAGATCTCACATGCCGCGGAGCGGCTGGCCCTGTGAGCCATGGCCGCTGAGCCTGCGCGTCCGGAGCCTGTGCTCCGCAACGGGAGAGGCCACAGCAGTGAGAGGCCCGCGTACCGCAAAAAAAAAGTAAAATTAAAGAATAAAGAAAAGAAGTGAGGAAAAAATAATATAGGGGGAAAAAATAAGCCCCAACAACTAAAATAGACCAAAATGCCAAGGAGAAAACAAGCTAACTTTCGTCAGAGTCCCTCAGGTCACTGAAAAGCAGCTTACTGAGCCAGAAGGACTAATAAACTAGTCCTAACTGGGAACTTATTTGGTTCTTGGAATTTTAAAACAATAGCTCCTTATGAGGTCATAGGAAGAAACAGACCTATCAACAAAGTTGGGGATAACCACAGTGATTTTCTCACTTTTTGATCTCAAGTGAGACCCATTACTCATAAAAAAAAATTAGGGACTTCCCTGATGGTCAAGTGGTTAAGACTCTACACTTCCACTGCATGGGGCACAGGTTCGATCCCTGGTCAGGGAAGTTCCACATGCTGCGAGCGGAGCAGCCAGAAAAAAAAAAGAAAATTGAGGACCCCAAAGGGCTTTTGTTTATATGGGTTATGCCTATCAATATCTTGTTAGAAATTAAAACCTGTAGGATGCTTCAGTGCCTTTTTATTTCTAGTTTAAAAAGCTGTAATTTTGGCTTTTTAAGAGCTCGTAATGTTTACACTTAAAATATTCAATTCCTTTTTCTTTAAACTCAAATTGATTGCTCTCAAAATGATGCCACAACTTAACTGGCATCATGATACTGTGTGAAAATGTTCTGTTGCATAAGACAGAATAAGGTACATTATTAACATCTATTAAGGGAAGATAGTTCTTAGGTTTTATTTACAGTTTCACCCAGTTCTTAGTAGATTCCTCCCTTCCACAAGCCAGAGAACTCACTGTGTCAGTTTCAGCAGCTTTAAATGTAGAGGTTGCTGTTGTGAGTTGAGAAAGCACGACATCTACTCTTTTTAAACCAACAATACACTGTGTTCTGTTCCCCTCTTATTCAGCGTGAGATGCGGGTAGGGGTGGCTGGGTGTCATCACCGATAGTTAAGAGGAGGGAACCAAGACACCCCTGCATGACTTTTTAAAGATGTTTTATCAACTATACTGTAGACACTGAAAAGGGCGCAAATCATCAGAGTGCTGCTTGGTGGCTGCTCGCAAATTGAATTCACGTACTTAACCAGCATCCAGATCAAGGTCCATACAAAGTACACGCAATGCCTTATTCAAAATATTATTTATTTTGCATATTTAGTGCCTGTTGTCTGTCTCTCCCATTTGAGTATCAACTCTGTGCAAGTGGTTTTTTTGTCTGTTCTTTGCTATATCTTCATCACCTAAAACCGTTACTGGCACGTAGTAGGCTTGAATAAATGTTTGTTGAATGAATGAAAGAATGAAGTTCGCAACATGAATCTAATGGCCCAAAGAGTATGTCAACATAGTCAGATCTGTTTATTTTCCAGCTCTAAAACTTCAGGTGACTTTCTGAGCTTCAATTTTCTTATCAGTAAAATAGGGCTAAATAACACCAATTTTGCAGGGTTGTTGTGAGAATTAGACAAAATACGTGCACAATGTCTGACATCTAGCACACGCTCAGTATAGCTATCTTTATTTTTCACTGTAACTGCCTTTATAAGGCATAAGCAGATGGAAGGTATGTAGTAAAGAACTTGGCCCTGCCCAGATTGGTCTGACCTTTGTCCCTGGTTCCTGGGAGATAACCTTTAAACCCCTGGAATTTTCCAAGTGATGGGCATGTCTTTGTTATTCATGTTGGGCCCCTTTGCTCACACCTGATAGTTTATGCTAATGAGGTGAATCTTGGTCTGCTCAGGCCAGGTGATATCAGCCTCACCTCCAGGGGGTGGAGCGGGGCTGGAGTCTAAGTTCAATCCTATGGACAATAAATCAATCACTCATGCTTATGGAATGAAGCCCCAGTAAAACCTCTAGACACTGAAGCTCGGGTGAACTTCCCAGGTTGGCCACACTCCATGCGTATTGCCATACGTCAATATCAACATCTGGAGGGTCATACGTTCTGAGGACAATCGAAGCTTTGCATTTGGGAACCTCCCATACGCTACCCTTTGTATCTCTTCTTCTGGCTAATTTTGATCTGTATCCTTTCCCTGAAATAAACCGTAACTGTGAGTATAACAGCTTTCAGTGAGTTCTGTGATTCCTTTTAGTGAATCTGTCCAACCCAAGGGTGGTTTTGGAAACCTGAACTTGCAAGGCAGGCAGGACCCCTGTGCTCTGGTCCAGGCTCAGTAGCTGGCTGTGTCCACTGGCAAGAGCCACTTGGCCTCACTGCCTCAGTTTGCTCATCTGTGAAACTAGGAGGATAAGCCAGATGGTCTCTTGGCTTCTGTAGCCTTATTGTTAAATGAAGTTCTTTTCTTCTCAGGGAGCATTTGTCTCTGCCTGTTTCTCACATGCAAACACACAAACAGATGTGTGCAGAAGCCAGTCAGGGGAGAGGCCACAGCCCCATCATGTCAGGTGAGGGTGACACAAGACCCCTTTCCAGGACTTCCCTGGTGGTCCAGTGGTTAAGACTGTGCTTCCACTGCAGGGCACACGGTTTTGATCCGTGGTTGGCCAACTAAGATCCTGCCTGCCGTGTGGCCAAAAAAAAAAAAAGACCCCTTTCCCGGAGTAGTTGAGCTGCCTTGATGAATTCATGACTTGTTCTTTCTTCCCTGTTCCCTGGAGAGAGTCAGCTGTGTTTGCTTCCAGGGTTGATGAATGCCTGCAGATGCTCGGACAGCAGGGCCATTGTGACTGCACAGAAGGGCGCTCTGCTTTCTTCAAGTTCCTCCTGAGGCCCTGCACGGGGGCTCTCACCACACCAACCCTCTCCACCCACCCTTAATCCTTCTCATCCTTTCCTCCTTATCTCCTTCCCATCCTCCATGTCCCACTTAAAGACTGGAGGAAAGAGGGGCACCTAGGGTTTCCCTGCGGTTCCCCCACGACTCCAAGCCCCACATGTTATAATCAATCCTTGAGCCTCTTCACAGTGCATGTCATTTCATCCTCGCAGCCCTGAGAGAGAGGGATTATTATTGTCCTTTTGCAGATGAGGAGCCCAAGGCCAGAGTGGTTAAGTAACTTGCCCAAACACACTCAGACAAGGAAGTAGGTTTGAATCCAAGTCTGGCAGATCCCAAAGTCTTAATGATCCTGTCATTCACTGGGCCTCTCTGACGGTGGGGTGGCAGATTTGAAATTGGGGCTGGGATGGTACAGTAGATTGATTATGGTCCCAATTTTTCTCCCCTCCCTGGATCCACACATTTGATAATATCCTCCCATCTTGACTCTGGGTTTGACCTTACCACTTGCTCTGGCCAAAGGAGTGTGGCAGAAATGGCAGGTACGTCCATTCCAAGCCTAGGCCTCCAGAGGCTTTGCGTACTTATGTTCTGTCTCTCTGGGGCCTCTACCACCACCTACCAGAGGATAACAGAGCACGTGGGTGGCAGCCCAGGTGTCTCATTCTGGGCCACCCTAGACCAGCCTGCAGACCTGCCCAAACATGGGAGGTAGATAGCCCAGCAATGATCAGTGGATCCCACAGCTGATAGCAGCTGTGTAAATGAACGTGGTCAAGACCAAGGAACCACGGAAATCACCTGTAGACTTGTAGGAAATGGTAAATTCTCATTGTTTAAATTTGAGTTTGGGGGTGATTTGTTATGCTGCAATAAATGAAACATGAGGAAAACCTGGTCACAAGGTTCATCAGTTCCTTAAGAGCAATTAGAAAGAACTTCTAAACTCCTGTGATTTCTTCTCTGGGCCCTTAATACTCTCCTTCCTCGAATTACTTTACACCATCTCTCCCTCAACTCCAAAGTAACCCAGTCCCCACTGGCCTTATGTTCTAGACCTCTGTCTACTATTTCTCAACCTGCATGTCCTTCCTGCTCCACAGGAAGCTCCTCTCAGGAGCTCATGGTGTTTCCTTCTTTTTAAGGCTGAATAATATTCCACTGTATGTAAACACCACATCTTCTTTATTCATCTGTCAATGGACATTTAGGACATGTCTCCATACCTTGGCTATTGTGAACCGTGCTGCAATGAACACAGGAGGGCAGAAATCTCTTTAAGATTCCACCGATGAACCTGTGGATATTATGCTAAGTGAAATGAGCCAGTCACAGAAGGACGGATACTGAATGATTCCACTTACGTAAGGGACCTAAAATAGTCAAGCTCCTAGAAACGGAGACTAGAACAGTGGTTACCAGGGGCTGGGGGGAGGGGAAATGGGGAGTTTTTCAATCGGTATAGTTTCACTTATGCAAGATGCATTAGTTCTGGAGACGTGCTGTATGGCACAGAACCTGTATTATGCACTTAAAAATTTCTTAAGAGGGTAATCTCATTTAATCCCACAAAAACCAAACCAAACCAAAGGGACATAAGGAAACTTTCAGAGGCGATGGCTGTGTCTATTCCCTTAATTTTGGTGATGGTTTTGCAGGTGTATGTATGTGTTCAAACTCATCAAGTTGTATATATTACATATGCACAATTTTTACGTATATCAAATACACCTCAGTAAAGCTGTTTTTTAAAATAAGCATCAGCAGCTCATGGTACAGGTGGAGCCAGTTCTTTTCAGCACAGCTGTATGCTGTGGGCTTTGATTAAATTGGCCTGTTGGTTCAGAGGAAACTGGTGGAGCCAGTTTTGCTTTCTTTTCTTTATCGTGGCGGAGGGGGGCGCGGGGGACAAGGGCGCTGCTGGCGAGAGTACTGGAGCTCGGGGAGCAGAAGCTTAGGAAGAAAGGTGAGCCCTGCTCTCGCTCTTGGCCTTCGAGCCTGTGCTCTGGTTCTACATCCTGCTTCTGGAGACCTGCTGGAGGTAAGCGCAGCCCCGAGGGCCCTAAAAGTAGCTGGTGGCATAGGCTTGTGGAAACTCAGTTCCCAAATCCAGCTCCTCCCTGAACTTTCCGTCTCTCCCATCCTTTCTGGGTCAAGGAATCACCCTTGCCTCAAGGTGCACCCCGGCCACAGGCTCAAGAATTGCCAAACCCTTTTCTTCAGAGGGCTTTGAGCAGGAACAGAAAGTATCTCACATTTTAATAGTATCTCTCTGGTTGCTGGTCTGCGAGGGAGAAAAGGCAGAAGCAGTGACACCAGTCAGGAGGTAAAAAATGTTGGGGACTTAGACTGTGGCTTGAGCCGGGTGGGTGCCAGCAGTGTGAGATGTGGTTGGATTTTGGATGTATTTAAAGGATAGAGCCAGCAGCATTTGTTGATGGATTATACGTGCGGAGTGAAAGAAAAACGCTTTTCCTAAGCATAACACTCTCTAGGTCCGTGCATGTTGTCACAAATGGCAAAATTTCATTCTTTTTTATGGCTGAGTGATATTCTATTGAACATACACACCACATCTTTATCCATTCATCTACTGATGGGCACTAAGGTTGCTTCCATATCTTGGCTATTGTAAATAATGCTGCAACAAACATTGGGGTGTATGTATCTTTTCAAAATAGTGTTTTCATTTTCTTCGGATAAATACCCAGGAGTGGAATTAAAAACAACAAAACAAAACAAAACAAAAAAACCCCAAAACGAACAAACAGAAACAGGCTCAGAGATACAGAGAACAAACGGGTGATTGCCGGAGGGGAGGGGCTGGGGGAGAAGAGTGAAACAGGTGAAGGGGATTAAGAGGTTCAGACTACCGGTTATAAGATAAATAAGTCACAGGGATGTAATATACAGCACCGGGTATATAGTCAGTATTTTATAATAACTTGGTATGGTGTGTAATCCATAAAAATATTGAATCACTATGTTGTACCACCTGAAACTAATATAGTATTGTAAGCTGACTATACTTCATTTTTTAAAAAAAGGCTTCAAGATGTTGGGGCTGAGCAATTGGAATTGCAGAGATTAACAGAGGTTGGGATGAGTGGGGGAAGGTAAAGAGCTCAGGATACTATATATACATGTACACACACACACACACATGCATACATACATACACACCAACGCACATCCTGTCATGCTCCTCACTGCAACCTATAAGGTAGCGCTCATCATTCCTATTTTGCAGATGACAGGAAATGGGCTCAGAGAGGTTAAGTGATTTGCTGCTCAGGGGCACAGTGCAGAAAAGTCAGGACTCAAACCCAGCGTGTCTAACTCCAAAGCCCGTGCTTCCCAGCAGACATGAAGCTGCCTCCTGAAACCTATATCCCCTTGCTGGGCCTGATTCTGTAAATGTGCCTAATGTGAGCCTGGGCCTCCCTGTCTGACTGGGGACGTTCAATGCTGACACTCAGTGCCCTGGTTTTGAGAATTGCCTGCAGTGAAAGCAGGACACAGGAAGTGCCAAGATGACCCACATTCTCAACTTGAGGATATTGTGATGTATTATATGAATGGATCCTTTTGAAGTACGGTTTTAACACCTAGTTAAATAATAATTCATTCTCTGATATGAGACATTTTGACTGATAGACTCTAATGGGATAATATTATTACTAGTGAATTGGAACATTCCATTAAATATGACATTGCATTCTTTTCTGTCATCTCCAGCTTTCTCCTTCGGGGGAGGGGGTGGTGATGGGGAAACCTGAATTTCTATGGAAAGCAGAGGTTCCTGAGCCCCTTGCATGCGTTTTTGGGTGTCGTTAATAAGCCAGTCTTATTGGGAACAGGAGGAGAAACAGAATCTTGTTTCAGGATTTTCACTCACTTATTAAGACCTGATCCACCGTAGGGAAGTAAGCACTCAAGGCTCTGGTTTCTGGGCTGGGTCAGACCTCTGTGGAAATTCTGGTTTAACTGCTTATTAGCCAGGGGGCCTGTTACAGATACAGCGACCCTTTAGAAAACCTTTCCTTTGCCATTTCTGCTTTGACCCATGAGTTATTTACAAGTGTGTTAATTTCCAAATATTTGTGGAATTCCTAAATTTCCTACTGTCTTTTATTTCTGATTTAATTTCATTGTGGTCAGAAAACATACTTCATATGATTTCAGTCCTTTCCTATTTATTGAGACTTGCTTTTTCATCCTGTTATTTTTATCCTGGAGAATGTTCTAAGTGTGCTTGAAAAGAATGTATATTCTGCTGTCACTGGGTGGAGTGTTCTATAATTGTCAGTTAGATCTAACTGGAAGGTGCTGTATATCCTTCCTGAGGTCCTGTCTGGTTGTTCTATTTCTCATTTCAATTCTGTCAGCTTTCTTCAGGTGTTTTGAATCTCTATTATTAGGTGCACATACAATTATAAGCGTTATATCTTCTTGATGTCATGACCGTTTTATTATTATGACATGTCCCTGTTTGTTTCTAGTATTATTTCTAGTCTTAAAGTCCATTTTGTCTGATATTAAAATAGCCACTCCAGCTCTCTTTTGGATACTGTTTGCATAGTGTATCTTTTTCCATCCTTTAACTTTCAATTAATTGTGTCTTTGAATCTGAAGTGTGTCTCTTATATGCAGCATATAGTTGGAGCTTGCTTTTTTATCCAATCTGACAATTTCTGTCTTTTTTTTTTTTTTTTTTTTTGTCGGTATGCGGGCCTCTCACTGTTGTGGCCTCTCCCGTTGCGGAGCACAGGCTCCGGACGCGCAGGCTCAGCGGCCATGGCTCATGGGCCCAGCCGCTCCGTGGCATGTGGGATCTTCCCGGACCGGGGCACGAACCCGTGTCCCCTGCATCGTCAGGCGGACTGTCAACCACTGCGCCACCAGGGAAGCCCCAGTTTCTGTCTTTTGATTGGAGTATTTAATGTAATTATTAATAAGATTGGATTGAAAATCATACACTTTACTATTTGTTTTCTGTATCTATTATACCTTGCTCATTTACTGACTTTTGTGTTAAACAAACATTGTTATTGTATTATTCTAATTCTTCTGATTTTTTTCTATTGATTTTAAACTCTGTTTCTTTGGATTATTTTCTCAGTGGTTGCTGTAGGACAGTGGTTCTCAACTAGGGGCGATGCCCCGCCTCCAGCCATCTGGATAGGGTATATTTAGAGACCTTTTTATTGGTCCTAGCTGGGAGTAGGGGTGTGCTACTAGGAGGAGGCAGGGATGCTGCTGAACACCCTACAAGGCAAAGGGCAGCCCACCACAGCAGTTCCCGACACAAAGTATCAGTAGTGCCAAGGACCACAATACACAGCTTAATGTGTCACAGTCTACTCCAGATTAATACTGACTTGATTCTGGTAAAACGTAGAAACTTTGTTCCAATAAAGCTCCGTTTCCTCCCCCTCTTTGTGCTTTTGCCACATATGTATGTTAGGAATCCAACAATACAGTGTTAGAATTTGTATGTATTTTTGTATTCCTTGAACAGTTTTGAGGTATAATTTATGTCCCATGAAGTTCACATGTTCAAAGTGTCAAATCAATGGTTTCTATTCCGCAGTCATATTTTATAAGAAATTAAGAGAACTGAGAAATCTTTATATTTATGTACTCTTTTTTTTTTTTTTTTTTTTTTGCGGTACGAGGGCCTCTCACTGTCCTCTCCCGTTGCGGAGCACAGGCTCCGGATGCGCCAGCTCAGCGGCCGTGGCTCACGGACCCAGCCGCTCCGCGGCACGTGGGATCTTCCCGGATCGGGGCACGAACCCGTGTCCCCCGCATCAGCAGGAGGACTCTCAACCACTGTGCCACCAGGGAAGCCCCTATGTACTCTTTTTAATTTGCCCATATATTTAGCATTTTGGATGTACTTCATTTCTTCTTGTGAATTCAAGTTACCATCTGTGTCATTTCCTGTCCACCTGAAGGATTTCCTTTAGTATTTCTTAAAAGGTAGATCTGCTAGCAACAAATTCTCTCAGATTTTGTCTATTTGGAAACGTCTTTCGTCTTCATTTCTAAAGGATGGTTTTGCTGACTCTATAATTGTTGACTTTTTCTTTAGTTCTCTACGCCACTTCACTGCCTTTTGGACTCGTTTCTGATGATGAGTCATTAATTGTGCTGTGGATCCTCTGTACACAATGAGTGATTTTTCTCTTGCTGCTTTCAACCTTTTCTCTTTGTTTTGGCTTTTAGCAATTCTACTATGATGTATCTAGGTATGGATTCTTTGTGTTTGTGTTATTTGGGGTTTGTTGAGCTTTTCATGAAACTTGAAACATTTTTGGCTATTATTTCTTCAGTTTGTTATGTCTCTCTCTCCCCTCCTTCTAGGACTCTCATTACATGTAAGTTGGTTTGCTTGATGTTGTTCCACAGGTCTTAGAGGCTCCATTCATTTTTCTTCATTCTTTTATATTTTTCCCCCTTTGTTCATCAGATTGGATAATTTCTACTGAACTGTCTATCTTCAGGCTCACTGATTCTTCCTTCTGCCCTCTCAAATCCACTGTTGGGCCTATCCAGTTGATGAAATTTTTCATTTTGGTTGTTTTCAGCTCTAGAGTTTCCATTTGTTTTGTTTTAGTCTAGTTGATATTTTCTTTTGAGGTTCTCGATTTATTGAATTTTTGTCATATTTTCCTTTAGTTTTTTAAAAGGTTTCCTTTAATTATTTGGGCATATTTAAAATAGTTGCTTTAAGGAAACAGTCTTCAGTGTTTTCTGAAAGACTGTCTCCCAGGTTATAATCTTCAGGATGGCTCAAATAAAAATTTCCATTTCTTTCCTCAAAAACAAAAAAAAACAAAACAAAACAAAACTCAGTTGCTTTGAAATCTTTTTCTGCTAAAATCAACATCTGGGCTCATTCAGAGTCTGTTTCAATAGAGCGTCTTCCTTTGTGCGGACCACACTTTCCTGTTTCTTTGTATGTCTCGTAGTTTTTTGTCAAAAGCTGAAGAGAATTCAATATAATATATTATATAGCACCTAGAGATTCTGATTTACTTTCCTGAGGGCTTCTTTTAGTTTGTTTCTTTGTTTTGTTCTGTTTTGGTTTGGTTTTAGTAACTTGCCTGAACTTAATCTGCAGAATCTGTCTTCCCCACAGTGTATAGCAGCTGATGTCTCTGCTCAGTATTTTTATGCTTATTTTTAGCCTGACTTCCTAAGGGAACCCATGTGTCAACATAGCTTAGTAGTTAGCCATTGATTCGGGCAGAGGTTGTATTTAAACACCTCGAGCCCATAACATTCTCACCCTTCCCTGATGGGTCTGTGTGTGGGGTGAGGAGGGCATTCCCAAGTCTGCTGTGACTTTCACTTTTCCCTGGGCCCTCTCATGTCTCCCTGAACGTGTGTATAGTTTTCCAGTCAGCTGGAGACATGTGGAGAGCTTACTTAGGCCTTCTATCACCCTATCGCTTCCAGAGCCTTCCTATCGAACTGATCCACCACCCATCCCACCTGGGACCACAGCCCCAGGCAAGCCAAGCTGCAGGCTTTCTATGTTCCTTTTCTACTGGGCTTGCTGCTGTCCTGACAATGCTATTGAGCATGGACTTTTCACTCTCCATTCCAAATCAAGTTTGCCCCTACTTACTTGCAGCCAAGCTGGTTTTCAATTTTTGTCCTGCTCTAGTAAATCAGCTGCACCTACCAAGCTGGGTGGTGGGATGGAAGCTGTCCTGGCCAAGAAGGCTGCAGACTCCTATTGTTCTTACACAAAGTTCCAGCAAATTCGCTAGAAATAAACATCTCTCAATTTGTTATTTGCATTTCATTGATCTACAGAGCCTTGAAATGGTTTGATTTTGATCATTTCTTCGATTTCTTCCTTGTGTTTGGTGAGAGAATATTTGCCTACCTCTTCATATTGTCATAGCTGGAAGTCTCATTTCTGCACATTTTAAAGATTTTAATACCTGTGATCAAACTTCTCTCAAAAAAGGCTTCACTTGCACCAGCTAGATTCAAATGCACAAGGAGACAGACTTGTACATTTTATATGTTGGTCCTAGTTATCCAGACCTTGCCTAACACTAAAGGGGGCTTCTTACCTGGTTTTAGTAATAAAACTCATGCTCTTTAATGGCAGAATTGTTATACATTTGGTGTTTTTCAAAGCATTCATGGAACATAAGTGGAAATCGGAAAGTGACCTGAACATTTTCAAATAATCATAAATAAATGAATATCCTTTGCTTCTTTCTTTGCTTCTCTTTCTTGGACTGTTGCCCTTCAGTTTCCATGGGAATATATGTTTGGGAAGAAATATAATCACATCGGCTTATGTTCTTATCTTAGAGAGATAGGGAAGTTTTGTAGAGGACTGAAGATCTTTTTTTTCTTTTTTAATAAATTTATGTATTTTTGCCTGCATTGGGTCTTCATCGCTGTGCGTGGGCTTTCTCTAGTTGCGGCGAGAGAGGGCCACTCTTCGTTGCAGAGCATGGGCTCTAGGCGCGCGGGCTTCAGTAGTTGTGGCTCACGGGCTCTAGAGCGCAGGCTCAGTAGTTGTGGTGCACGGGCTTAGTTGCTCCGCGGCATGTGGGTTCTTCCCGGACCAGGGCTCAAACCCATGTCCCCTGCATTGGCAGGCGGATTCTTAACCACGGCACCACCAGGCAAGTCACAGGACTGAAGATCTTGAAAAGGGGATATCTGGCCCTAGTAAGGTTTGGTGAAATGAATCCAGGTTTCTCAAGACAAACAGATTTTGGTAGTTTAATGATATTTTAAAGATAAGACATGCAAGACATGATCTTTTTTTTAAACCTCAAACAACATAGAAAACAATTATATCCTCAAAAGTATTTCTCCCAACTCTGTCAGGTTCCCAGTTCCCCAACCCAGTGGCAACCACTATCACCAATTGTTTGCATTTTCCTCAAGACATATTCTACGTAGATTCAAGAGTGTTTGTATGTGTGTGTGAGAGGGAATGTGAGAATGAGTGACAGAGTCCTTTTTACACAAAAAGTAACTTCTTTTTCACTCAATAATATATTTTGGAGATTATTCCACATCAGTACTAATGAGCTCTCTTATTTTATTTCTTAGGCTTGTTAATTTTGAATTCTGAAATAATTTCAGGCTTAAAGATAAAACTGTATAAGTAATACAAGAATTCCTGTATAACCTTTCTACAGCTTCCCCAAATGTTAACAACATCTCTAACCACGAGACAATTATCAAAACCAGGAAACTAGTACTGACATACTACTACTAGTAATCTCCTTACCTTATTCAGATGTCTCCGATTGTCTCACTAATGATCTTTTTCTGGCCCAGGATCAAATCCAGGACCCTGTATTTAGTTTTCATGTCTCCTTAATTTTCTCCTGTCTTGGAGAGTTTCTCAGTTTTGTTTTTGTTTTTTGGTTTTGTCTTTTATGACCTTGACACTTTTGAAGAGCACTGTCCAGTAATTTATAGAATGTCTCTCAATTGGGGTTTATAAGATGTTTCTTTATGGTTAAATTCAGGTTATGCATTTTTAACAGAACACCATGGAAGTGATGTGTGTCCTTCTCCTTGCAGCATATCAAAAGGCATATGATGCTGATATGTTGCATTACTAGGGATGTTAACTTTGAACAGTTAGTTAAGGATGTGTCTGCCGTATTTCTCCACTGTAAAGTTACTATTTTCCCCTTTGCAATTAATAAGTATCTTGGGAGAGCTTTGAGACTATGTAACACCCTGTTTCTATCATACATTTGCCCATGAATTTTGGTATCCATCAATGATCCTCACTTGCAATAATTATTACTGTGTTATTTGCCAGTTGGTGGTTTTCTATTTTAATCCTTCCTTGAATTTTTATTTAACTGGAATTCTGCTCTAAGGAGGAGCCTCCCCTTTTCCTACATATTAAAGTTCATTCAACTATTTATATCATCAGGACTTATAGATATTTTACTGAGGGCACTAATCCATCATCGTCATTACTTTTTTGCTCAAACTATATCAGATTCGGCCATTGGGAACTTCTTCAAATAGCCTCCTGACTCTCATTCTTTGTTCTAATAATTCTGAATAATAATTAGAATAACTTTAACTTACCCTTGATTCTTCCTAAGGCAGTTTCACAATTATGACATATGATCCTTGTCAGATGAGGCTTTTATTATTTCTGCAAATGATGGAATTCATCGCTTGCCCGACCAAGCCTCATCGAGGAGAGATCTGCACTCACCCACTCCCAACCATGGTCCTGGGCCAGGGATGGATATTTTACTCAAAGAGCCAACTGAAAGACCAGCTAAGAGTTTGTAACTTATCCTTGCCCTGACAGATGTGAGATGATCAATCCAATGTCATCTCTTGGAGTGGACTTTGAGACAGAAGGGGTCATAGTCATTTGTTGGGCACTCAAAGTGGAAAGGAGAATGGGGGAATGCAGTGAGAAGCAGAACCCATCCAAGAGACACACCCACACTGCCCCCAAGAGAGGCAGACAGCAAGTGTTCCCACAAAGCCCTGCCTGATGAATAAGAGTTTGTTTGTATAAGGGTTACAATTTAAGTATAAATTAGAACAATTTAAATCAGGGGACCTAATTACCGCTCCTTACCATGAAAAGAAATGAAATCGGTTAAAAGTTAAAAAGAAATTATTGTTTCCAGACCTATGTAGTATATGGAGCAGAAAGGAAAAATGGAATAATAACTTTACATATTATTATAAAACCTAAGAATAAAAAGGAAATAGCCCATTCACCACATACTGGATTTAATAAGAAAAGGCAAGAATAAAGCAAGTAATACTTTGATACACCCTGAGCTAAATTTTAAAATAATATACATGTGTTTTCTATAATAAAAGTTTTCTATTAAAAAAAAAACGCCCTGCCTGCTGTACCTCGCTTCTTGTGCTTGGCTTTTGAGTCATCTCTCTCTCTTCCCACTCAGTATCTGCACAGACATATTTCACCTGGGTTGTCTTGAGTCAACTTTGATTTCTTGTACCCAGAAACCATGGACTAGGACAAACCCGATTTTAAAGTGGAAATCCAGGCCTTGAGGTGTGGAGCATCTTGTCCTTAATTCTGTAGCTGGTTGGCTAGAGAACTAGAAACTGAGTCCCTGGCTGCTGCTCTGTTCTCAATAAATCTCCAAGACCTCAAGGGAGGTATCTTAGAGGATGCTTAAAAGCTCTGGTTGTGTTCCTCTAACCTAGAATGGAATGAGGAAACATGAAAGGGATGTTGGCCCATGCTCACCTGAGGAATTCTCCTTGACTAAAGCTCATCATAAATGTTCTTCTTTTCCAAAGGACAACCAAGGATAGTGTTGATTATCAAGGGTCAGAGAGAAAACGTTGGCTTTAAAGATTTGATAGGTCCAAAATAATTCTATACTGGTGATCTGGCCAGAGAAATATTTTGATTTTTATTATTTCCAAAGCCTGTCTCCCTAAATGGGATCAAAGTCGATGGAACTTGGTCTCCGCCAGCCAGCCCTGATGCTTGTGGGACAGGGGCAGGCTGCAGTAAGGTACATCTTAAATGTCCCGGGGTGTGGCATAGCTCCAATTCACCCTTCCCAACTTCCCCCATAGGATCAAGGAACATCATTACACAACAAAACAGACAGTAGCAAGTCATGGGCCCAAGGGTGTTCTGAACCCTTAACAATCATCACCAGCTCCATCCACACTAAGGAAACAGTTCAGACTATGAAAATCTCCTTGATCTTGGGCTGGAATGGGCCTAATAAATCAGACCTCCCTAAACCATACTGGCAGGTTTTGCCCAGGACCTATGTCCCCAGAGGCACTGTTATGTCCCCAGAGGCACCGTTATGTCCCCAGAGAGGTTAAGCAGTTTGTCCAAGGGACCCAACTAGTAAGTGGCGGTGCTGGGATTGGACCATCAAAGCCTTAAACGTGATCTTAACTGTTACCCTGTATTTATTGTATGGGAAGCAGCCAGGGTGCTACCAAATAAACATCCCTTCATTTGGGTAGCTGGCTGGTGATAGCACTTTCTTTTCAATCTTTTTCCTATACCTAAAAACCTATTTCATAGTTTTTATAAATATTTGTGTACATACACATGTTGTAGCCTACTTATTCACTTAACACCATATCATTAACATTTTCCCATATCAAAACTTTTCTTAAACACTCTTTCTAATGGCCATATCATAACATCCCCCTAGAGGATGCTCTCTCCTCCTTGATTCACATCCTTTCTCAATGACTCAGAATATTTCTCTGTTAGCACTTGGATAACTTTTTCCACTGTTTTATTGTGAAATATATAGAAAAGTTCAAATAACACCAATGTATAGTTTCACAAATAATCCAAGGTGAGCTCCCTTATGACTACTTACCAGACCAAGAAACAGACGAAAACCAGTCCCCAGAGCCCACTCTGTGCTTCTTCCCTCCTCCAGACTTTCAGCTAAAATATTTTAAAAGTTCAGTGTAATATGATGTTCATGATCTAATGACTTTACACCACATTAGAGGAGCAACCTTTGTCCAAAAGGGACAGATCCTTTTCTTGGGCTTTGCAAATAGCTCAGAGGCATCAGACTCTCCAGAATTTGTTTAAAATTGCACATCTCTAAAGAAAGAAAAAAGAAATTGCACATCTCTTGACAGTCATTTAAATACCACAGCTTTGCCCAAGTATTCTTTTGCTCAGAGTTACTGACTTTCAAGCCATTTCTAATGACCATTCCCAGATGCCTAGATCTGCCTGTCCTGCAATCTGATCTAGCATCTCTGTCCCTAAAAATAGCTTCCTTTTATGTTTTACCCTGGTTTTTCAGATCTCCCCAGTGGTCTTTCATCAGATCCTCTCCTCTTGTCTAATTACCTGTGTCCTGGAATCTCTGTCAAGCAACTCTCCCTTCTTCAGTAATGCAAACGTTAACCCACTTCAACGTCCACTAATTAGACCTTTTTTTCTGCCCCAGCCAGACAGGAATACTCTCAAAACCACATGGAAGGGATATAGGCATTTTTATCATGCTTCCCTACTCCCATATGTACCACCTACTTGGAGAAATGATGCTCTGGAGTTATACCATTGGGGGTTATTCCCTTCAGTCCTGAAAACCTTTTGATCTTTCAGTATTTTTTATTATGGGTTTAAAATTCCTGGGGGTGTAAACATCATCACAGCCAAAAATAAATAAAATAAATAAATTTAAAAAAAAGCTGACTGAGATCAACCATGGAACCCATGTAGCATAAACCAAAGATATGGGGAACAGAGTAAAAATAACAAGGTTTTTGAGATAGAAAATGAAAAAAAAAATATGTGAACACTTTGGTGACACAACCTAAGATACCTCTTCTGGAGGTGTATTAACATTGGTCCCCTCTGGTACCCTGAGCCCACCCATTCTTTTGACTCTCCTTCAGTCAAGTGATTTTCAAGCCATGGTTGTTTGAGGTTTAATTCTCCTAGAGTCCATTCCTAGTAACTGATTATTTGGACACATTGTCCAAATTGGAGCCATTCTTATTTCTCCCTGGCAACTTTTCAGCTTCTTTTCCTTGTTCTCACTCTGGCCCCAGCTCTTCTCTTCCACACTGCCTCTTCTCTTGTTTGATTCAGAATTCATAGGAGAGAATTCTTAGGAGATGTGTAAGAGTCACCAGAGTCCTAAGAAATGTTAGTCAGATTTGGTTACAAGTAACAGAAACCCAATTCAAACTGGCTTAAGCAATAAAGGGAATGTATTAGCCCTGAAAAGTCCAGGGGAATTTCAGACTTCAGAGCCACTTGATTCAGAGGCTCAAACAAGGTCATTTGGACCTGGTCTCCATCCCTCAGCTCTATCTGCCTTTGGGCTGGCTCCATTATAAGAACCAGGGTGCATTTCTAGAAGACTGGGGAATAAAGTCGAACAGGAAAAAAAGCAACAGGGTGCCTACTACATAGGCTTAGGAGCACTAAGCATATCCTAGGAGAGTGATTTCCAAGCTATAATCCATGGAATGACTATCAGATTCATCTGGTCTCTGGTTGTTGTTATTGTTGTTAAATGCAGAGACCTACTGAGTCAAAATATCTGGGGGTGGGGCTTTGCAATCAGTACATTTATCTACCTTCCCCATTGACTCAGATTTGCAGCCAGGTTGTGAATTACTGCCGCAACTTGTAACTATGGTTCAGGACCAAGGATAGCGGTCCATGTGCCCTGCTTTGACCACAGACATTCGTGGGCTTGCTATGCTCATGCAAGACAGGCCTGGGCAGAAAGAGGGGCAGGGCTCCAGGAGGGGTGGGGGGAAGTCTCCAAAGAGGCCTCTCACGTAGAAGCCCCTTGTCAAGCCAACGCCAGATGAAGGAATGTGAAGCTGCCCTTCTTTGGCATTCCAGTGCTCACATCTTGTTTTGGTACCAGAGCCTTTGTGCTGGCAAAGCCAGGTGCTTCCTTTGTCCTTTGGCACCTGGATCCAAGGCCTTACAAAACTTTAATCTTTATTATTCCCTTTAATATAGCAATAAATCTATAGTGGGTTCCTGTGAAAGAGGCACCACTGAGAAGAAGGAGTGCAGCTGCTGTCTTAACATTCCATCTTTGTCCAAAAAGTTATGTAAGAGGAGGGAAAAGGTTTTTAAATTCATTGGCTTAAAAAGATCAGTGATGTTACAGCAGAGCCCTCTCTCAGATCTCCCAGATGTCATCAGCTCCAAGAAATCTGATCTAGAGTGAAAAACCCTGTCCTGCTGCCAACAGGAACTGTCTGTCCACATGTCCTGAGGATGGATAGCAGGAGGCAGCCTGACGCAGACCAGGCTGTGCTGGAATCCCAGGGATGCCTCTTATGGCTCTCCTAGAGTCCATTCCTCTTCCTTCTCTGAGCAGCTCCCCAGATTTCCTGTTGAGGAATCACCTCTTCCCCATGGGGAAGTTGATCAGAGATTAGGTGTTTTTTAGGGGCTCTGCCCACTGATTCCCAAATTGTAGCATGCATAGATATGGGGAATCTCTTGAAATGTAGATCTGGATTTGGGAAGTCCAGGGTGGGGCCTGAAACTCTGCATTTCTAACAAGTTCCCGGGTGATGCCAAAGCTGCTGGCCTGTGCGCCCATTCTCAAGCATTTGGCCATCAGGTGCTTCCAGATTCTGGAATCAAAATCTGAGTGTTGAAAAGCTTGGACTTGCTTCCTGCCTCTGCCTCATGTCACCTGCGAGATCCTGCCTGTTTCTTGTTCAGGCTCTCCAGCCACCCCTCCCACCCTATGAGCTCCCAACATCCCTGCTTAAAAATCCCCTTCACTTTGGTCAGACTTGGTTTCTGAGAGATGCAAACCAGAAACCCTAAATGACATGGTCTCTGAGCCTCAGTTTCCTAAGCTATAGAAGAGGGACACTAATCCCTAGTGGGAAGGTATTCACAATATTAAGGTGACCAAGATGTAGGACACGCCCTGAGATGCTGCTAGTCCCCATGAGGCCCTGAGTGGAAGCCCCGCTAAGAACCCTCACAGCTCTGCCCTCTCTCCAGCCACTGCTTAGGTCCAGGTAGCAGTTAGGATGAAAGAACAAAGGAAGCTATTAAAACTTTCAGCTAAGAGATTGATTTTTCTAATTACCAGTTAATGCCTTCCCTTCTGGGCCTCAGAGGCCTGTTCATTCTTATTTAAAACACAAATCGTTCAGACTTTCTCGTGTAACTAGCTTAATGTAAAATTCTTCACATCCTAAAATACACTTTCATTAACTGACTTGTCAGGTAGAATAAGTATCTTTAAGTGGTAATGATATAATTTTTCTTAACTACTAATTACTAATTAGCTACTAATTACTACTTTCTCAATTTACTCTGTTTTTTGCTTTCTTGAGAATGATGATAATTATAATAGGGACCATTTATTAATCTTATTGTTAATGATAAACATTAAGAACCAGTATTTAATGAGTACTTAGGTGTGCCAAGCAATGAGATAAGCATTGTATATAGTCTGTGTCATTTAATTCTTACAGTATACTCTATTATAGAGTGTTATAATTCTCATTTTACGCTGGGGAAATTGAGGCACAAAGAGTCTGGTAACTTGCAGAAGTTATAAAGTGGTGGAAGTGGAATTGGTATCAATCCAGGCAGTTTAACTCCAGAGTCCATCCTGGTAACCACTATACTAGACTTGACAAATGCTTGTACAAATGTGTAAAAAGGAAACAACCAAAATGGATTGGGTAAATAGGACTGATATATCCAATACCACTGAACACTATGCAACTATTAAACAGCCAAGACAGAGCTACGTGAATAGACACGGAAAATAGCCCAAGATATATTTTTTGTGAAAAATAGTATGTTACAGAATAGGTTTATTGTGTTAAAAAAAAAAAGCCACATAGATGTCTTAGTATCTATGTAGAAAAACGTCTGTAAAGGAAGATATACACCAAACTAATTCTAAGAATTAGGATGTGGAAGGGAGAAAACTTTCACTTTAAATTTTGATATGCATCTTTATCAATTGAAGTTTTTATAACAGGTACATAATATTTAGGAAATTAAGAAAACAGAAAAGTTTTGCTCTATAGGGGGAAAAAAACCCTTGGAAGAATATATTCCAAACTGTTGTCATTTCTGGGGGCTAGGGAGTAGGTTGACTTTTATTTGCTATGTTACATATATCTGTAATGTTAACATTTTTACAAAAGGAATGTATTAATTTTATAGGGTGAAAACCACAATAAATGTACATTTTACAAATGGTATTTTGCCTTGGTAAGGAGACAAGGAATCCATAGCATCTCGTCTTGAGAATCTTTTTTTTTTTTTAACATCTTTATTGGAGTATAATTGCTTTACAATGGTGTGTTAGTTTCTGCTTTATAACAAAGTGAATCAGCTACACATATACATACATCCCCATATCTCCTCCCTCTTGCATCTCCCTCCCACCCTCCCTATCCCACCCCTCTAGGTGGTCACAAAGCACTGAGCTGATCTCCCTGTGCTATGCAGCTGCTTCCCACTAGCTATCTATTTTACATTTCGTAGTGCATTATGTCCATGCCACTCTCTCACTTCGTCCCAGCTTACCCTTTCCCCTCCTCATGTCCTCCATCTTGAGAATCTCAATTGCATTTTTCCCGGTAACACAATTCCTTATTCCCAGTATTAGTGTTATTTAAAAGGTGATATTCCATTTGCTAAAAACCACCCTACAGTTGAGATGAACTGTGCTGGGTCTGTGGGGACTGGCTTCTTCAATGGGAAACTTTCACTGGGGCCTGGACTTCAAAACACAACAATCAAAACAAAAGGAAACAAAATCCCCTAAGGCTGAAATATGTTTTTTCCCAGTTTATACATAATTAGTGGTACCCAAGGAATGCTCAGCAAAATATAGTTAGCAATCCCAAAGACTTCTGTCAGTTAGTTTAAACTAACATAAAAAAGATGATGGAAATATCAAAAACAGACACTAGTTACATGTGGGAAATGGGATTGAGGATATGCTTTGTTGACCTAAAACAAATAGACTGCAGGTTATTTCTCCAGCAAAAATGGGTTTACTCAAGATCAGGACAGAATTGTATTTCGGGGTCTGCAACCAAGGTGAGCCAAGTGCAAGTCCCCTCACAGCAAGAGAAAGAGAAACTTTTATAGAGGAGAAAGGAAGTCCAGAGGGCTATAGAAAAGAAAGAATGACTGGCTTTTCATTGGCTGAGTTGTTACCAGGAAACAAGAGGAGTCTTTCTTCTTCCTGTTGGGCTCTGCTGTCATCCAGACCATGAGAACTCACCCCTCTGGTCTCCCAACTCTATTTTATTTGAGGTTTCTGTTTATTATTATTTTTACAGATTCTATATCAATTGAAGTTTTTACAACAAGCACATGACATTTAGGAAATTAGGAAGGAAACGGGGTGAGGCAGACTTTAACTTCTTATCTTGTACTTTTATGTTTGACTCTTTATAAATTATAGCATACAATACTGTTATAATAATTTATTTTTATAAAAGAGAGATGATAGATTTATATTGTGAATGTGGTGTTTTTTGAATGTGTAGCATTTGGGGGATTTTCTTAGACCATTTCTAAACTGACAACATGAAGTGTTTTCTGATAAAAACTACATGGAACTTGGACTTCCCTGGTGGTGCAGTGGTTAAGAGTCTGCCTGCCAAGGCAGGGGACATGGGTTCAAGCCCTGGCCCAGAAATATCCCACAGGCCACGGAGCAACTAAGCCCATGCTCCACAACTACTGAGCCTGCGCTCTAGAGCCTGAGAGCCACAACTACTGAAGTCCGTGTGCCTAGAGCCTGTGCTCCACAACAAGAGAAGCCACTGCAATGAGAAGCCCGCACACCACCACCACCAAGAGTAGCTCCCTCCCACTGCAACTAGAGGAAGCCTGCTCGCAGCAATGAAGACCCAACGCAGCCAAAAAATAAATAAATAAATTTATTAAAAAAACACAACTACATGGAACTTGGCAATTTCTACAGTCCTTCACGTTTTTAGACAATGATTACTTTCTACAGGAAGTGTCAGATTTGTCAATATCCAAAGACAGCCAAACACTGGCGGAGAGAGTAAGATACAAAAGAATTTCCTCCTGGTACCTCTATGTTCAGAATTTAGGAAATCTATACTAGTGCCTGGTAAACATAGCATGTTAAGGAGTACATTCTCTAAAAGATACTTTTGGCAGAATTGTAACCACATAAAGGACAGGGTAAGCACTTCTAGCTGGAGCCTCAGGAATAGTCAATTCTTTGAGAGCAGGGCCCCCTGTATTGATCTGTGTAGTCCCAGTCCCCAGGCATGGAGTCTGGCTGGGAGCTTGTCCTTAGCAAAGGATGAAGGGTAAATGGGCACCATGTATGAAATCTACTCACAGTGCAGACTCACAGACAGACTTGAGTTATAATCTTGATTCCACCATTTACCAGTCTGTTGGCCTTGGCCTTGGCCTTCACCTCACTCAGCCCCCATTTCCTCACCTGTAAAATGGGCATAATCATAATTATACTTAGTTCTCAGGACTTTGTGAAGATTTAATAATGTACTGTGAGTAAATTGCTTAGAGAAGTGCCTTGCACATGGTAAGCAATCAACACATGATAGCTTAAAAATTATTTTTCTCCTTTAGAGTTCCAGTTTTAAGGATGAGAATAGAAGACCCGTTTAGCCTCTCCAACTCTTGGAAATCACTCCAGAATCAAACCAAACCAACGAGGAACAAAATCACAAACTGTATCTTTGATGAAATTGTAAATCCCAACTACTGCTGTCAAAAAGCAGATAACGCAGTGGGAACTGTAGCCGAGTAAAGGTAAATACACAAGCACCTGAAGAAGGGAAAACTAACGAGAGAGACTAGGAATCCTAACAGCTCAGAAGGCAGGGGTGAAAGCAGGGGGTTAGTTTGAGTTTTTTCAAAGCTCCGGCAATTGAGCAAGTCTACCTCCTTCACTCCCACAGGATACCAGAGGTGTATTCTTTGGAGAAATTGAACCTGAGAAGTTCAGAACTTAAGAACAGTTAAGTAAGGAACTCCCTGGCAGTCCAGTGGTTAGGACTCAGCACTCTCACTGCCGAGGTCCCGGGTTCAATCGCTGGTCAGGGAACTAAGATCCCACAAGCTTCGCAGTGTGGTACCCACATAAAAAAGAAGAGTAAGCACATGGAGAGCAGCAAGTGGGGTTAATAGTAGTTGAGGGCTAGACGGAAAACGAGAGGAATAAAGGACAGACTGCTGTCACTGGTCAGGGAGAGCCCTAATCCCCCTACCTGTTCTCAAGAACACTTGTAGCTTGCTTTCTTCACCCCGACAGTAGATGGGAGGGCTGTTTAGGGAAAACAATGAGTGGCTTGAAAACACTGAGTGGAATGTTAGATTGGATTATTTGTCCCAATTCTTTAAGTTTTTGTTTTTTTGATGTGGACCTTTTTTTTTTTAAGTCTTTATTGAATGTGTTACAATATTGCTTCTGTTTTTATGTTTTGGCTTTTTGGCCACAAGGCATGTGGGATCTTAGCTCCCCGACCAGGGATCGAACCCACACCCCCTGCATTAGAAGGCAAAGTCTTAACCTCGGGACCACCAAGGAAGTCCAATTCTTAACTCCCTAACTCTATTACACTGAATAAAGTTCAGTGTAATGAAGTTCACATCCTCATTCTTGCTGGGCCTCATAGTAAGTAGGGTATAGTGCCACATCCCTTGACTTTGTCTTTGACCATGTGAATTGCTTGGCCCCATTAGCAGACGTGAAATGAACAGAGACTTGAAATAAGCTTGCATGGTTGGGTTGCTGTCTTGCTGTCCTGCTTTTCACCATGAGAACAATATTCCATGGGTAGACACTGGTATAGGAGGATAAGAGACATGTGGAGCAGACTTGAACCCAACTTGAGGCTTGGGTCCAAGCCCAACAGAGCCAACCTGAAGAGGGGAGAAGGAAGAAATAAATGCTTGTGCTGTATGCCATTGAAATTTTGTGGTGGTTTGTAACGGAAAGGGGCTGACTAATATAGATGCTGACTTACGGAGGTCTTCCCCAAAAGAAAAGTTGGCTCTCTACCTTTTCACTACACAGTGAAGGGCACCAATTGACAGGCATTTTGCATCCCTACAGAGCTTCCAGTCAGCTGTTTAGTGCATTATTTTTATTTTATTTTTTAAAAACATTTATTTATTTATTTGGCTGTGCTGGATCTTCAGTCATGGCACACAAGATCTTTTGTTGCAGCATGCGGGATCTTAGTTGCGGCATGTGGGATCTAATTCCCTGAACAGGGATCGAACCCAGGCCCCCTGCATTGGGAGTGCAGAGTCTTAGCCACTGGACCACCGGGGAAGTCCCTAGTGTATTACTTTTAAATATGAAAGGATAACCAAGGATCACCAGGCTCTCAAGGAAAAGAGTTCAGAGGAAATAGGCAATGCAGAGAGTAGAACAAAATATTTTTAAAAAACTAATAATAATCTGAGGAGATAAGAGAAGATATTACATCCACAAGCCAAGGTCAAGGACAGGGTCCTATTGCTATATGGAAAAATAAAAGATGGAAAATTCAGAGAATAATTAAGAGCTCTTAGAAATTCAAAATAGGATAGTCAAAATGAAAATTGCAAGAGAAGGGCTGGAAGTTAAAGTCAAGTAACTCTTGAAAGACAGTTGAATCATCAAAGGGAGAACATAAGAACATAAGAAAATAAGACTTTTTTTTGAGCTCTAGAGAGTAGTTTGGTGAAAAGCTTTGAAAAGAAATATAATCATCAATACCTCAGAAAAAGAGGGATGTCGAACTGGTTAAATAAAATTTTGCAGAAAGTTTATGGTTTTGGTTAATTACTGTAAGAAGGAAAGGACCATTAACTGATGTATAATTACACTGGTGAGAACAACCAACAAAATCAGGACAAGCAGCTGTTAGTGAAGAACAGGGCACAGCAAAGCCTTCAAAGCCTCTTAGAAATCTGTCAAATAGGTAAATTACGCTGTATGAACTAGAAGTAAGAGCTTTCTTATAAAAGTAGACTGCAAAAAAAAAAAAAAAAAAAAAAAAAAAAAAGTAGACTGCAAGCTCCATGAGGGCAGGACTCACGTCTTGGCTCATTCATATGTATAGCAATAGATCTCTTTCTATATATACACGAGGAAATAGAGTTATGATTTGAATTATCACTATTCTAATAACTAAAAATTGGGGTTGCTTGATTATTCAGCCAAAGCCATCAAACCCTTGCCAGTTACTAACTCTCTTTTGTAGCAGCCTGAGGGCTGAGGTAGCACATTGGTTGTAACCTTAACAACCTTTGTTAAGAATTACATCATGGTAATGAGATACTATTACTATATACCCACCAGTATGGCTAAAATTAAAAAGATTGTTGATAGATGTCAGAATAGGATTGTGTCTTGGGAGGGATGTATTAACTGGGAAGAGGGCATTTTCTAGGGAGATGGAAATAAATATTCTATATGGTGTAGATTGTTGTCACACAGGGGTATACAGTTGATCCTTGAACAACATGGGTTTGAACTGTGTGGGTCCACTTATATGTGGATTTTTTTCAATAAAAATATGTATGTGTATAAAGATCCATTGAGTTGTTACCTTTAAAAATTGTTTATTTTACTGTATAAAATTAAAACAATAAAAAAAGACCTCACATTTAAAATCATTGAAATGTGGGAGACATCACAGTCTTGGAGAATGAGAAAATAGAATAGGCAGAGAAAGGAGAGGGGAGCATTTAGGGCACTTAACCTCCACGTTCTCACATGCTAAATGGGTATAAGAAAGAGTGTAGATGAACAGAAAACAAGTACATCAGGAATTGGCTCATAGGTGAATCATCTAAATAAAAACCAGTTGAAATTGTCCCTCTTCTGCTCTGAAGACTCAAACACTTGCTCTCCTCTGTCCTTGAAGACCAACTAACTGAAAAGCTTTCATGAGGAGGCAGATTCTAGAATGCCCATTTATTAAGTTATGGTGAGAATTATAGTTCTCATATGGACATACTAGCATACTTGTGACCTCACAATCAGCACGTTCTTGCCTAGTGATTAAGCTGCAGGGAAAGACAAAGAGACCATTTTACTAATTCATCCTGGGTACCATCAAGGCCAGGACGGGACACAAGATTCAGGCAGCGTCTTCTTTAGATTGGTCTCTGTGGGCCTCTGAGAACTGTCTGGTGTACATAGCATCAGAGCAAGAAGAGCTGGATAGCTTCAAAGTGTATTGGCTTCAGGGGGAAGGATCTTCATGCCTCCTTCACCACAGGGATGCCCTTAACACCTGAGCCAGAAATACTTGAATTCCACCCCCTAAGATGTCTCACACCAGTAACTAATGGTTGTCACTGCGTGTCTCAGTTATTTATTGCTGCATAACAAACCACTTCGTTTAATTTTGTTGGTAATTGTGTGTGTCAGGAATTCAGAAAGGGTTTAGCCAAGTAATTTGTATTTGATCCACATGGCATTAGCTGGGGCAGGCTGGGGCTGGAGGATTCATTTCCAAGATGGCTCCATCACTCACATGTCTCCCTCACCCCCTCTCTCTCCATGTAGCATCTCACCCTCCGTGCACCAGTCTGCACATGGCTTGGGATAATTTGAGATGATATACATATATGTGTGTGTGTGTGTATATATATATATATAAAGATGTTGAATAGGAAATGCTCATCGGGAATTCACGGGTATAATTTGGGCTGGAGATATAAATCTGGGAATTATTATTATAGAAGGTAGATCATCTGATGGATGGTCGGAAGTCTGGATGAGTTCACTTAGGTAGTGTAAATGAGAAAAGTCCAGGGACTGAGCCCTGGGGCTCTTCAACACTTAGACGTTGGAGAGGTAAATCAGATTTAATGAAGGAGACTGGAAATGATCAGCCAGTGAGGTAGGAAGAGAATCGGGAGGGTGGTACTCCAAAAGCCAAATGAAACTGTTTCAAGAATGAAGCTATGACTTTGTCAAATACTTTATATAAAGTTAAATGAGGTGACCATTAGATTGGATTGACCATTGGATTTAGCAATATGGTAACTCATGACCTTGTTTAGAGTAGTTTTGGTGAAGTGTGGGATGTAGGGGGTAAAGGCATGATTGGAGTTGGTTTAAAAGAGAAAGGGCCCAAATGTCTATCAGTGGATGAATGGATAAACCAAATGTGGTTTTATCCAAACAACAGATTACATTCAGTTGTAAAAGGGAATGAAGTACTGAAACATCTACAACATGGATGAACCAAGAAAACATGCTAAGTGACAGAAACCAGACACAAATGGCCACATAATATATGACCCCATTTAAAGGAAATGTCCAGAATAGGCAAATCTGGACAGGAAGTAAATTTGGCGTTTCCAGGGCCGGGTGGAGGGGGACTTTGAGACTGCTGATTGGTATAGGGTTTCTTCTGGGGGGAATAGAAATGTTCTGGAACTAGATAGGGGTAATGGTTACACAACTCTGAAAATACTATACTATACTATACTTCAGTATAAATCAATGATTGTACACTTTTTTTTTTGCTGTGTTGGTCTTCATTGTTGTGCGCGGGCTTTCTCTAGTTGTGGAGAGCGGGGGCTACTCTTTGTTGCGGTGCATGGGCTTCTTATTGCGGTGGCTTCTCATGTTGCAGAGCGCGGGCACTAGGTGTGCAGGCTTCAGTAGTTGTGGCACACGGGCTTAGTTGCTCCAAGGCATGTGGGATCTTCCTGGACCAGGGCTCGAACCCATGTCCCCTGCATTGGCAGGTGGATTCTTAACCACTGTACCACCAGGGAAGTCCCTTTATTTTTTTAAATATTCATTAGAAATATTTTCATATCATTATGTAAACAGCTCTTTCATTGTTTTTTTTTTTAGAGCTATATAGTATTCAATATGGATATACCATAATTTATTTAACCAATTCCCTACTGACATTTAGGTTGATTCAAATTTCTTGTTATTACATATATTGCTGCAAGGAATATATAGAGCAAATATATTTCAAGAAAAATTCCTAGAATTCGAACTGCTGAGTCAATGGGTACATGTATTTGTAATTTAGAAAGATACTAATTACCCTCCATACCAGTTTACACCCCAAACCATAATATAAAAAAATGGCCCATTTATTATCCTGGATGATATGGTATTTAATCACTTACGGCCCTTTCTGTGAATCAAGTACATCAGAATTAAATGACTATGCAAAACACTTTCTAAGTTATTAACTGAAAAGAGGTCAAGATTATATTTCCTTGTGGGGTGGGTGGAGTGGAGGGGGTCAGAGATCAACTAGGAAAGGCCATAAAAAAGGGCATTACTTACCTGTGCCAAATTATTTTCTCTCAGCTCTAAGTTCACTCTTCCTTGCCCAACTTTGTGATATGGAACTGGATTCTGTATACCATTTTCCTTTGGAACAACAGAGGGCACTGGAGTGACACTGCAAGGCAAAAATGTATCAAGATTTATACTTAAAGATTGTGCACTTTTAATTAATTTGGCTGCGCCGGGTCTTAGTTACAGCACAAGGGATCTTCGTTGCCTCGTGCAAGATCTTCCCTGTGGCATGTGGGATCTTTTTTTAGATGCGGCACGTGGGATCTAGTTCCCTGACCAGGGACCGAACCCGGACCCCTGCATTGGGAGTGCGGAGTCTTAACCACTAGACCACCAGGTAAGTCCCAATCGTGTACTTTATGTGTCTTAATTTTGGTGTACAATTATCTGAATTGGTAAATACACTGATACCTAAGAATACGTTGTTCGATGTGAATTATTAAAAGGTCATGAACGTATTACCTCTCAGTTCCTGTTACAGATTGTTTCTTGCTAATTTTAAACTAGAGACAGTCTGTATTTAAGGAGGGCACATCTTCTAAGATTTCAAAGTATTCAACAGCAGCCCATGAACGCTGCTAATTTGTGGAGTAGAGTAGTAAACAAAAGTAAAACACCGCCCCCCCCACACCCTTATGGATCTTACATTCTTGGGGGGGGTAATATAATAAGACTAAGATCTGTTGTGTACTTTGAAGACTCTAAACATCTCAAAGCAGGTTTATTTCCCGTCTACCAAAGGATTTATTAGCACAGTGCTTGGCTCATACAGGTGCTCCACAAACATCTGGTAAAGTAGGATACGTTGTTGGCCTACAGTAACCTTGGCAAGCTGTTAGCAGTACGATAAATCCACATGGGCTTGACCAGAACAGCCGAGCCTCTGTTACTTGTCCAAGTCTTCTACACTGAGCTGCAAATCCTTCTTCTTTTCCCTTTGCTCAGGATCTTTGTTCCAGGAAGGCAATTAAACATTTCATCACTATACCCATTAGAGGGTGCGTGGGTGGCAGGTAGCAGAGAAGCAGCAAACTTGAGATCCCAGGGGACCAAAGAAAGGTTATGGGCAAACAAACCTCCAAGTTGGCACAGATATATTTAGTTTCTCTGTATATCAAACTGTCCCAGCATGTTATCTCACTTAATCTGCACAATAACCCAGGGGATTGGTTTTATAATCTTCATCTTATTGATAAGGAAGTTGAGGGTCTATCTGAAAGGTAAAGTAACTTGCCCTACAACCATTAAACATCAGCTGGAATATGCATCCAGGACTGACTCTATGGCTGTTTCTCTGCTAGTCTCAGACGGTGACAGTGAAATGATTTAGATACAATACTATCCCCATGGATGGAAAGGCCTTTATTTGATGTACTCATTCTGGAAGATTCTAATCTGCTTCAGAAACTAAAGTTCTTAGGATCTTGGAGGAAGCAACTTTTTCTGTGTTCCCAACCCACCTGAGTATACTTTGATACCTGTGGCATAAGACCACCCACAGATCTCGTCTAATCATAGTCCAAGTGGCTCTGAGGGTAGGTGAGGGGGGATTCATTTTAAAAATTAGAACATACTTGGAATTTAGGTTTGCCTGCTTATGAAATTAAGACAAATTTCTTTACAGTTCTTAAAAAATTCAGATTACTTGTACTAAGAGAAAATCTCACTAGTATCTCGATTACTATGATTTAAAAAGAATTAAGTAGGTACAGAATAAACAAATTATGTTTTGGAAGTTGTTCAACAGACAAAGTACACCTAGAGGACATAAAAATTCTTTATTTAACCTAATCCAGCCAGTGTTGAGATAGTCTGCTATGTTAAAAACAAGACGTTTAAAAAAATTACAGCACAGTTAGCAAGGCAGTGACTAATTAAGTCACTCAGTTTAATTTTATATTCTTCACAGTCATTTGATAATCATTTAATGATGAACAATATTTTCTGCCACTTTGGAGATAAGTTAAATTCTGCGAAGAAGAGAATTCTACTAGTTGTCATTGAATTTTATAAAAGAGGTTTAAAACATTATAGAAATAACACAGTAAAGAAACGTGAAAATAAACTGGAAAACACAAATATACCTGCCCATCCCAAAAGTCTTTATCTGTCCCCTAATGTTTCTCGTTTACTGCCTCGTTCCCTTTTCCTAGTGTTCAGCAATTAAGACACTACTGCTCTGTAGAGGCTATTTTGAGCTTAGCTAAAGTGCCTCTCTCTGTTTCTTTCATTTCTCAGTTAATCCTAGAAACAGTCTTCTAAGTATTATTTGTATTTCAGAGATGAAGAAAACTGTAGCTGAGAGCAAGGTGTCACTTGATGAAAGTCATACATACAGTTATTAAAAAGCAGAATTAGGATCTGAACCTAGGTCCACCCAACTTTAGTCAGCCCATGCTTTTGTTGATTCAGGGTGGTGCAGGACACTTTCTAAAGAGGCTGGTACCTGGTACTTCTTGAGCTAAGGCTCTTTAGATTTAAATGTGTTCAATTCCAGGGCTGAGGCTACTCTGGTCCCCAGGCACTTGCAGTTCCCTCCCCACAGCCCTCAAAACTCCTACTCCCTGCCCCTAAAGGATTAGAGTTGTTTCTCTGGCCCTCACAAGCCCTGATGCCAAACAAATCCAAGCAGTCATTCCCCCATTTTGGGCATAAAGTAATAAATGGGGAACTGTGTGCTTGTGTAACTTTAGTAAAGGCTGCTAAAAGCTGTTCTACATAACAAAATTATGCAGGAAATATCCAGTATGTCTTTTCATATTGAAAATTTAAGAAAGCCAATATATTTTATAAGCACAGCTATATAATCTGTTATTTTTATATATAATCATAGTTTTATATCTCCCCTTCAGAACTGTAGCAGTGATCTTAATATAAGGCTCACTGTCAGTCAAATATTCCCTTCCTCCCCAAGTAATTACAACTTTGAATGTTCAATAGCCATTCACATAAATTTCATGTTATAACTCAAAATTAAGACATTCATACTATAGAAAGGTACCAGTCTTAAATTACTGAAGTTAACATATACTACTGTAATCTAACATAGCTCAATCTATACTTGCTACAATCCTAAAGAGAAGTGGCCACTTATCAGTAAGGGGGAACATTCATATTGCCATGCATTAGATGCTGTGAACAAGAAAATAAATAGGGTTTTTGGAACTATCTTTAAAAAACTTAATACTAATTGATGAAAATCACTCCAAGACCAGATCGCTGAACATTAAAAGGGTCACTACTGAAGAGCTTAAAATAAATAATTGCTTTTGAAAAATGAATATAAAACTAGTTAAACAGTGACTATTAAGGTGCTAGCCTCCTCAGTATGACAAGCAATTTAAATTTAAAAATATTAGTATTGGTTTTTTTTCTTATAATTTGACAAAAACAATGACCTTAATATTTACTCAAGACTTGTTTTCATAATTATTTCCTCACTGACTGGTATAAAAACAAAGAGCTCAAGGCCTCACCTTGGTTTACTCACTGCTGGTTTTCTACCTGTTGAAACTAGACTGTAAACTACATAAAAGCAGGAACCAAGTCTGTCTTGTTCACCACTGTATCCCCACAACACTTTGCATAGTGCCTGGGGAAGTAGGAGGTGATCAACAAACACCTGAATAACTGAATCGATGAGAAAGGAGAGGAAAATAACTTTATTTTTTGCAAATCGTTCTCTGTGCTCAAACTACTATAAACTGGCAGTTCTAATTTCTAGAAACACGAATTTAAAAACCTTACTCCGGTGATGGAAGGACCTGATGTCGCTGTCTCTGTCTCTGTCTCTGTCTCTGTCTCTGTCTCTCTCTCTCTCTCTCTCTCTCACTCACACACACACAGACACACACACACACACACACACACACAGTAATTAAGACTGCATAAGTCAAAATTACAATATGAACTATGAGATGTCAACATTATATAAATAATTTAATAGTGAAAAAGTGATCTGGAAGCCCTGTGAATTTTTACCCTACACGTTTTGGAGGATATCACATGGGTTAAGAAAAACACAGCAAAATTGCATTTGTTCAGATAATCATTTGAATGTTTACATACATTTTTGGTTTGTTAATTATGTATAACTAATTTACATTTCCTCATATTAACATATACTCCTGTTTAGCTTGTAATCAAATTATGCCAGTGAGAAAAATCCTCATAGTACCTTCATTGAATTGCTGATTCTAAGAAAACACTGAACATGAACATGTACAAAAGAGGCCTTTGAATAAAACAGCATGTGCATTTTTAAATATTTGCACAGTTTGATCTTTACATTTCTGTCTGAAGAAAATATGAACAAAACTCAGGTTCACCATGCTAAGATAATGGTTCAGATGACTGCCATAAAAGAAGTACATACAAAACAATGAAAACAAATCACATCCTTAGGTTCTGTGATTACTGAGAGGGTTTCCCCTTCCCTAAGTGCTTTATTTTACTTCTTAAAAATATGAGAGCAGCAGCTTATCGCAAGTCTCCACTACTGTGCATTAATGATGGAATCAAAACAACACAACAGACTCATAAGAATGAGAGGACTGCAGAACAATGAGAAGTCACAGTTTTATGCTTCTTCTTGCTCTGGATAATTTAGAATTTTGCGGTGTGCCTGACGTAAATATTGCTGCTGTTTGAAGTAAACCTTGAATGCTCCTTTAATGGCAACAAAAGCAATTCCACCCTAAAAAAAGAGAAAAATTAGCTTTTTATAATGCAGATTTAGAGGAACATAATAAAAATCATTTTACTTAAATCACAAAAGACACAAGCATTGTTGCTAATTCAGATGACCGCAAATGAAATAGTTCTCTCTTTTTTTTTTTTACTAGGGGGTAAGATAGGAATAGACTATTAGAGGTCAGAAAGCCTTTATCCTCTCTGAGTAATCTTCCTTCCACTTAGCTCTAAATCCATTCTCATATAGTAGAGAGAATGCCCAGGCATTATATGCAGGCTGCTACCAGAGGGGAGAAGTGGGAACAATAATAATGACATCAAACAACATAAGGGCTTACTATGTGCTAGCACTTTAAATGAATTATCTGATTTAACCCTCACAATAATCCTGAGGTAGCTACCATTACTATCTCCATTCTACAAGCATAGAGAAATCAAGAAATTTTATTTAGGTTTCTCAGAAAGGCAATGTCTGTGATAGGATTTGACCTGGGCAGTCTGACCCTAGAGCACAAACTTTTCAACACTATCTTTTGGGAGTAATGATTCACGCATATCCCAGGAGAGAACTCCCAAAGCATAGTTCCAGAAGACCAGAACTACTGCAGTGGATCCTCGTCTTTTTATTGCTATTGGATGACAGCGGGGATCAAAGAGAGACTTAAAGCACAGGAGCCATAGTATAAATATTTATATAGTCCCATTCTTTTTTTTTTTAAACAAATATACAGTTCTTTCTCTTTTGCATAGTCACTTGAAAAAAGTAATATTAAAGCCACCTTACCAAGATTGTCCTTTGTAAATTAGAGTTAACACTACTGAACATTAGTTTACCAACTATTGTTGCAATAGTAGGAAAAACAAGGGCTCCACACAAAATTCGGGTTGCAGAGACATGATCTGCTAAAGGATTAGCCTCGGCTGGAATTCGAGGAACAGGACAACCAATCCCTAAAGAAAAAAATGTAGGGTATTAGTGCTAATAAATCAGAATATCTAAAATATCTTTGCATGCTAGGATTCGTCCACAAGATTAATTTGGTATGTTCATTACCACCACAATTCAGGGCCTTACCTGGAAATATACTGTTCAAAATTTGTAGTTTATTTGAGTATTTGCGCCATAGTCTAAGCACATAGTCCTCCCAGCGAATCATCTTGCCTAATATCAGCATGACAGGAATAGTAGGAAGTCCAATTAAAAGGAATAAAGGATCAGCTCTCTCCATAACATCCAGACCTTCTTTATGGCCTACAACCTGTGAAACAGATAGCATTTGCTCCAATCATTTCCTTATCTAATGAAGGGTTCCATGCTTGAGTGCAATTCATTTTAGAGGAAATGCTAAATTTCAAAAGAATACAGGAAGTTTTAAAAATAAGCTGGAAAGCTATCAATCCTGATTTATTTATAAGAAATGTCTCTCATTCAAGGGGAAAAAGAAAAGCTCCCAAGCTGTTTCATATTACATTGGAATAAAAGCTTTAATTGATTACATTTCAATAGAGGGGAGAGGACTTCTGGTTCTTGCTTCCATTCCTCTATTTAATTTGGTTAGATTGGGCTATAATTTTAGGTCTCATGTGTCTTCGAGAAGAGCAACTGTTTTCCTGCTCTTCCTACTAGGAGGTAAGCACAGCCAGCCAAGAGGCAGGACCGGCCTTCAGGAGATGGTCTGAAATCTCATTTCTCTTTGGCTTTCTCCCTGCTCAGTGGTGTCTGGGATTGCGTGTGATTTCTCTGGCTGGCTAAATGCCTGCTCTACAGACTTAACTCTCCTAAAATGCAATTCCAAGGTCTATATTTGAGGGAATGCAATAGGAAGTCCAGTTCTGGTTACAGGTTCCAGTCACTTTTTCTAATCCAGGAACCCAAGGGTGCCTATCTATGGGGTAATAAAGCTAAAACAATCCTTCCCCTCTCATCTGGGTATTGGGGTTATTTCTCAATTGGTTTAGATCTGAGAGGGCAAGAAGGACATGATTAATTTGCATTTGTGAATCTCCATACCTCCCCTCCTGGCAAAATTCTTTCACTTGCTGATCAATTTTGGTCTTACATGTCTCTCAACATGGCCACTTTGTTGGTGAGCATCTTACTTTCAACTAGAAAATTTCCCTAAAAATTCTTTCACAGGTCTCAAATGACCTCCCTTTAGCCAAAAGTCTCAAATGCTGGCAAATTAAATATATTTCTCTGAGGGATTATTCTTGGCAGTTATGACAGTGGAGACTATTTCAGAATCTTGGGGTTTTAGCCCATCCAGGTATCACAGCTTGATATGAGGAGACTACTATAAAGGTTTCTATATAGTTTTTCTGTACACACTTGAGGATTAAACTATGAAGAAAGGATTGTTGATATAGACAATTTATGTCTTTGCCTTTGTCTGTATCTCTGAGAGGGACGAGGGAAAAGAAAGGAAGGGAAGGGAGAAAAGAAGGTAGGGAAGACTAAAAGCTCCAGGGACAATATCTACTCAGGAAAGCAAACTCATGAAAAAGTAAACAGGATTTTTTTTCAAAAATGAGATGCCCTTTACGTCAGCTATTATAGCAGATTTTTTTAGGTGGACTTCAAGGAGATGTGAAATAAGGAAGCTGACAATGGTCACGGCAAATTCAAATTCTAGACAACAGACTTGATCCAGGTAGAAATAGTTTATAAAATTATGTGAAGGGACTTCCCTGGCAGTCCAGTGGTTAAACTCTGCACTTCCAACACAGGGGGCACGGGTTCAATCCCTGGTCGGGGAACTAAGAGCCCACATGCCATGCTGTGTGGCGTGGCCAACCACAAAAAAAAAAAAAAGAAAAGAAAAAGCATGTGGAAAGGACCAAAATGGGTGCTTTTAAAATTTCAGCTAAGGATATAGCCCAGACTTTTGTGCATGATTAATTTATCTAACCAAGACGTAACATTAAAGAACAGAGGACTAGCCTCTTCCAAATGGTCAAAACCCATGGTATCAGTATCTGATATTCTTCTGTGTTTCCAGGTAGAAATTAACAACCTCATATCTTGCATGTAAAGGGTGGTTGTTTTGAGCTGCCCTAAAGTGAAATAGTCTGGTTCACCATATTTCATAAACACGTATCCCACCCTGGTGGCAAAAGTGGATTAGCCCAGAAACTGTCTTTACCTATAATGCTTGTCACATGACACTCTATTTTTTTGTATCATTTTATTATTTTCAATATTATGATCACTTTAAAGTTATAACTAAATGTGATTTAAATACTCCCAAAGTGTTAGCAAATAAATTCAGAAATTTGAAAAATTCCTTTGTTGGGTTATGTTTTCTTTTTAGAATTTAGGGTTTAAAAATATAAAGCAGGGCTTCCCTGGTGGCGCAGTGGTTGAGAGTCCGCCTGCCAATGCCGGGGACATGGGTTCGTGCCCTGGTCCGGGAAGATCCCACATGCTGTGGAGGGGCTGGGCCCGTGAGCCATGGCCACTGAGCCTGCGCGTCCGGAGCCTGTGCTCCGCAATGGGAGAGGCCACAACAGTGAGAGGCCCGTGTACAGAAAAAAAAAATATACATATATATATAAAGCAAAGTGAATATTCAGGTATGGACTATAGTAAGGGAAAATTTATTCCTCATGGGTAGCAGTAAAAACTTTCCAACCAGGTGTCTAAGAATGAGGAAATAAAAAAGAAAATAGGGCAAACAGTGAGCAAAAGCCCATTTTCCCCACCTGTGATCAAGAGTCATGCTTTGTGCTTAAGCTGAGGCTGACCATTACATGCATACCTGCATGCATTCATTCAACTGAATAATGATTACGTGCCAGACACAGGCCTAGGTGCTGGGAATTAAAAGGTGAGCTAAATAGACGTCTTTTGGAGGTAAGAGGCAATCAAATCAAACAAGTGTGCAAATATAATGTTAAGGAACTAGGACAGTGTAACACCTGTAGTGTCATACTACGTACCGCTACAGTCAGACTCAAGGGTAATAAATGAAAGCTGAATTAATCAATGGGTCTGATTTAACTTTGGTCAATATAAAACCAGCAAATCTTGTGTAAGATCATGTACATTCTGATGTTATGCCCTAAGACTGAAAAAGAGATAACTTTCAAGACTTAAATTTTGAGGTTAGATTCAGGAACTATAGAATGTCTTCTCTAAGATTTTTTTTTTTTTGCGGTATGCAGGCCTCTCACTGTTATGGCCTCTCCTGTTGCGGAGCACAGGCTCCGGATGCGCAGGCTCAGCAGCCATGGCTCACGGGCCCAGCTGCTCCGCGGCATGTGGGATCTTCCCAGACCGGGGCGCGAACCCGTGTCCCCTGCATCGGCAGGTGGACTCTCAACCACTGCGCCACCAGGGAAGCCCTTCTCTAAGAATTTTTTATCCATGTACAAAATCAAGGCCTATGGAATTACAGGTTTAGAGAAAGGTTTGTTTGTTTTTCTGCTTAAGAGCTAAAAGCTAAATCTCCATAGTCAGCTAGGCCTGCGGTTCATCAATGCTAAAATGCTAAGAGTTAGTTTTAATTAAGTTTTGATCTTTTAAAGCACTGCCTATAGAACCCTACTTTTAAATGGGAGGATGGAACAGCAATGAACTAAAAGGTTTCCTTAGAATTCAGGGTAATTAGATGCAACACAATTAAGAAGGGACAATGCGTGTGGGGGCTGCTTTACAGCAGAGGCAGAAGCAGAGCTGGGCCGGGTGTCAGTGTTCCACTGTTCCTGGATACAATGCTCCAGCTGCCTCTGGGACCAGCTATTATTTCAGGAGCCCTAGATTAGGGACAGGAGTCCTAATGCTTCTTCCTTGCTGGAAGGTGGTACTGGTATTGGACATGTAAGCTCTCTGAACCTGTAAACTAGGAATAATTGATAGTATCTATGTCGCAAGATTGTTGCAAGAATTATACGCATCAGTGCTTGAAAGGTGTTCAGCCAGGTGCTAGGGGAAGAAAAAGTTAACTATCACGTTGTCTTTTCAACAGAAATTTAAATCAAAGGGACCATTCAAGTTCTTTACAACGAAAAGGGATTGAACCTAAGACTGGTTCATGAAGAAATAAATGGGAAAAAACAGTGATCTGATTCCTTAATCTGATTTACCTGAACTTCAGAGTAGTCAGAGAACAAAAGGAAAAAAAAGTTAAGTGTGAAAAAGAAAATCCTAAATTCTGCTGATGGAGTAGGGGGCACGACTGCTATCAAATATTCAGAAAGATAAAAGTCTTCCGAATACTCTTAAATCACACAACAGGAGCTATCTACTGTCACAGCTAATCGCTCCCATTTCTGGGCTAAAAAAAAAAAATCTTTTCAAGTGAGACAGTACATGTGAAGGTTATATCTAAATGGTAACACATAATGTATATATGCATTATCATCATTTTAGTTCTTTTCTGTCACCATGAACCTTCTTTACTGTCACCATTAACATGTTTATTTTTGTCTCCTTGCTCATATCATTTCCTCCTCTCTGCCAATCCAAATCATTCTCTTCAAGGGTCAGCTCAAGACTTATTTTTTTCATAACTTCAAATGATCTTTCACTTTTACTGAATTAAAATACTGTTAATGTAGTCTTTCCTTAATTGGCTCCTGTTGTTGAAGTGTCTCATTAATTACGAGAATTCTTTTAAGACTGTGCTAGCCTAATATCTTTTCAAAAAGAGGCATCCTATTTCTTATGGTCAATTAGGTCTTAAAGAGAAATCACTTAATCTCAAAGGGCCTTAGTTTCCCCATCTGCAAAAACATACTTTTGTATAATGTAGTTGTACATTAAACAATGTATAATCTCTAAGTTTTCAGGTCTTTGTCAGTCCTAGTGAATGGTCCTGAACTTCCTGGATCTAATGACATACTAATACTCATTACTGGGGCTTAACAAATTATTACAGAACATATAGTCAGTTAAACAAACCTGTTACTACCTGATAGAATTGGTCATATTAAAAAAATCACTATTTATGAAAGCCTTTTAAAGTTAACATCTGTGTATATGCTATACAGGGGACACCTACGTATAAGATAGTCTCTACTTTCTCAAGGAAATTACCTGCCAATAGGAGGAGTAAGGCCTGAATACAGCAAAAGTTAAATAACTTAGGTAACCTATATAAGAAATAGCACTTGGTCAACACAGGATTGGCTGCCATTTGAGGAATAAAAATGTCATGAATGCAGAGGAAGAAGAAATCACACTGGGCAGGAGTTGCCTGATAACTTTCATGGAGGGAAAGTGGCTGAACTAAGCCTGGAAGGAGGGTTTAAATTCGGAGAGAAAGGCCTGAAAGGACAGGTATTAGGCAGGGAGGGTGACATAAGCCAAAGGACAGAGGTAAAAAAACTAAACAACATAAGGATGGGTTGGAGGAGACAGCCCCATAGGCCTCAAAGTAGAATGAAGTTAAGATTGTGGAGAACACTGCATAACAAACCAGGTTAACGAAATGGAATCTTTTTCAAGTCAGTGATTCTCAACCTTTATCCACTATCCTATGACAAATGATTTGTGATTCATTCCAGTGACTACATCCAGATTTCTGGGGTGTCATCAACATTTTATAAAGAAGCATTGCAATATTCTGTCTCACCATGATTAGACAGGTTATGTGCAACTTCTAGAATATTACATATAATCCCTTCGATCCCTTTTTCTTTCATGTACTCTTTAATTTATATTAAAGAAAAGCAAGTTATATCATCTACAAACCAAAGTGTGTTAACTATTACTGAGTTAGTTATGAAACATTTAACCGGGCTTCCCTGGTGGTGCAGTGGTTAAGAATCCGCCTGCCAACGCAGGAGACACAGGTTTGAGCCCTGGTCTGGGAGGATCCCACATGCCGTGGAGCAACTAAGCCCGTGCGCCACAACTACCAAGCCTGCGCTCTAGAGCCCGCGAGCCACAACTACAGAGCCCACGAGCCACAACCACTGAGCCCACATGCCACAACTACTGAAGCCCGTGAGCCTAGAGCCCGTGCTCAGCAACAAGAGAAGCCACTGCTATGAGAAGCCCGCGCACCACAACGAAGAGTAGCCCCCCACTCATCGCAACTAGAGAAAGCCTGCGTGCAGCAACAAAGACCCAACACAGCCAAAAATATAAATAAATTTATTAAAAAAAAAAAAGAAACATTTAACCAATCTAGGTGCTGCTTTTGAAAATGATCACTTAAGTTAGAGGAGACGTTAAGCTTTGAAGTAAAATGTTGAAAGGTATTATTTTAGGAAGATTCATTTGGAAGGATGGATCAACAGAAAAGAATGAAGTTAAAGAAAACAATCAAGAGGCTCCTTTAGCCATCCAGGTATGATGGGAGAAAGACAATAAGTCAAGTATTAAAGATTGTGGAAAGGAAGCCACAGATGTTAAGACATATCTAGATGGAAATTGATTGGACTTAGCGGACTGGATATAGCGCTATGAAGTAGAAAGAGTTAAAGGTAATCCTCAGAATGTAGGCTATATATCGAGTAGATGGGAAAATAATTGTAGGAATCAAAGATATAAAGAAATGGTAACAGAATAAATTTAGGTTTCAAACTGAGGAAAAGACAAGTTTGATTTCAATAATATTGAGTGTGAAGTCATAAGAGGTCATTTAAGGAGAAGGGCCATGCTGTTCTTATAGGACTGATTTTGGGAAAAGATTAGGGTGAAAGACATCAAAACGCACAGTTAAGATGGCTGGAAATCTTCAAAGAAGAGGTATACAGAGAGAAGAGTCAAGGGCCTGGGACTAAATCTTGAAATTTAAGTCATTCTAATTTTCATCAACAGTTACTAAATGTAGCATTGTTTTGTAATAGCAAAAAACTAGAAGTAACTAACTGTCTAATCAATAAGAGACTGGTTAGTAAACTGTTGAAATTCTATACAAAGAATGCTATGCAGATTTCTCCATACTCTGTGAAAAGATCTCTAAGATTCATTGTTTTTGGAAAAAGGGGGGTTCAGCTCTAATACGTTTCCTTTTGGGGGGATAACTATAATGTGTGTGGGAGAACATATTTATTTTATCTTGCATATGCACAAACAAAGTCTGGAAGAATATATCTGGCTACCTGAGCAGAGGGGAACCTGGGCAAATGAAGGACAGGAGTAAGAAGACTTCCCCCTAGAGAGCTTTTATATATTTTCTTATTTTTAAGCCATGAGAATGTTATCACTTGTTCAAATAATAATTTTAAAAACTCCTAACAAAAATCTGTTTAATCTGTTTGATCTTCATATCAAAAGTAACATCATCAAATAGAATAAAATAGTGAACCTGCATCACTGTCACTGCTCCATAAGTCACAGCTGTCCAATAGATAGAGCCAACCATTATTCCTGCTGCAGCAAATGGACAGGCTTTTGAGATCAGTCTATCTGCAAGATCCAAGACGTAAACAACTGGACCTATAATATAAAGAAAACAAAGTTTCAACACAAGACAGATTAAAAAAAAAAAAAAGACCAGATCTAAAATATTTTTATGAAGTTGGATGCCCTGATGCTTTAGAAATAACTTATAAATGTAATGGGAACCTAGATTTGAACAGATTTAGAATTTCTCAGTCATTTGCATGAATAGCTGAGTTTTACTTCCTAAATCCTAGGAAATAGCCTCTTCAAATTTTTATCTTTATCAGTAAACCTAAGAGTAAAGCCTTAACACAGCTGCTTCTTATAAAGGAAAATAGTTCTCTTACTTCTCTTAATGACACTGGCTACTGCAGAATGCCATGGCCATTTCAACTTGCTCTTCACAAACAGTTCCTGGCCACAATTAGTTTCTATAGTACTTGGTAAGACTATCACTTCTTTGACTTCACTTATTACTTCCTTGATAGTGTGTGAAGGTAACCTAGGCTATTTTTTTGTAGTTACACAAAGTCAACCTATCTTACTTTGATATCCAATATACTATATTTAGTTGAGTACTATTCTCTAACAAGCTACTTTTAATGATAATGCCAGTTTTTATGGCATTCCAACAGCTGTATATGCCAATTATGCTTCTATTATTATGTGCTTACAAAGTAAAATTTGGTTATTACCTCCTCTGGTAGTTATTTGGAATAACTATACTAGGAGGAATTATAATAATTGCAATTAAGCCCGATATAATTTAGCTCCAGAATTTTCCAGAATAGTGGAAAAGTCTTAGACCTGAATTAGAGCAAGGCCTAAATAAAGAATTGAATATCTAAGTTGAAATAAAGGAACATGCAACCTTGACTTGGTTAGTAATCATCATATTTGTTGAATGCCCTCTACGTACAAACTATTACTTAGGACATTTTCTTAGAAATGTATAAGAGGTATTACCTACCTCTGGGGGCTTACAATCTATAGGAGGATGCTGTATACAAAACCAACTTATTTTCATTGTACAAAGAAATTCAAATAGCAATATGTTGATAAAATCATTAAAAGAACAAGCATCCATCTGTGGAGCCCTGATCAATAGTTCCCCCTGATTGCTGGAGCCAGTAATGTTACTAGTCGCTGTATAAAGACAGACCATACTGTGAAGAAGGAAGAACATTAGGAGAGGTGTCAAAGGGACCTATGATTTAAATTTAGCATATAAACTTATTATTGTCAAAATCTAACTTACATAACATTTAAAACTATGACAAGGCATCTTTTGGGACCAAAGATATCGCTAAAGTAAGCCTAGTTCAATGTATACTGACTCTATATTCTACATGATAGCAGGTGCTGTGCCACACATTACATGTATCATTATTTAATCTCATAATGTAGGGTTTAATCCTTAAAATACACAAATTTGCAGGTTTAAGTTTATAACCCTCTCAGAAGGCATAGTAAGAAGCATTTTACTAAGTCACCAAAGATCCCTGAAATGCTGGTACTAAAAGTTAAAGCCAATAGGTATATATAAAACCTCAAAACTTAAGCTTTCATATTCTCTATCGATAGTTCTTTAATCAGAAAATTGAAGCCACAAAACAACAACTACAGACTCTTTACAGCACGTTTCCACCTACCAACATCACACCTATCTGAAGTCAATCCCCACTTAATACACCAGATCCCATTCCGTCACCAACTCAAAGACACAGGTCTAGCAATTCACTTCTACCCTCCTACATCATTTCCCCCTACCCTTTATTGGATTATTTTCATCAAACATGTCATTATTTATTCTATCTTAAAAAAAAAAAAGAAACCCCTTCTCTTGATCCTTCTTTTCCCACTGCTCCATTTCTTTGCTCCCTTTACAACAAAATCACTCAGAAGATTTTTCTGTTTTCCCTCTCTCTCTCCAATTCTCTCTTAAATCCACTCCACCAAAACTGCTCATCAAGGTCACTAACAACCCACACATAGCTAAATCCAATGGTCTAATCTCAGCCTTCCACTTATTTGGCCTACCACCAACATCTGATAGATGTTCCCTTCTTCTTCCCAATAATCATTGCATCTCCAGGACATCACCATCTCTTGGTTTTCTTTCCAGTCACTAACTTTTCAGTCTCCTTTGCTGGTTCCTCCTCTTTTTCTTGACCTCAGTGAGGCCCACCCTGTCAACTTCTACTTCATCATACTCCCTATTTGATTACTCTGCTCTATTTTTCTTTTTCCTAAAGCACTTACCACCTAACATACTCTAATTTACTTATTGTTTCCACCTACTAGAATAGGGGTTGAAAAACTATGGCCCATAGTAACACCTCACTGTTACTGTAAATAAAGTTTTCGAGAAACATGGCCACATGCAAAGTTAGCTGACCCTTGAACAACACGGGTTTGAACTACATGGATCCACTTACACTAGGATTTTTTTCAATAGTAAATACCACAGTGCTACACAATCCTCTGTTGGTTGAATCCATGGATATGGAGGGATACAGAGGAGCTGTGGATACGGAGGGCCAACTATAAGTTATATGTGGGTTTTTGACTGCACAGAGGGTTGGCACCCCTTCCCCCCCTCCAAGCCTGCACTGTTCAAGGGTCAACTGTATTTACTATATATATATATATATATATATATTATATATATATATTATATATATATATAATATATATATATTTTTTTTTACAGAAAAAGTTTGTTGGCTCCTGAACTAGAATATGAGCTCCAAAGCGAAAGTACCCTTTTTATTTTGCTTATTGACGAATCCCAATTCCTTTGATTCTCAAAAATTTGCTTAATTCTCTACTGAGGTACTTATGAAAAACTATGATATGAAAATCTCTAGGTCTTCCTTTTTCATTATTCTGTATGAAGCCCAAGTTATGAGACTATTTTCTACCCAGTCAGAATCAGAATGTATTAGGAGAGAAGGTATTTTACCTGCTTCCAGCTGACCTTCGCCCCCCCCATCCCCCACCTCTTCAAAAGGGTGCTTGGAAAGATCTACTGATGGAGCAAAGCAATGTAATTCCTAAAAAAAGTAACAGATCATTTAGATGAAAACATAGTTCCTAAAAAGTAATCAGTCACTACCGATTTTATCTATTATGAACATGGACAATAGATATATGTTTGAATTGTCTTTCCTTTAAAGATCTCAGAAGGTTCCAACAGAATAAGCTCAATTTTCAATTTTCTTCTGAATCACTGGGTATGAATTCCTTCTGTACAAACAAAAACAAATAAGTCCTCATACTTCCTTCTGGAAATTTTTTACTTATCCCTTGGGTCATATGCAACAGATGTGCTGGATTAAATGAAGTCACTGGCTGCATTTTATAATCCCTATTTCCAGTTTTTCTGGCAAAATTCTGTCTAGGCTTTTGTCTTAAGTTTATTTTGCCTAAACCTCTCAAGTCTTTTCCAGATAGACTAGTCCAAGATTAGTTTAATATTTAAAAGGAAGGATAAATGCCTAGTGGTAAACATACCATTAGAATTATAAACTGCCACCCAAGGGAGGTATTTCTGAGAGCTAAAGATTACCTAGGCAAGCTATTTGATGAATAAGAACAATCACTCAAATCATCTGGATGCAGTCCCTCAATCATATTTTTCTTATTAGGAAGCTTATCATGTACTATCCTATGACTTGAGGTCATAAAAGGAAAACAGCAACAGTCACTAGCCTCTTCTTATTGTCAGATTAAAGTACAAACAGTTACGGGAAATGAGGAAAGGCAAGACTCTAGCCCTTGAAAATCTCAATTCTAATGGGGAGGAAGAAGTATGAATAAACGTACTTCACAAGTTAAATATGCAAGGGCATAAAAAGGTTTTATTTAGTATTTTAAAAAGGTATTATTGAATTTTTAATGCCTCAGTGGGCTTCATCACTTATACTTCCAACAGTACTGTATTTACACAATGAATGGCGATTGGAGAAGCTTTGTACAAATACAGGTTTTGAAAATTCAATAATTTAAAGAGCACTAGGGAAACTTGCAATTAAAAGGAAATCTATTGTGAATTCTTTTGCACAATAAAGCTTTTGTAAAGAAAATAACTACACGTAATGTTTTGGGTAAATTCAAATCTTCGCATTGCAGATTTGAATGACATCAAACAGTGAGCTGAGAACTCCATGTCTACTGAAAAGAAGTAATCAGTTTTATCTGGCAGACACTGCAAAGGTAGATTTGTTGTGATTGTTATGTTGTGATTTAAATTCAAGTCTCTGTATGCATGGTGTTAAAGGTACATTTTGGCAATTAAGAATTAATGACTGAAGGGCAGGTAATACTTAGTGTTCAAAATCTCCTGGCACTGCATACAATCATACCCAGAATTCCCAGGACCTTTCTTGGGGACAGAAAGGTATCCTCAAAAACACCTCTGACCAATTCTTGAAAAATAATTTCTAAACACTGCCACGGTGCTAAAGTTTCTAACACAAAACATAATTTAATGCTTCACAAGATAACCTTGTATAAGTCCCTGTGATGATAACAGCTCCCATGAACTCCAAGGTTTCTGTTAAGTGGCCAAATTTATAAAAGAGATTGCCAGACCCAACTCAAATGCCAACTTGCTAATCCAAAACATCAACCCCACTTTCAGGTTCAGGACTGCTGAGAATTGCAGATTTTCGAGGTCACCAAGAGTCTCACAATACAGTTCTAAACTTCTTTCCTTGCTCCAAGTCTTCTTTTTGTTGCACACTATTTCTGGAATGTCCTGTCCCTACTTTGATTAAATCTGTATGAACACCCAAATTCCCAATGAAAACTAACCTAACCTGATTGAGGCTGACTAATTGTTCTACCCCACCCTGTAAGCCTGTTCCACGAGGCTTCCTTTACATACTATCCCACAAAATGCACTTACCCCTTTGCTTGTGCATAATGTTAGTACTTTATGTTCTTGTTCAATGTTTGTTCAGTTGTCTCAATATCCTTTAAGTCTGTCCATGTCAGCATCATCTGAGATTGAAAACTGCCAGGGGGCAGGGGCCATGTCTGTTTAACTCGTTTTGTACAGTGCCTAGGATAGAACCATGTATAGATAGGTGCTTAAAAAATGCTTTTTAATGATGATTGGTATCTATCACTCTCAGGGACTAAGAGACAGCTATCTTCAGCACATGGTACTTGGCATTATATCAGGGCACTTTGGCCTGTTCCACAGGGCATTAGAATATAATGGCACAGGACCTAGCTGCAGCACTCTGTGGCAAGTATTTGACTCAATTCATTGTTTAAAAAACAACTTAAAAAAAGTATTAATTATATGGTCCAACAACAAATGTGGATTTTACTGAAAACATGAATATCACAACCACCAATTCAATTTTAAAAACACGTGGGAATTTTGATGGGATAGTAAAGAATTTTAACTTTTAACTCTTTCTCTAGCATTCATCACTGTTTTAAATACTAAGATGCCAGAGGCTAGGTCTAAGAGCCCCAGACAAGCTCATGTAAGTTCATCTTTAATTGCTCTGCTTGTAGGTTGAGATTTTACCATTTTTTATGTAAAAACAAACATCCTGCAAACTCATGCTTTAATTTACTTTGCTTAATGATGAAAGTTAGTCATTAGATTGTCAACAGAAGAAAGGATATGTTCTTGGACAATTTTTTATTTAACCAAACTAATAATAACTGACCAAAAACCCCTCAAAACAAAACTAATGATAAATAAAAGATTCAGAGTCAAAGCAGATGAATATTATGTCTTGGTGTATATATATAGTGTATTACCAAGAAAAGTAACTAAAGATCATCAAAGTAGTTCTTTATGAGTACATAGCTTGTGCCAAGGGAAAGCTTAAATTTTTCCTCATTGGAATAGATTAGCCCATAGAATATTTGAGGGCTATAACATCAACTACTAAGTACTTATTAAGCACCTATTGTACACATAGCATTTTACTATGCATTAAAATAAACGTAAATAAAATTTAACACACTAGCCTCTGCCTCCAAGGAGCCTACAATCTAGTTAGGGACAAACAATAAATACACATTAAACAACTGGAAAACTTTATGGCAAAACTGACAAATATATGATAGTATCATACAAACTACACAGATACATGTCAACAAATTTTAAGTAAAGATTATAGAGGGGGTAAGGATGCAAAGAGTTTTCTTTTTTTTTTCTTTTGCCGTACGTGGGCCTCTCACTGTTGCGGTCTCTCCTGTTGCGGAGCACAGGCTCCGGATGCGCAGGCTCAGCGACCATGGCTCATGGGCCTAGCCGCTCCGCGGCATGTGGGATCTTCCCGGACCAGGGGACGAACCTGTGTCCCCTGCATCGGCAGGCGGACTCTCAACCACTGCGCCACCAGGGAAGCCCAAGAGTTTTAATATTACTGTCTGTCTGTATGTATTTACTAATTAACAGAAGTGAATCTTGACCTTGAAATCTATGATCTGAAAAGGGGGGCATGCTAGAAGACCTTCTAACTAGAGGCAAAAGACTTTATTCAAAGGGTTTATATATTTTTAAAAAGCTAGTATGCCAGTAAGGTGGGGGTTAATTGATAAAAATCGTTAGCCAGATCTCTGAAGAATATGACACAATAGGCAGGAAGGAAGTTCCTGGTGACAGTTTGCCTACCTACAAACTTCCTAAAATGAATATGATATTTTAGGAAAACTAAGAATATTTAAAGTCAGAATAAACTAGAATAGAATCCACAAGATTTTGTATCTAAAGTGAGTAAAAAAAAGAGAAAGCAGCATCAGTCGAGAGTAGTTTAATATAAAAGAGAGTTGTTAGAAAGGATAAAGAAATATTAAACCTTATTAGAGAAAAAATGTTTTGTCTGCTTTTAGGAGAAACCATGCCTAAGGTAGGAAATTCTTTGAATTTCCAAATTAAAAGTTGAAAAAGTTAAGCTGTGATAAAAGAAACACCACCATCAATTATCATTAATACATAAAAATAGATGGCAATATTAATTATGCACTTACTACATATATGCCAAGGAATTGTTATTACATATTCTTTTTTCTTCTTTAAACATACCTATATTTTTCAAATTTTCCATGATGAGAATATAGTTACTTTTATTAATAAGAAAAACTACTTTTTAGAGAATAACAAAGAGTTATCATAAAATTCAGGTAACCATACCCTAAGGAAAGTCAACCTGACATTACTGTTTCATTTTCTTTTCCCCTTTATATAAGAAACCCACAGTAGGCTCCTTAGGAGGCAAAATAACAAGGGGAGTAAGGATTAGGTAGGGTCTACCGTGTGAATTTGGACAAAATGCTATCTCCAGACCTCAATTTCTACATCTATAATGATAATGAAGATAATATCTATCTCAGAGTTTTTGTGAAAAGTAATGTATATGAAGCTCTTAATACAGTACTTAGTGTTACACTGTACCAAGTGTTACACTGTACCAACGTCAGATATTAGTTCTTTCAAAAATGGCATACTAAGTTAAGTAGAATAGAACTCTGGAATAGGAGGTATAATCCAAGACAGATGTTTGAGGAAAAATTTATGGTATAAGGCTCTGGCATAAAAATAAGACTGTTTCAGGAAAATCTGAGGTAAGAAATAAAGGACAGATCTTTTTTGCCTAAAGGTCTGGGACAAGGAGGAAGAGGAAAATTCATGGTGCCAGGGAATCTGGGAATGAAGAGGGAGAAGACACCAGACTATAATTAGTAATTACTTTTTAAAAAATGTAAGATTCTGAATTGTGTTTTGGACCTATAATTCAGCTACCAGTATTTATATATAGTGTGCACCCAGAAAGCCTCACCCTATTGAAGATACATTGAAGATACTTATTAAAACAAATTTATATTTAAATCTTAGGGAACAAGGCTAGATGTGATCCAGCAATAAACACAAGAAATCCTTACTTTGAAGGTATTCTAGTCATCTGCCTCATAAGAGGGTATATAAAGGAGGGCCAAAGAAGATCTAATGAGATGCCTACCTACAAACTTTAACATCAGAGGGTAGGGCTTCCCTGGTGGCACAGTGGTTGAGAATCCGCCTGCCAATGCAGGGGACACGGGTTCGAGCCCTGGTCTGGGAGGATCCCACATGCCATGGAGCAACTGGGCCCGTGAGCCACAACTACTGAGCCTGCGCATCTGGAGCCTGTGCTCCGCGACGAGAGGCCACGACAGTGAGAGGCCTGCGCACTGCGATGAAGAGTAGCCGCCGCTCGCCGCAACTAGAGAAAGCCCTCGCACAGGAACGAAGACCCAACACAGCTTAAATAAATAAATAAAAATTAAAACAAAAAAAAAACAGAGGGTACTCAAAGATTGAATCATTATGGAGATTTTGGTTTTTCAATTCCTTTCTTTTGATCATCCATAGACGTTTAGATATAATGCAAAGCAAAAATAAACACTTCTCTGATGGCCAAATGTAAATATTACTGGAAACTCTTAATTATATGAAGAAAGTACCTGAATTCTTAAGTCTGTACTGGTTTTCAAGTAATGAAATAAGCCAACAATATATTTTATGACAGCAGTCAGGCAAGTAACTGCTTGGATTTACGATGAGTAACAGAGGGCCATGTGCTTAGAGGAAACAATGCAGACTATTCTTAGAAAGTAACTGATAGCTTAGAAAACATTAAAAATGTAAAATTCTCATTAAATTGAAGCCATGAAAAACTTTTTTAAATTTGGGGAAAATATATTTAATATATATTTAGTACCCTTTTTCAAACAAAAGAATGCTCAACATCACTAATCATTAGAGAAATGCAAATCAAAACTACAATGAGGTATCACCTCACACCAGTCAGAATGGCCATCATCAAAAAGTCTACAAACAATAAATGCTGGAGAGGGTGTGGAGAAAAGAGAACCCTCTGGCACTGTTGGTGGGAATGTAAATTGATACAGCCACTATGGAGAACAGTATGGAGGTTCCTTAAATAACTAAAAATAGAACTACCATATGACCCAGCAATCCCACCACTGGGCATATATATACCCAGAGAAAACCCTAATTCAAAGAGAGTCATGTACCACAATGTTCATTGAAGCTCTATTTACAACAGACAAGACACGGAAGCAACCTAAATGTCCATCAACAGATGAATGGATAAAGAAGATGTGGCACATATATTCAATGGAATATTACTCAGCATAAAGAGAAATGAAATTGAGTTATTTGTAATGAGGTGGTTGGACCTAGAGTCTGTCATACAGAGTGAAGTAAGTAAGAGAAAAACGAATAATGTATGCTAACACATATATGGAATCTTAAAAAAAAAGGTTCTGAAGAACCTAGGGGCAGGACAGGAATAAAGATGCAGACGTAGAGAATGGACTTGAGGACACAGGGATGGGGAAGGGTAAGCTGGGACGAAGTGACAGAGTAGCATGGACATATACACACTACCAAATGTAAAATAGATAGCTAGTGGGAAGCACCGCATAGCACAGGGAGATCAGCGCGGTGCTTTGTGACCACCTAGAGGGGTGGGATAGGGAGGGTGTGACGGAGATGCAAGAGGGAGGGGATATGGGGATATATGTATATGTATAGCTGATTCACTTTGTGATACAGCAGAAACTAACGCATCATTGTAAAGCAATTACACTCCAATAAAAATGTTAAAAAAAAAAATACCACAACAGCATTCTTTCTTGCTTTCCAATGGTTAGCCACCTCACTCATAAACAAATGGAAATTAAGACTCTGAGGTACCTTTTCTTACCTAACAGATTATACTGACAAACTAAAATGTTAGCCAATCTACTGGCAAAGCTGTAAGTAAACAGGCAAACTCATCCATTGCAGGTGCATATAAAATGGTATAGTACCTAATCCAGCAAAATTATATGTGCTATTCACCCCAATTTAGCAATCCCTTCTTGGTTCATATTTAATAAGTATTCTAAGCTAACAAACTCAAAAAAAAGAGAAAGAATTACAATGTCATTCTTCTGTACCATCTAATGAAATAATAGATCTAGAGGCAATGAATAAAAAAATTATCAATCTCTGCTAAAACCAGTAGGTGGAAACTGACAGGGAATTCTATTGGATGTATCAGGTTGATAACACCTGTATCCACTGATCAGTCTTATCATAAAAAACGGTAACTATACATTTTTCCAGCTTTATTATTACTGACATATAACATATATGTTTAAGGTATAGAATGTGATAATTTGACAATATATATTGAGAAATGATCACAATAAGGTTAGTTAACACTTCAATCCTCTTACATAATTACCATCTTTGTGGTGCTAACACTTAAGATCTACTCTCTTAACCTTCATTTATATAATACAATGCTAATTATGGTCACCATATTGTACATTGATCTCTAGAACTGATTCATCTTTTAAATGGAAGTTTGTAGCCCTTGACCAACATTTCCCAATATTCTCCAACCCTCAGCCCCAAACATTCTACTATTTGAGTTTAGATATTTTAGAGTCCACATATAAGTGAGAACATACAGTATTTGTCTTTCGAGAACATACAGTATTTGTCTTTCTCTGACTTATTTCGCTTAGCACAATGCCCTTAACATCTACCCATGTTCTTGCAAAAGGCAGGGTTTCCTTTTATTTTTTTTTAAAAAAGGCTGAATATTCTACTGTATATATACACACATTTTCTTTATCCATTCATCCGTCGATGGACACTTAGGTTGTTTCCATGTCTTGGCTATTGTGATTAATGCTGCAGTGAACATGGGGGTGTAGGTATCTCTTCCAGACAGTGATTTCATTCCTTTGGATATCTACTCAGAAGTGGGATCGCTGGATCACATGATAGTTAAAAAACTTTTTTTGAGTAATCTCCATACAGTTTTTCATAGTGGCTGTACCAATTAACATCCCCACAAACAGTACACACAGTACCCTTTTCTCCACAGCCTTGTTAACACTTGCTGTCTATTGTCTTTTTGTTAATAGCTATTCTAACAGATGTGAGGTAACATCTCATTGTGGTTTTGATTTCCATTTCCCCAATGATTAGTGATGTTGAGCATCTTTTCATGCATCAGTTGACAATCTGTATGCCTTCTACAGAAAATTTTCTATTCAAGAGCTTAACCCATTTTTAAATCAGATTGTGTATGGTTTTTGTTCTTGGATATTGAGTTGTATAAATTCCTTATATTTTGGATATTAATCCCCTATCAGACAGATGATTTACAAGTATTTTCTCATTCCATAGGTTACCTTTTCATTTTGCTAATGGTTTCTTTTGCTGTGCAAAAGCTCTTTAGTTTGATATAGTCCAACTTATTTCTGCTTTTGTTGCTTGTGCTTTTGGTGTCATATCCAAAAAATCATTGCCAAGATCAATGTCAAGGAGACTTTCCTATGTTTTACTCTAGAATGTTTATAGTTTCTGGTCCTAAATTTAAATCTCTAATCCATTTTGAGTTAATTTTTGTGAGTGGAATAAGAAAGACAGGGGCCAATTTCAGTCTTTTGCATGTAACAATTCAGTTTTCCCAACATCACTTATTGAAGAGACTTCCCTGAGTATTCTTGGCTCCCTTGTCAAATATTAGTTGAACATGTATGTGTGGGTTCAATTCTGGGCTCTCAACTCTGTTCCATTGGCCTACGTGTCCTTTTACACTAGTACCATATTGCTTTGATTATTATAGCTTTGTAATAAAGTTTAAATCAGTAAATGTGATGCCACCTGCTTTGTTCTTCTTTCTCAGGATTGCTTTGGCTATTTGGGGTCTTTTATAGTTCCATACAATTTTAGGATTATTTTTCCTAATTCTGTAAAAAATGCCATTGGACTTCCAGGGATTACATTGAATATATAGATGGCTTTGGGTAGTATGGACATTTTAACAGTATTAATTCTGCCAATCCATGAATATGAGATACTTTTCATTTATTTGTGTCTTCTTTAATTTCTTGCATCAATGTGTTGAAATTTTGTTTTACTCCTAAGTATTTTATTGTTTTTGGTATTATAAATGGGATTATTTTATTTCTTTTTCAGATAGCTTAGTGTATATATAGAAACACAACTGATTTTTATGTTGATTTTGTATCCTGCAGCTTTACTGAATTTACTTATTAGTTCTAACAGGCTTTTGGTGGAGTCTTTAGGATTTTCTCTATATAAGATCATATCATCTCCAAGCAAAGACAATTTTACTTCTTTCTTTTGGATTCAGATGTCTTTTATTTCTTTTTCTTGACTAATTGCTCTGGGTAGGATGGGAGTGGTAAGAACAGACACCTTTGTCTTGTTCTTGATCTTAGTGGGTACACTGCGTATGATGTTAGCTGTGAGTCTGTCATATACAGCCTTTATTACGTTGAGGTACATCCTTCTATACCCAATTTGTTGAGAGTTTTTATCATGAAAGGATGTTGAATTCTGTCAAATGCTTTTCTGCATCCTGCAGATAATGAGATGCAGAGATAAGATTTTTATCTTTCATTCTATTAATGTGGTATATATCACACTGATTGATATGTAGATATTGAACCATCCTTGCATCCCAGGGATAAATCCCACTCGATCATGGTGTACAATGCTTTAATATGCTGTTGGATTTGTTTTGCTAATATTTTGTTGAGAATTTTTTCATCTATATTCATCAGGGATATTGGCTTGTAGTTTTCTTATAGTGTCCATATCTGGCTTTGGTATCGGGGTAATGCTGCCCTCATAAAATGTGTTTGGGAATGTTCCCTCTTCTTTAATTTTAAAGAGTCTGAGAAGGACTGGCATTAATTCTTCCTTAAGTGTTTGGCAGAATTCACCAGTGAAACCATCTGGTCCTGGGTTTTTCTTTGTTGGGAGCTTTATGATGTCCTTCGTTGTTATTGGTCTGTTCACATTTTTTATTTCTTCATGATTCAGTCTTTGTAGGTTTTATGTTTCTAGGAATTTATCCTTTACTTCTAGGTTATGCAATTTGTTGGCATACAACTGCTCACAGTACTTTCTTAAGATCCTTTGTATTTCTGGGACTTCCCCGGTGGCGCAGTGGTTAAGAATCCACCTGCCAATGCAGGGGACATGGGTTCGAGCCCTGGTCTGGGAAGATCCCACGTGCCGCGGAACAACTAAACCCGTGCGCCACAACTACTGAGCCTGTGCTCTAGAGCCCGCAAGCCACAACTACCGAGCCCATGTGCCACAGCTACTGAAGTCCGTGTGCCTAGAGCCCGTGCTCCGCAACAAGAGAAGCCATGGCAATAAGAAGCCTGTGCACTGAAACAAAGAGTAGCCCCTGCTTGCCGTGAATAGAGAAATCCCGCACGCAGCAACGAAGACTCAATGCAGCCAAAAAAAAAAAAAAAAAAAAAAAAAGTACAGGGGAAAATATAGTATCAGAGGAAAAAGCATTTCAATCCAGAAGATGATCAACTAAAGGGGAAAAAAAAGAGAAAAAAGGACAAATAGAATGAATAAAATTTGACAGTAAAAACCCAACTATATGAGTATCACAATAAGTTTACACTTATTTACAAAAGAATTCAGAAGAACTGAAAATAAAAGGGTGAGAAAAGATAAGCAAATGTAACAACATCAAAAAAAAGCTGGTATGAAAGGGGGGAAAAGAGTAACTTTACAGTGAAAAAACCTGACAAACATAACCTTACTGAGATGATCAAGGTCAGTATCATGAGTGGTAAGTAATATTCATAGTATGTGCCTGTGATGTTTTGTGATGAAAATGGCACTTCATCTCTGTGGTCTTGTACCCCAAAACTCATAACCCCAGGAGATAATGGGAAAAACATCAGATAGATCCGAATTGTGAGACATTCTGTAAAACATCTAACCAGTATTCCTCAAAACCGTCAAGGTCAACAAAAACAAGGAAAGTGAGAAGCTGTTACAGCCAAGAGGAGCATTAAGGAGACATGACTAAATGTAATATAATATCCTGAACAGGATCCTGGAACAGAATAAGGACATTAGGGAAAAATTAAGAAAACCTGAGTAGAGTATGGACTTCAGTTAATAATAATATGAGTACTGGTACAACAACTATAACAAATGTACCATACTACATAAGGTATTAATAACAGAGGAAACTGGATATGGGATATTTGGGAACTCTCTGTACTATCTTTGAAATTTTTCTGTAAATTAAAAATTGTCCTAAAATAACAAATCTATTTTTAAAAAGCTGGTATAGCTATATTTTCATTCTACAGTTGGCCCTCCAAATCTTTGGGTTCTGCATCTGCATATTCAACCAACTGCAGAATGAAAATATCTAGGGGAAAAAAATTCCAGAAAGTTCCCCAAAGCAAAACTCAAAGTTGCTGCACACCAGCAACAACTTACCATTTACACTGTATTAGAATATTATGAGTAATCTAGAGATGATTTAAAGTGTATAGTAGGGGGACTGCCCTGGTGGCGCAGTGGTTAAGAATCCACCTGCCAACGCAGGGGACACAGTTTCGATCCCTGGTCCAGGAAGATCCCACATGCTGCGGAGCAACTAAGCCCATGTGCCACAACTACTGAAGCCTGCCCCCCAGAGCCCATGTTCTGCAACAAGAGAAGCCACCGCAAGGAGAAGGCTGCGCACCACAACGAAGAGTAGCCCCCCGCTCGCCACAACTAGAGAAAGCCTGCGTGCAGCAATGAAGACCCAATGCGGCCAAAAATAAATAAATAAAATAAAATAAAGTATATAGTAGTATGTGCATAAATTATATGAAAATACTATGCCATTTTATATAAGGGAGTTGAGCATCCATGGATTTTGGTATCTGCAGAGGTCCTGGAACCAACCTCCTGCAGATACCGAGGGGCAACTGTATTCTATATTATCATGTCTATGTCTATATTATATAGAAGTTTAAGACACACAAAAAAAATTCTTATAGATAAAATAGTCATTACTTAATGATAAAAAGTTGAAATCACCAGGATATTTTATTTCTAAACCTGAGGGATAAGTAAATGGATGACGGTTTATTAGTCATTATTCCTCATATGTAGTTATATATTCTTTCTCAACAAATGAAATTTCATAATAAAAGAAAAAAACCTTAGTGAACATTCTGCTGAGCTTTGATCAATGCTAAGGCAGCAGATATAATTAGTTCTGTATATTGATAGCAGCATGTTGGTAAAGGCAATGGAAAAGCAGGCACTCCAATACACTGTTGGGAAGATTAAACAGACATAATCTCTACAAAAGCCAATTTGATGATGTCTACTAATGTTATAACTGCACATACCCTTTCACTTATAGCAATTCCACTCTAGTCATTTTGCACATGTGTAAAATTATTTTACACAGTTGTTTATGACAGCACTCTTTGTAGCAGTAAAAGATTACAAACAGCCTGTATGTCCATCATTAGGAGACTGGTTATATAACCACACATTTATGTAACAGAATACTATACAACTACAAAGAAAAAGAAAGCTCTTTATACACTAATATAAAATGGTATCTACCATATATTGCTAAGGAAAAAAAAGCAAGCATAGAACATGATGTATACTAGTCTAGAATATATTAACATATAAACTAATTGTGCTCAATATTCTGTTTGCCTCTCCAAATTTACTCCTCTTTCTCCACCCTGCTTTGTGCACTGGAGGGCTGACCAAACAAAACTGCACCCTCTAGGTAACCTTCCCCTCTAGCTTCTGATGTGCTTTGGCAATTTAAAATCCTGGCTCCTTACTTGCTAGAAACCCATGGAATTCCATTAAATAAATTTGCCAAGTCTGTTTCCTTACCTGTAGAATAAGGATGCTACCTATTGTGTAAAGCTTTTGAGAAGCTTAAAATAATATAGGCAAACTGATTGACATAGTGCCTGGCAAAGAGTCAGTGCCTGTTAGGAAGTGATAGCTACTGATATCACTGTTAATATTAAAAGAAAATATTATAAAATAAAATAGTAACAACTATTAATTTTATTTGCTAGATTTTATAGGAAAGGTTTCTCCCAGGAATCATTCCTCATCATCCCTAGTGAATATCTTTTCCTTCTAAGCTTTACACTCCACGTAACATTTGACAACCAGTTTTTGAGGGTAATTGTTAGTTATCTTGTCTCTACACAGAAGTTTGAATTAATGCTTAGTTGAGAACAAACAAAGAAAAAACAAAGCTGTAATAAAATTTAACTTGAAAATAATCTAAGAATTTACATAAAGAGTGGAAGTGGCAACATTGATATCAGTTAAAATCAGCTTTAAGACAAAAAGTGTTACTAGAAACAAAGAAGAACATTTTATGATGGTAAAAGGGACAATCCATCAGAAAGACATAACAATTAGGAACATTTATGCACCTAACAACAGTCCAAAATAAACGAAGCAAAAATGGGCAGAACTGGAGAAACAGACAATTCAACAATAGCTGTAGACTTCAATAGCCCACTTTCAATGAAGAATAGGTGAAAGAACGACAAGGAAATAGAAGACTTCAAAATTCTATGAGTCAGCTAGATATTTATATCACATTCTACCACCACCACCACTACCAACAGAACACACATCTTCCCAAGTACACATGGAAAATTTGCAAGTATAAAGCTTGCTAGGCTATAAAACAAGCTTTAATCATTTAAAAGAACGGATAGCAAAGTATGTTCTTTGATCACAATGGAATGAAATTAGAAATCAATAAGAGAAGGGCATTTGGGAAATTTACAAATATGTGAAAATTAAAGAACACACTCCTGAATAATCAACAGGTCAAAGTAGAAATCCAAGCAGAGCTTAGAAATTTATAGCTGTAAACTACTACATTAAAAAAGAAGAAAGATCAAGAGAATGAGAAGACAAGCCACAGACTGGGAAAAAATATTTGCAAACGATATACCTGATAAAGAACTGTTATCCAAAATACACAAAGAACATTTAAAACTCAACAATAAGAAAACTGATGTTAAAAACAGTCAAGGGCTTCCCTGGTGGCGCAGTGGTTGAGAGTCCGCCTACCGATGCAGGGGACACGGGTTCGTGCCCTGGTCTGGGAAATTCCCACATGCTGCAGAGCGGCTGGGCCTGTAAGCCATGGCCGCTGAGCCTGCGTGTCTGGAGCCTGTGCTCCGCAATGGGAGAGGCCAAAACAGTGACAGGCCCGCATACAGCAAAAAAAAAAAACAATCAAAAGACTTAACAGACACCTCATCAAAGAAGACATAAGACTCTTTTTTCTTCCTTTTTTTTTTTTTTAACATCTTTATTGGAGTATAACTGCTTTACAACAGTGTGTTAGTTTCTGCTTTATAACAAAGTGAATCAGTTATACATATACATATATCTGCATATCTCTTCCCTCTTGAGTCTCCCTCCCTCCCACCCTCCCTATCCCACCCATCTAGTGGTCACAAAGCACCGAGCTGATTTCCCTGTGCTATGCGGCTGCTTCCCACGAGCTATTTATTTTACATTTGGTAGTGTATATATATCCATGCCACTCTCTCACGTTGTCCCATCTCACCCTTCCCCCTCCCCGTATCCTCAAGTCCATTCTCTAGTAGGTCTGCGTCTTTATTCCCGTCTTGCCCCTAGGTTCTTCATGACCATTTTTTGGGTTGTTTTTTAGATTCCATTTTTTGGTTGTTTTTTAGATTCCATTCCATTTTTTAGATTCCATATATGTGTTAGCATACAATATTTGTTTTTCTCTTTCTGACTTACTTCACTCTGTATGACAGACTCTAGGTCCATCCACCTCACTACAAATAACTCAATTTCATTTCTTTTTATGGCTGAGTAATATTCCATTGTATATATGTGCCACATCTTCTTTATCCATTCATCTGTTGATGGACACTTAGGTTGCTTCCATGTCCTGGCTATTGTAAATAGAGCTGCAATGAACACTGTGGTACATGACTCTTTGAATTTTGGTTTTCTCAGGGTATATGCCCAGTAGTGGGATTGCTGGGTCATATGGTAGTTCTATTTGTAGTTATTTAAGGAACCTCCATACTGTTCTCCATAGTGGCGGTATCAATTTACATTCCCACCAACAGTGCAAGAGTGTTCCCTTTTCTCCACACCCTCTCCAGCATTTCCTGTTCGTAGATTTTTAAAAAAAATTAATTAATTTAATTTTGGCTGTGTTGGGTCCTCATTGCTGCGTGCAGGCTTCTAGTTGCAGCGAGCAGGGGCTAGTCTTCATTGTGGTGCGCAAGCTTCTCATTGCGGTGGTTTCTCTTGTTGTGGAGCGTGGGCTCTAGGCACGTGGTCTCAGTAGTTGTGGCACACAGGCTTAGTTGCTCTGCGTCATGTGGGATCTTCCCAGACCAGGGCTCGAACCCATGTCCCCTGCATTGGCAGACGGATTCTTAACCACTGCGCCACCAGGGAAACCCCGTTTGTAGATTTTTTATTTTTAACATCTTTATCGGAGTATAATTGCTTTATAATGGTGTGTTAGTTTCTGCTTTATAACAAAGTGAATCAGTTATACATATACGTATGTTCCCATATCTCTTCACTCTTGCGTCTCCCTCCCTCCCACCCTCCCTATCCCACCCCTCTAGGTGATCACAAAGCTCTGAGCTGATCTTCCTGTGCTATGTGGCTGCTTCCCACTAGCTACCTATTTTACATTTCATAGTGTATATATGTCCATGCTACTCTCTCACTTTGTCACAGCTTACCCTTCCCCCTCCCCATATCCTCAAGTCCATTCTCTAGTAGGTCTGTGTCTTTATTTCTGTCTTGCCCCTAGGTTCTTCATGACCTTTTTTTCCACTTAGATTCCATATATATGTGTTAGCATACGGTATTTGTTTTTCTCTTTCTGACTTACTTCACTCTGTATGACAGACTCTAGGTCCATCCACCTCACTACAAATAACTCAATTTCGTTTCTTTTTATGGCTGAGTAATATTCCATTGTATATATGTGCCACATCTTCTTTATCCATTCATCTGTTGATGGACACTTAGGTTGCTTCCATGTCTTGGCTGTTGTAAATAGAGCTTCAATGAACATTGTGGTACATGACTCTCTTTGAATTAGGGTTTTCTCTGGGTATATATATGCCCAGTGGTGGGATTGCTGGGTCATATGGTAGTTCTATTTTTAGTTATTTAAGGAACCTCCATACTGTTCTCCATAGTGGCTGTATCAATTTACATTCCCACCAACAGTGCCAGAGGGTTCCCTTTTCTCCACACCCTCTCCAGCATTTATTGTTTGTAGACTTTTTGATGATGGCCATTCTGACCGGTGTGAGGTGGTACCTCATTGTAGTTTTGATTTGCATTTCTCTAACGATTAATTATGTTGAGCATTCTTTCATGTGTCTGTTGGCAATCTGTATATCTTTGGAGAAATGTCTATTTAGGTCTTCTGCCGTTTTTGGATTGGGTTGTTTGTTTTTTTGTTACTGAGCTGCATGTGCTGCTTGTAAATTTTGGAGATTAATCCTTTGTCAGTTGCTTCATTTGCAAATATTTTCTCCCATTCTGAGGGTTGTCTTTTGGTCTTGTTTATGGTTTCCTTTGCTGTGCAAAAGTTTTGAAGTTTCATTAGGTCCTATTTATTTTTGTATTTATTTCCATTTCTCTAGGAGGTGGGTCAAAAAGGATCTTGCTGTGATTTATGTCACAGAGTGTTCTGCCTATGTTTTCCTCTAAGAGTTTGATAGTTTCTGGCCTTACATTTCGGTCTTTAATCCATTTTGAGTTTATTTTTGTGTATGGTGTTAGGGAGTGTTCTAATCTCATACTATATATGTACCTGTCCAGTTTTCCCAGCACCACTTATGGAAGAGGCTGTCTTTTCTCCACTGTATATTCTTGCCTCCTTTATCAAAGATAAGGTGACCATATGTGCGTGGGTTCATCTCTGGGCTTTCTATCCTGTTCCATTGATCTATCTTTCTGTTTTTGTGCCAGTACCATACTGTCTTGATTACTGCAGCTTTGTAGTATAGTCTGAAGTCAGGGAGCCTGACTCCTCCAGCTCTGTTTTTCTTTCTTAAGATTGCTTTGGCTATTCGGGGTCTTTTTTGTTTCCATACAAATTGTGAAATTTTTTGTTCCAGTTCTGTGAAAAATGCCAGTGGTAGTTTGATAGGGATTGCATTGAATCTGTAGATTGCTTTGGGTAGTAGAGTCATTTTCACAATGTTGATTCTTCCAATCCAAGAACATGGTATATCTCTCCATCTATTTGTATCATTTTTTTTTTTTCTTTTCATTTTTAATTTCTTTCATCAGTGTCTTGTTATTTTCTCCATACAGGTCTTTTGTCTCTTTAGGCAGGTTTATTCCTAGATATTTTATTCTTTTTGTTGCAGTGGTAAATGGGAGTGTTTTCTTAATTTCATTTGCAGATTTTTTATCATTAGTGTATACGAATGCCAGAGATTTCTGTGCATTAATTCTGTATCCTGCTACTTTACCAAATTCATTGATTAGCTCTAGTAGTTTTCTGGTAGCATCTTTAGGATTCTCTATGTATAGTATCATGTCATCTGCAAACAGTGACAGCTTTACTTCTTCTTTTCCGATTTGGATTCCTTTTATTTCTTTTTCTTCTCTGATTGCTGTGGCTAAAACTTCCAAAACTATGTTGAATAAGAGTGGTGAAAGTGGGCAACCTTGTCTTGTTCCTGATCTTAGTGGAAATGGTTTCAGTTTTTCACCATTGAGAATGATGTTGGCTGTGGGTTTGTCATATATGGCCTTTATTATGTTGAGGAAAGTTCCCTCTGTGCCTATTTTCTGCAGGGTTTTTTATCATAAATGGGTATTGAATTTTGTTGAAAGCTTTCTCTGCATCTATTGAGATGATCATATGGTTTTTCTCCTTCAGTTTGTTAATATGGTGTATCACATTGATTGATTTGCGTATATTGAAGAATCCTTGCATTCCTGGGTGTTCGTAGATTTTTTGATGATGGCCATTCTGACAGGTGTGAAAAGGACATAAGACTCAATAAGCACATGAAAAGACACTCAACATCTATGTCATTAGGGAATAGCAAATTAAAACTGGTGGCGCAGTGGTTAAGAATCCACCTGCCAAGGCAGGGGACACGGGTTCGAGCCCTGGTCTGGGAAGATCCCACATGCCACAGAGCAACTAAGCACGTCTGCCACAACTACTGAGCCTGAGCTGTAAAGCCTGTGAGCCACAACTACTGAGACCACATGCCACAACTACTGAAGCCCTCGCACTGCAATGAAGAGTAGCCCCCGCTTGCCGCAACTAGAGAAAACACACGTGCAGCAACAAAGACCCAATGCAGCCAAAAATTAATAAATAAATTTATTAAAAAAAAAAACCAATGAGATATAAATGGCTAAATCCAAAACACTGACAAAAGCAAGTGCTGCAAGGATACAGAGCAACAGGAACTTATTGCTGGTCAGAATGCAAAATGTACAGCCACTCTGAAAGACAATTTGGTAGTTTCTTACAAAACTAAACATACTCTTACCATATGATCCAGCAATTACGCTCCTTGTTATTTACCTAAATAAGTTGAAAATATATGTCTGCACAAAAACTTGCACACAGATGTGTACTGCAGCTTTATTTGTAATTGCCAAAACCTGGAAGCAACAAGATGTCCTTCAGTAGGCGAATGGATAAATAAGCTGTGGTATGTCCATACAATGGGATATGATTCAGTATTAACAAGAAATGAACTATCAAGCCATGAAAGACACGGAGAAACTTTAAATATATTTACTAAGTGAAGGAAACCAATCTGAAAAGGCTACATACTGTATGATTCCAGCTATATGACATTCTGAAAAAGGCAAGACTATGAAGACAGTAAAAAGATCATTGGTTGCCAGGGTTTAGGGAGGAGGATGGGATGACTAGGAGGATATATTCACAATATATTCCCTATTGACAATTAAGAACACACACTTGCCACCATCCTTCCATTCTGGCTGCCACTAAGTACCAGAAAAGATGCAGACTTTGGCCAGCTAGCCAGACAGACTGAGTCTAAATCCATATGAAAACTTTTTTTTTTTTTGCGGTACGCGGGCCTCTCACTGTTGTGGCCTCTCCTGTTGCGGAGCACAGGCTCCGGACACGTAGGCTCAGTGGCCATGGCTCACGGGCCCAGCCGCTCCGCGGCATGTGGGATCTTCCCGGACCGGGGCACGTACCCGTGTCCCCTGCATCGACAGGTGGACTCTCAACCACTGCGCCACCAGGGAAGCCCAAAGTATAATACATCTTTAAACAGGGACTGAAACATTATATAACAGGGATAAGAAGCCACTGAAGCATTCATATAATTTTCAGCCACTCTAGTAAACCAATCAATACCTGCATTATGAATTTTGTCACTGAAAGCCAAGATTAAAAACTGTGAAGGAACTTTAAGTTATTTTAACAAAAACAGGTATAACTATGGTCAGCTGCAAAATTAATGATAAATATGCTCAGAAAGAAAACAATTTACTGGTATGTTTCTGTATCAGATGACACTACTGGACATTAATTACATAATGTTAGGTGTGGTATTCAGTGAGTAAAAACAGTTACTTTCACAGATGTATGCTCTTAAATATTTTGTTTCATGGCTACAAGAAACCACTAGTATTCAGAATATGAATCAACTCTTGGTATGTACATAATATGTAAATTATGAAATACAAACAGTTCTGATTATCAATGAAAACATGCTTTAGAGAAGGGATTTTCCTTTAACCAACAATTATCTTTGAACTTTGACTTGAAAATGTACACTAGGATCAATATGGCCAAAAGCACTAGTCATGTGTGTAGCAAGAAAGAGTATAGCACCTGAAAGTCAATTCACACATGGCTTCATTTACAGACAACACCTGACATTGGACAGTAAGTCTTCTACTGAGTCTGTTAAAGATTGCATGGAAAATTGTGAATATAATATTCAAACTGCAGTCCCTGAGCAGGTATCTTCAGAATGTTATGTCAGGAAAAAAGAAGCAAATACAACACTCTGCTTTCCTATCTTGTCAGGAAGAAAGATGCTAACAAAAACTATTTAAATGAAGTATGTACATTTTTTTCCCCATGACACCAGTAAGGTCAGTAAAAAATGTCTATGATTATCTGTGGCTTACTCAAGTGGCAGATCTCTGTGATATTCAGTATTGTGAATAGCGTGAACCTATCACATGAGGGTGAAATAACAATTCTTAATGATAAAATATGAAGACCAAATCATGATACACATAGCTTAAGCAAAGAGTTTGACTTTTCCAACATGTAGCCATTTTCTTTCCTTGTTGTAGAATGAAATCAGTGTCTTATTATTAGTATACTTAAAAAATGTATTCAATTACCACACTAGACCTAAAAACATGTTTCCTAGAACTGAAATACAACCAGAAGGACAGATTTATCCACTGCTATCTTCCAAACTGTAATATTCAACTTCATTGCTGAGTGCCACACATTTGTCCACTCAGTGCTTCATCAGATATTGTAGGTAGTTTTCAGTGAGAATTCTTGCAATAATTTTTGTACCCATCCATTTGAATATCTAAAACATCTAAAAGAATCATCCTATACTTGCTGCTATTCCCAACAACCTATAGTTGAAAAGTGGGATTATCTGATTTAGCAGAACTAAGAAGTAGGAAAAGAAACAGTTAAACACTACTGAGTGCGTGTGCCGCAGCTACTGAAGCCCTCGCGCCTAGAGCCCGTGCTCCACAACAAGAGAAGCCACCACAATGAGAAGCCTGCTCGCCGCAACTAGAGAAAGCCCGCGCGCATCAACAAAGACCCAACACAGGCAAAAATAAATAAATAAATTAAAAACAACAACAAAAACAAAAAAGATCTGTCAGTGTGGTCCACAAATTCTAAATGTCTGAGAAATGCTACTTTCTCTACTACACTATTTTTCTTTCATAGAAAGCTATCACTTCTTCCTATGCATTATGTTAGAGAAATACAGACAGGTATGGAAATTCTGTTTGCCTTTATTATTAATCTTCTCACATTAGAAAAGCACTTCATCATCTGCACTTATGTTGCCTTATTTTTTTAAAGAAAGGTCTGATTTCAATATGTATAGCACCTAGAAAAAAATAATCTAATAATTATTTCCAGTTTCTCCTTGAACTCTATTCCTCCACAAAGTCATTTTTTCCTCGACCTTCCCAAAACCCAAACTGCTTTCATATACCTCTTGATTATAGACAAGTGTCATATTAAAAATGTTGAACAACTGGCATGGCATAAACACCAAACAAAGAGAATGACACCAGTTCATAATCACATGGATGTAATGGAACATGCTAACTAAATATCAGCCTTAGTTATAGCTTCCTTTAAGCAATCTGCTACACTTGTTTCAACACTAGCCTCATTCTCAAAGACCATTGGTTATTCCTTGCCTGCCAATTCACAGAAAAAGGAAAGTAGTTTTCATGAAAAACAGACATATAAATTGGATTCCAAACACTGTCTTTTATTAAATATTTAATTTCCCTTTTATTCCTTAATAGAAGAATTAATAAAAATAAGTATTAGAAAGAACACACTATTGTTTTCTTTCTCCCACACCAATGGTTTCCAGAGAATGAGGCTCTCTAGTCAGCCTTTTATTATAGTTTTGTTAACTTGATTTTACCCACACAATTAGATATCCAAGTTCTTTATCCACTCAACCAAATGAAAACATTGAATACACAGACAAATGGATAGATCTGGGGATATATTAAGGATAATGTAAACTGTTAGCAAAACAAATATCTGACATTTAGAGAGAAAACAACAGAAATGGAATAGAGAAATTCACAAAAAAGCAAAGACATGAGTCACTTAAAAATAAACCTAGGATCATAGAGTCATATATTATAACATTATATATATATATATCTGTGTTGGTTTTAAGGGTCTTCTTACCCAACTTTGGAAAAACTATTAAGTATTCAGCATTGCACTGGGGACATGCCACTCTGGCTGTACTGTTTCCTCTTTGTTTTTCATCCACCCAGCGCTGCAGACAAGCCTGGTGAACCCATTTTGTAGATCCTCTGCATCTGCATGGTCTCACCCATTCAGCTGTTCTATCATCTTCATCAGTGGCAAAACACACCCAGCAACTTCTGTAAATTAAAAGAGAAAATAATGACATTATCATTAACACCCCAGCCTCCTCTTCACTGCAGCTCTCACTTAATGGGATTAGCCTACTATGTTATATTATAGGAACTTTTAATTCTATACTAAAAGACTGAGGAGAAAAACAACCAGCACATTTCCAGTAGGGTAGTTTCTTCTTTTTCTGTTTTTCCTTGTATTCTGCAGAATCTTGTGTTTTCTGAATTTTGTTTTTATGTAACTTCCTCCATCTTTCTAGTAAATTAAGGTTTTTTTAAAAAATTAATTTATTTATTTTTGGCTGCACTGGTCTTTGTTTCTGCATGTGGGCTTTCTCTAGTTGCGGTGAGCGGGGCTACTCTTCATTGCGGTGCATGGGCTTCTCACTGCAGTGGCTTCTCTTGTTGCAAAGCATGGGCTCTACGTGTGCGGGCTTCAGTAGTTGTGGCTCGTGGGCTCTAAAGCACAGGCTCAGTAGTTGTAGCGCATAGGCTTTAGTTGCTCCATGGCATGTGGGATCTTCCTGGACCAGGGCTTGAACCCATGTCCCCTGAATTGGCAGGCAGATTCTTAACCACTGCGCCACCAAGGAAGTCCATCTTTCTTGTAATTCTTCATCTTCTCTAATGAACCAGAACGCAAAGAGACAATCCTCAAGCTGCTTTTATAAGACCTAATAATTCTTCGAGGAGTGATAAATATAGGAATATGTGAAATTCAGTGTATCTGCCATTTCAACAACATTAACCTCTTAACCTCTTGAACTTGTAAAACTAAAGCATTACATAAATGATTTCACATATGGTCTCATTCAGTTTTCAACTGAGACAGAAAAAAACCCTACTCATTTCTCTTTCTGGTAAAGTATGACTCTAAGAGAGAAAGATGATTAAATTAAAAAGCACAAAGGAAAGAAGAGATGAAGATATCAGGATAAATTGTTTTAGGATAGTGATATGATAAATTTGGGCCAAAGGGCTTCCCTGGTGGCGCAGTGGTTGAGAGTCTGCCTGCTGATGCAGGGGACACGGGCTCGTGCCCCGGTCCGGGATGATCCCACATGCTGCTGGGCCCGTGAGCCATGGCCGCTGACCCTGCGCGGCCGGAGCCTATGCTCCACGGTGGGAGGGGCCACAGCAGTGAGAGGCCTGCGTACTGCAAAAAAAAAAAAAAAAAAAAAATTTGGGCCTACATGTTTCCATTATAGGTATGATTGGTTTTCCTTTTTTGTGGGAATTAAATTATATTTATTATATTCAAAATCTAAAAGTCAAGTCTGGGATGCTTATATTTTAAAAAATTCTATTGAGATGGTTAATTTTTAAACACTTCCCCATTTTGCTTTTGAGGATACTTCATGAACTCTAATTTATTCTTGTGGAATTAGGTTGCAATTCCTTATTTTTTTCCTGTCAATCAACACAAGTTTTGACACCGATTTCCATTAGGGCAAATACAATTTAACTCAATGACACCATTCACTCGCCTTTACTACCTTAAAGTTTGACTGCACAATAGGAAACTGCTAATTAAAGCTTGTCACTTACTGTGCACATTTCACTTAATTAGATAAGTGGCTCTGTCAGAACTTAACTATGCTCAGTGGGAAAGACTATATAGTCAGGTACTATATACGGGTGAGGTCTCCAGTCTGTAGAACAATATGAATTTTAATTGTGTGCTCCAATTAAAAACTTCGCAATTAGAATAGGGAAAAAAAAACTGAAGTGAATAGGTGGCAACAATATCCAAAATTGTGCTTTTACTCAGCTTTCAAATTCAGTCAGATTTCATTTGACCTACCTAGGTAAAAACGAGGTAGGGAGCATTTGTTTGAGCACGCCTGACTCTCTGACCCACCTCAGCCAAGCTGTCTGGGCCCTCGTGCTATCTTACGGTTATCCAGAAATGCCTCCTCCTCCACCTCCTTATTCTTTAAAATTTTATTGTGGTAAAATATACATAACATAAAATTTACTACTTTAACCATTTTTAAGATTGCAATTCAGTAGCACTAAGTCATTCACACTGGCAACCATCATCAATATCCATGATTTGAGTGGGTTTCAACCTAGTTTTTTTCATAAAATTTCAATTGACAAGTATACAGCAAATAAACCAGTTATTTGAGGTGTTAGTATATGTTTTCCCCATTTAACCAAGGTAATTTTGTAAATATAATTGTATACCTCTGGGAAATGAAAACCATATTCTGGTAACAAAATATAGGCAGAATATCTAGAAACTAGATTTCTAGGTTCTTGTAAGTTTTTCATATCAACAATGGAACATATATGTAGCTAAGTACATCTAGACCAGCATAATTAATCAGTATTAAGGTGAACTGAATCTTAAATTAAGCCAATTTCCAGTCATCAGGAAAAAACAAAATAAAATGTAAAGAACCTTAATACTAAGTTGAACCAAATGAAATTGCCTATATTTATCTGTTTTTAATTTACATAAATGGCAGCTTCATATACCAATATAATGGGAATATTTGTATAGCTATAATCCCCATAAATTCCGGATAAGTTTATTTTTCCCCAACATTTAATAGGAAAAATTTCAAACTTTCGAAAAAAGTTGAAAAACTGATGAACATCCATATTCTTAACACCTAGATTCTACAATTCTTATCATTTTGCTACATATGTACTTTACTACATATTCTTTCATCAATCTTATTTTTTGATGCATTTCAAAGTTTCAGACATTAGTGTACTTCACCCCTAAATAAACACTTTCACAGTTTTACTTTTTAGAAGGTACTCAACTAACATTTAAAAGAGGCACTTTCCGGATTTTTTTTCTAATTTCACAACTATGGTAGATAAGATAGCTGAACGATGATTTACAGTGAAAACTTATTAGGTGTTAAACCTAATTGGAAGTGTTAATACCCATAACCTTGTTTTTATTGTTTGATTCATAGTGACAGTGAGTATACAGCTTACAAATTTGGATTTTGAAGCTAATGCTCATTAGAGATTAACTGAAATTATCCTATAGATATTTTAAAAAAACCTTATTGATAATAATACTCTCAAAAAGTCTGATATTCAACATCTACCAACGTACCACATCCATTTTCTATTTATTCTAATCGCTAAACAGTACATCTGATAATGGTCACCTGAGATCAAATAGTATTGCCCACAATACGTAAGCTTCTGATAACACCACCAAATTACTTCACCTAAAAATTATAATTTAGATACAAGTAAATGTTATATAAAATGAAGACTTCTAACTTAATAGTACAAAACAAACAAGCAACTGAAAATTATAGAAATTGCCAGCAACATTTACTGAGCATTCACTGATTCCATGTGGTTGCACAAACAAAATAAATGGAAGATTGTACCTATCTAGAAAACCCTATAATTTAATTGGGGCTACATCCAGTAGATACAAGAGATTTAAGGTTCCAGTGAAATTACCATAGGTACATCCATTTTAAGAAGGAAGGATCAATTTGGATAGATCAGGAAAGGTTTCAGGGAGGAGTGATAGCAGAAATTAGCAGGGGCAAGTGATTTTATTGCAGGGATTGTCAAAACAAAGGTCTCAGGATCAGTAGTTCAGGATCACTAGGGAACTTGCAAATTCTCTGGCTCTACTCCAGATCTAGTAAATAAGAAACTCTAGAGGAAGAGGGCCTACAAATCTGTGATTTAACAAGCTCTCAAGGTGATCCCAATATTCAATAAAGTTTGGGAACTGCTGGTGTAGAAAAATGGCAGGTAAAAAAAAGCAAACATATTGGAGAAAGCAGACTGTGTGAAAGGGATAATTACTGGATTTACTTAAGGTAGAAATAATTGCTTCTGATGACTAAATATTTTTAATATAAATAACAGTACAGAAAATGTTAGGTTCTAAAGAATTTATTAACTGATTTACTACCTTACTAGGTATATGAGTTTAATCTACATAATATGGAAAGACTATTAGTCTGTGAAATAAGGGCCAGGTACATGGGAAATTAAAGCATATAAAAATGTTCACATAAATGTTTTTAGGCAGACAGCCTGTAAGACAGTTATTAGTCTTCAGGGCTGGAAATGAGGGGAGGGAACAAAGTTTGTATAGGAATCTTCTCTTCCCTCATTTAAAAAAAAAACTTCTAATAGGCTGACCAGGAATATCACCTAAGAAGGTCTTAAAATTATGCCTTCCCCCTTTGCTTCCCCATACCCTACTCCCTCCTTGATGCAATCTATTTCAGCTATTTATTCCCCAATTCCCCACCTCCTTCCATTTAAGGAGAAAAGAGGTTGTTTGAAAATGATGGGTTTAGAGTTTCTCAAGATCTTAGAATAGAGGAGAGAGTAGAAGCTTGTGGTTTAATGTACAGCACAATTTCTCTTTTTTAGGGACAAAAAGTATACCATACTTTTTAAGGAAAACCACTCTTCTCTCCAACATCAGCCATGTATGTGGTTTATTTAGGCAGTTAGTCCCACATCCCCAGCTCCAGGAAGAGTAATCCCTAGATTGGTTTAAGGGAGTATCCCATGTCCTAGATTACAGTTATTGGGAGGCTGGGCCCATAAAGCTAGTTTCACTAGAGTGAACTTCAGAATTTTTGCTGGGAAAGTTGGTACAAAGACTTTCTTTTCCACTGAGCCTGAAGGCAGGAAAAGTGTGAACCTAAATGAGGGTGTGAGGCTCTGCTGCCAGGAGAGCCACAATGTGGAGCCTAAAGAACCCAGAGGAAGCTGAAAGATACTGATGACTTCGTTTGAGACATGGATCAAGCTGTGCTTAAAGCTAAATATACCCTTGCACTGTTCACTTACATAAACCCACAGGTTTTTTTTTTTTTTTGGTTTAACCAGTTTGGGGCAGATTCCTATCAGACACAACCCAAACAATCTTGTTATAGATTGTGAGAAACTGGATATAAGGGATAGCCCTGAACAATCATATAATGTAGACTCTTAAACAGCTTTTAAAAGGACACTATTTTTTGTCAATGGCTTTGTTTCCTACTGACCGCAACTTGAGCTGAAAAGGCTTAAATAAATCTAATTTCCACTGCAAGTACTTTGAGTCTTGCAAGTTTTTCAATTTCTCACACAGGGCAAAAATATGCTCCTGATTCTTGGCTACTGGATCAGGTCATTTCTTAGATAAAAACAGCCAACAAAGATAAAACCAAACATTTTGAAATTAAAAATTCTTACTGACAATGCTATAATATTTGCATTGCAGGATCAATTTAACTATAATTCTACTTTATTACATATTTTAATGTTACAGTTTATAGGATGGCAATTTTAATACCCTTAAAAGGTGAGAACTGGCTATTTGCCATTTCAAAGGACAAAGCCAAAAACCTTTCAAGTCCACACCTAAGAAGAGGTTGTAATTTCTGACAAAATTCTAATTAAGAGTTTCTCTTTGAGTCATTTCCTCCCCTTCTTCTCTTCAATCCTCCAATCTCTAAGCAGTGTTCAGTGTGATGCAGAAGCATCATCTGAGAACTTGCTAGAAATGCAGTTTCAGGTCCCACCCCAGACCGGCAGAATCAGAAACTCTGAGGATGGGACCCAACAGTACATTTAAAAAATATATTTATTTTAAATTTCTTTAAAAATTCTTTTTTTTATTGCAGTAAAATATATAACATAAAATTTGCCATCTTAACCATTTTTAAGTGTATAGTTCAGTGGTATTAAATACATTTACACTGTTGTGCTACCATCACCACCACCCATCCCCATAACTCTTCATCTTATAAAACAAACTCTATACTTATTAAACAACTCTCCCATGTCCTCTCTCCCAAGCCTCTGACAGCCACCCTTATACCTTCTGTCTTTATAATTTTGACTACTCTAAGTACCTCATATAAGTGGAATCATCCAGTATTTGTCTTTCTATGTCTTCAAGGTTCATCCACATTGTAGCATATTGCAGAATATCCTTCCTTTTTACGAGGCTGAATAGTATTCCATTGTATGTATATATACCACATTTTGCTTATCCATTCATTGGTCTTAGATACTAAGGTTGCTTCCAAGTTTTAGCTATTGTGAATAATACTGTTATGAACATGGGTGTACAAATATCTCTTTGAGATCCTGTTTTCAATTCTTTTCGGATATATACCCAGAAGTGAAATTGCTGGGTCACATGGTAATTCTGTTTTTAACTTTTTTGAGGAATCACCAACGTGGTATTTCAACAAACCCTTCAGGTGATCGTGATACCGAAGTTTGAGAACCTCTGCTTTGGCCATTCTTCTTTCCTTTTTCCCTTTGTAAGTTTCCTCAACTCACCATAATACAAAAATGAAATTTTGTTTTACATTCAATGTAAACATTTTTAAGCTATTTGGTTTTTAATTTAAATAGTAAGCAAAATGCTTGAGATCCTTTTTTCTAAGGAAAAAAGCTAGCTAAATTTGGGGCAAAGATTTTGTGAGTTCAGGATATTCTAACTGGTTAAAGAACTTGGGATGCCTGAGTTCAAATTCCTGCTTACCACTTATTTTAGGTTTAATGACAATCTCTTTCAGAGTTTTTGTAATGCAGCGGTTCTTAACCTGAGGTTCATGAAAAATTTACAGGATTGGTAAATTTGGATGGGAAAAAAAGTAATTATACCTTTATTTTCACTAAACTCTAAATAAAATTCAGTTTTCCTTCAATGATGAATAAACAACTCATAGTAATATTAGCATACAGCAATTAGAAATTAGTACAGTGACCAGAAATTTTCCTATTACAGCTGTGCAGATCTCAAAATAACATTTAACCCACTGCTAATTTGAAATTAATTATCAGACCCACCAGTAATAGACCTTGTATTTGTTTTAAAGCTCATATTACCATGTCAGATTTTAATATTTTGGTAGCTGTATTTCAACGTAATTTGTCCATTTCTGACCTGTATATTTTGTTTTATTCTTTCAAAACATTCTGAGAAGGAACCCATAAGCTTAACTAAACTTCCAAAGGAGTTCTCAGCATAAAAAAGGTTTTATGTTAAAATTCCCTATGGTAGAACCCTCCTACACTGTTGGTGGAATTGTAAATTGGTACAGCCACTATGGAAAACAGTATAGGGGTTCCTCAAAAAACTAAAAATAGAGTTGTCATATTATCCAGCAATCCCACTCCTGGGCACATATCCAGACAAAACCATAATTCAAACAGATGCATGCACCCCTGAGTTCACAGCAGCACTATTCACCATAGCCAAGACATGGAAACAACCTAAATGTCTACCGACAGATGAATGGATAAAGAAGATGTGGTGTGTACACACACACACACACACACACACACACACACACACACACACAGAAATACTCCTCAGCCATAAAAAAATGAAATAATGCCATTTGCAGCAACATGGATGGACCTAGAGATTATCATGCTTAGTGAAGTAAGTCAGAAAGTGAAAGACAAATACCATATGATATCACCTACATGTGGAACCTAAAATAGAACACAGGGCTTCCCTGGTGGCGCAGTGGTTGAGAGTCCGCCTGCTGATGCAGGGGACGCAGGTTCGTGCCCCGGTCCGGGAAGATCCCACATGCCGCGGAGCAGCTGGGCCCGTGAGCCATGGCCGCTGAGCCTGCGCGTCCGGAGCCTGTGCTCCGCAACGGGAGAGGCCACAACAGTGAGAGGCCCACGTACCACAAATCAATCAATCAACCAATCAATCAATCAAATAGGACACAAATGAACTTATCTATGAAACAGAAACAGACTCACAGACAAAGAGAACAGACTTGTGGTTGCCAAGAGGGAGGGATGGATTGGGAGTTTGGGATGAGCAGATGCAAACAAATATATATAGAATGGATAAACAACAAGGTCCTACTGTATACCACAGGGAACTATGTTCAGTGTCCTGTGATAAGCCACAGAGAAGAAGAATACGAAGGAGAATGTATGTAGGTGTGTGGCTGAGTCACTTTGCTGTACAGCAGAAATTAACACAACATTGTAAATCAACTATACTTCAGTAAAATAAATTTAAAAAAAAAGATTCTCTATTGTAAAGGATTAAACAAGTGATCATGAAACTGCTTAAGAACTGTCTGGCACATACATAACCACCAAATGAACAGTAGCAATAATGACACCAATAGAGATGAGAAAGATGGTGTCAACTTTACATCTATGCCTAGATTTTTATGGATGCATTTTCTTACCTAAATTAGCACACACAGCAGTTCTGCCTGGCACCCTGGTATTCAGTGGAAAAGGTCCTGGATTCTTGATCATCCCCAATTGTTGAACAGGCCAACACCACTGCTTAAGATATTTATTCAAATCCTCAATTCATTTTCTCCCACCCCTCTTTTCCTTCCACTAGGTTGTCTAAATGCCGCCTGCTTGCTGATAATACACACTCACAATTTACTTCCACACCTTTCCACCAGCCAAGTTAGTGCTCATTAGGTTACAGAGTAAAGGGAGATCTGGGAATTATCATGATTGGTTCAGAGATCAAAGAACAAATCACTATTATAATATGAAGACATGAAAAAAGAACTAGACAATTCTAAAGAATATTACTTATTCCTTAAAATAAATGTATGGCCTTACTGGTACTGGTAATGTCACTAATCTGTATGTATGACGTGTCACTCTTTATAAAAAAAAATCATTTACTTCTATGTAATTTTAAATTAAAATTATAACTTTTTTCCAATTATTGATATAAATCCTTCTCAACAGTAAAATTTATAAAGTTATAGGAATATACATCTAATTCACCTTAAATCAAAGAGTATTCAAGATCTCCCCCTAAATTAACTTGAACGTACTTAGTATGCTCACTATTTGATGCCAAAAGAAATACATTTAAGGAACTTACAATCTAGTTAAGGAACAAATATATGCATAGAAGGATCACATAAAAAAAAAACACACAAAACACTGAGTGCTAAGAAATGATGCTGGTGACCAAAGGTAATATAGAAATGTGATGATGACTATAAGAAACACAGGATGAAATAGCTGAGAAAGTTTCATGAAAAGGAAGAACTACAAATGAGATGACAATTGGGGAATGAAAAGAATAAGGGTATCTGAAGTAAGAATAACAGCATAAACAACCTTAGACATAGACATGAGCATATGATCATGGACAATGATAAAACCAATGTGGTTGGAGCAGAAAGGTTTTAAAATAAAGCTAGGTATTACAAACCAGTTGGCAAAGGATGGATGACAAAGGTAACCTCACTTCACAGGGTTCATTTGTGACTAAACTAGTTTATATGATTAAGTTAATTATTTTAAAAGTACATGGGGAAAAAAGGGGAGGAAACATCAGTAGAATAGTTTCTCACTGGCACATAAATTAACGAAGCAAGATAGGTATGGTTATCTAATAAAACAGTTGGCAGTAAAGTCTACCTTTGTAGACTCAGACTGTAGGTGTTTATAGTGGATTATTAGAAAGATCTGGAAAATCATAGGCTCCTGCCTATGATCACTTTGGTGAAAACTGGAGGGAAACAGAATAGAAGAGTTCCAGAATACAGGAGTGAGAGCAATGAAACAAGCTTTATATTGCTGTTGTTGTTATATATGGTGCCTTACCAATGTATTTCCATGACTGTTTTAAGGAAAGAGAACATGTCCTTAATTCAGAAGATGCTTAGAGGGGGCTTCCCTGGTGGCGCAGTGGTTGAGAATCTGCCTGCCAATGCAGGGACACGGGTTCGGGCCCTGGTCTGGGAAGATCCCGCATGCCGCGGAGCAACTAAGCCCGTGAGCCACAACTACTGAGCCTGCGCATCTGGAGCTTGCGCTCCGCAACAAGAGAGGCCTGCGCACTGCGATGAAGAGTGGCCCCCGCTCGCCACAACTAGAGAAAGCCCTCGCACAGAAACGAAGACCCAACACAGCCAAAAATAAAAAAAAAAATTTAAAAAAAAGAAGATGCTTAGAGAACCATGCTCTGGTTAATCCAAGGAACGCCTAAATTTAACAATGGAAAAAACTGCAAACTGCTTGCTTTGTCTCAGGATTAAAAGTGTCACATCCCATGTATTCTTAAACAGGAACTACACCATCAAGAAGACTAAAAATCCGGGATTTCCCTGGTGGCGCAGTGGTTAAGAATCTGCCTGCCAGTGCAGGGGACACGGGTTCCAGCCCTGGTTCGGGAAGATCCCACATGCCACGGAGCAACAAAGCCCGTGTGCCACAACTACTGAGCCTGCGCTCTAGAGCCCACGAGCCACAAATACTGAGCCCAAGTGCCACAACTACTGAAGCCCACGTGCCTAGAGCCCATGCTCTGCAACAAGAGAAGCCATCCAATGAGCAGCCCGGGAACTGTAATGAAGAGTAGTCCCCACTCGCCGCAACTAGAGAAAAGCCTGCGCGCAGCAACAAAGACCCAAGGCAGCCAAAAATAAAAATAATAAATAAATTTTAAAAATTAAAAAAAAAAGACTAAATATCCCTTTATATGTCTGTCCAGCCAAGTGGAATAGAAGTTAAAGTATTTGGATTTATCAAAGAGCTACCACAATTATCACACATTACAAAAAAGGGAAAGGGAAATACCCCACAATGAAAGCGATCATTTACTAAGCATATATTCATGCCATGCGCTTTGTCTCTGATCTTCACAAACTCTGCAAACATAATTATTTCTGTCTTAAATAAATAAGGAAACAAAAGCCCAGAATGGTTAAACAGTCTGCCCAAGGCCTCATGGTTAAGTAGAAAGGCATGGATGCAACCTACGCCTCAACTCTAAAATATGAGCTTTTTTGTAAATTATATCCCAATAAAAAAAAAATTAAGTTAAAAAATTTAAAAAAAACACCAAAAACATCAGCTTTCATCACTATACCATGCCGCCATATGGATAGTGTATTCTGAGAAAATTTTCCATTTCTCATTTCTAAGGAAATTATAGCCAGTACAAGTTATTATGTGTTTCATTTTTTTTTTTTAATGTCTGATCTTATTTATTTGTTACTCTTAGAACATCTCATTTTTGACTGGACTCAGACTTAGAAGTAGAAGCTCTCAGAGAGGACAGCCTCCGTCTCTTGGCAATCTGTTCATGGCGTTTTTCTTTGGCCTCCTTCATTCTCTTGGCCAAAAGTTTAGCATATTCTGCAGCCTCTTCCTTATTTTTCTTAGTACACTGTTTCTTCAGAGCAATTCCGACGTTTGTGTTGCAGAACACGTGGAGTAACAAGACGCTGAATCTTGGGTGCTTTGGTCCTAGGTTTCTTACCTTCTTTGTTTAGGGGCTTTCTCACAACATACTGATGGACATCATCTTCTTTAGAGAGATTGAAAAGTTTGTGGATTCTGCTAGCTCTTTTGGGCCCCAGGCGATGAGGCACAGTAGTATCAGTGAGTCCAGGAATATCCTTCTCCCTTTTACAATGACCAAATTGAGAACGCTCAGATTGGCATCCACAATGCAACCCCGTACAGATTTGCGCTTTCTTTCTCCAGTCCTCCTTGGTCTGTCACAGGAATGCCCCTTACTCAGTAGCAGGCAGACTCGGCCATGGGTCAAGACACCCTGCTTCATGGGGAAACCCTGTTTGTCGTTCCCACCACTGATTTGGACCACATAACCCTTCCATTCTTCACCCAGAGTGTCAGCAGCAACTTCTGTGGCCATATGCTTCTCATAAAAGGTACGAAGTTTTCGTTCATCGTCCACTTCAATGAGTTTCTGGCAGCCAGTGGCCGGGAAAGAAATGTTCAGCTTTATTCTGAAGCGGCTGACCGTCTCCGGGGCGCCACAAGAAAGAGCTATGTGTTTCGTTTTTGCTAGGGTACTTTTAAGCAGCCATAAGGAGCTTTCACGAGAGATCTAAACCCCTGCCAGTGTATTCCAAGGTGCCATATAAATGTTACCATCTCTCATCTTATGAACTATGGCATGTAAAGAGTTGGGAGGCATGTATGTACATGTGGCCTGTAAAGAACTGCTACATGAATCTGGAGAAGGGGGGAAATATTTCTGGCGAAATGGTCAGAAAAGCTTTATAAATGAGGCAGAAACTAAACTGGGTCTTGAAGAGTGGGTAGAATTTTGAAAGACAAGATAGTGAAAAGAACACAGGACAGTGAGTGAATCAGTTTGGCCTGGGCAAAACATATATACTTTATGAACTCATTCTATTTTTTTTTTTTTTTTTTGCGGTATGCGGGCCTCTCACTGTTGTGGCCTCTCTCGTTGTGGAGCACAGGCTCTGGATGCGCAGGCTCAGCGGCCATGGCTCATGGGCCCAGCCGCTCCGCGGCATGTGGGATCTTCCCGGACCGGGACACGAACCCGTGTCCCCTGCATCGGCAGGCGAACTCTCAACCACTGCGCCACCAGGGAAGCCCTGAACTCATTCTTAAACAGAAGCAAAGCTTTAAAAAGGTAGCTGGTGCCAGCCATATACTCACTGTCTTAAACATAATAGAGAGCACAATAAATATGATTATGGAGGGTCTTGAAGGCCAGGTTAAAGAATTCGAACTTAAGCTTAATAAGCAATTAAGAAAATACAGAAGGTTTTGAGCAAATAAATATTTGGTGCTTCAGTAAGATTATTCTAGGCACTGACATGTCATAAATAGTGAAAAGACAGACACCATGATTCAACAGTGTCTCCAATGTACTTTCCCCTTCTGGGGAAATGGGATAGGGAACAGTTTCTGATCTCAGTGAACTTCCACTTGAATGTGCATGGTGGTGGTGGTAAAGGGTATGTGTGGAAGGCTCTGAGACCTGGGATAGGTGCATTAAAAAAAAAAATTACCAGGGCTTCCCTGGTGGCGCAGTGGTTGAGAGTCTACCTGCCGATGCAGGGGACACGGGCTCGTGCCCCGGTCCAGGAAGATCCCACATGCCGTGGAGCGGCTGGGTCCGTGAGCCATGGCCACTGGGTCTGCGCGTCCGGAGCCTGTGCTCCGCAACAGGAGAGGCCAAAATGGTGAGAGGCTCACAAACCACAAAAAAAAAAAATTACCATACGGTGTGATGTACTAAAATGAATGCATAAAGGTTCTATGGAAAAACAGGAAGAAGTAACTCACTCTGCCTGAAGGAGCTGTGTAATGCTTCAAGGTGATACTTGAGCTGAATTCTAAGATGGGTCAGAGTTAGCCAGGTGTCAAAAGGGAGGAAGTCATCTAAAGCAAAAATAAGAAGATGTACAGCAGGGTATATCCAGAGGACAATGAAGTGCAGTGCAGAAGAGTATGGTTAAGGAAGGTTGGGGCTGGATTGGATAATTAATAGAGCTAAACCTCTTCACCAGGGCCTTGAAAGTTTAGAATTTATCCTATAGGTGATGTAGAGACTGACAGCTTTTAAAGTATGGAAACGCCATGATAATTGTGCCTTGGCCAATTCTGGTACCACTCTATTAAGTCAAACTGGGAAATTCTGGTACCACTCTGCAAGTCAAACTGGTAGAGAAAAACTAGAGTCAGAGAAAGAAGAATCTATAGTATCTGATAAGCAAGTGGATTTGGAGGAAAAAAGCAAAAAAGAAAAAAAAGATGTAGGTCTTATGGCTAGTAGACTAGAAGAATGGTCCTATCAAAGGCCAAAATTGGGAAGTCAAGATAAGTAAACACCAGGGAAATAGCAGTAGTTTAGTTTTAGATACGTTAAGGCGCTCGTAATGCTCTGTATACACAAATGGAAATGTCTACTGGGCAGCTAGAATGCAGACACTAAAATGTGGGAAAGAGGTCAGGAATAAAGACATAAATCTGGGAGTCACTCAAATAAAGGTGATAGTGAGATAGTAAGCAGGGATACTTTTCAGAGAAGAATGATAAGTGCTGAGGATTGAACCATACTGACTGAAGAGAGTAAGGGTAAGGTGATATATAAGAGGCAAAAAAAGTAAAAGACAAATAGTGTGGTAGACTAGAACACAGTTTCAAGAAGTTAGGGGGTGGTGGTCACCAGTTTCATCTCCACTACATATATGTCAAGGACATGAGGACCAAGAAAAGAAGTCATTAGGTTTACCAATTAAGAAATTATTGGTAACCTTCAGTATACTTTTAGTAGAGCTACGGACAAGAAAGGTGGATGAAAATCAAATTACAACAAGAGATGATAAGGAGAAAATAAGAATATAAATGTCACAAACAGGGAAACGGATTTAGAAAAAAAAAGAGTGATAAGTGAATACAATGGATTATATATATATTCTCTTTAATTGCTGTATATCACAGAACTCAGTATTTTAAAAAGTCAATTGTAGATTGATATATTTAAATTTTAGAAACAAGAACAAAACTATGAATTACATATGGTATATATAAAAGCATTAAACAAAGACTGGAAGAACATAAACCCATTTATGATAGTGGAGTGGGGATGGGGAGAAGATATGGGACTGGGGATAGTGGCCAAAGGGGACTTTATCTGTAATGTTTCCACTTTTTACATAGAGATGGAAGCAAATACAACTAATTGCTAATTTTTTTAATTCTAGGTATTGTTCTGTAAATGTCAAAATGGGATAGTGATATGATTGGAGTAAATATGCTTCAGAGAATGAGAAGTCGCTTTAATGGAAACTAGAGATGGTTATATAAATAAGAAGATAATATAGTACGTTCCTATCAGAACACTCTACAGCCTCTAAAAGGATGTACATGTGTGGCTGACAACACCCTGAGAGTGGGGATTCTAATTCACTTTGCCACTGCAGGAGGCTCGTGGGGAGCAGATGATTCTCCCTGCTTTTCTTCCCATTTGACTGTTCTGGGGACACTGGCTACATGCCTTGCCTACTCACCAGGTGCAAGTAAGTGATGCAAACAACCTCAACAAATTCCTGACTGTTTAATGTGAAAGGGGTACACAAAAGTCAAGTTTCCAGAAGCATCTCTCACCAGGCTTTAAACCTGAGGTTCATTCCTGCAGTTTGTTACAGTATTCTTTGTATTCTCTATACATTTAATCCTAATTTTGAGAAATAAAAGAGAAAACGAGAAAGTTTAATGGTGATAGAATAATATATAACAGACCTCTCCTTAAAAAAGTATGGCAATGAAGGGAAGGAAGAGAAACTGACCGAGATTCAGAGAGCCTGACGTAAAAGGTTTGAGTTTATGAATGGTTATAATTTCAGGGCAATGATTTGTGATCCCAAATCATTCATGACACTAGAAAACCACCCACTTTCCCACCCCCTTTCTCAAACAATTTAAAAGGTTCAAATGATAAATTTATATAAAACAGTTGCTTACTGTTTATAAAAATGAAAGGCAATCAAAATATATATCTATATATACTCTTTCTATCTACAAATACTGCAATAATAAAATTTATCAAGATAAACAATTGCTAAACTAAATTTAATTATTCACAAAGGACAAGGCAATTGAACTTCAGCTATTAATAAGTTGCTATTAATCAAAAAACCTTGAAAGACTAAGTGTATAAACTGAACATACCATCCATGTTATGTAAATATAATCTTCATTTTATTTGACAGTTTATGGAACACAAACCTCACTAGAATTAAAGCTCCATATGAGCATTTTTGCTTATGTTCACTACCACCATATATCGAGGACCTAGAATGGTACCAGGCAAATGCATCGATATTTATTAAGTCAATTCATTAAATACAAATGTTTAATAAGCACTAAAATATACCTAATTTTAACCTAGAAGCAGAAGAACAATATATGTTATACACATTTCCTAATCTTCTCAAGGACAGAACTTGCACTGAAGAAATAAAAATAAGGGCAAGTTTCTGAGCTAAATTCTATCCCTCAAAAATTGCCACCCAAAGACCAAGCTGGGGGGAAGCCAAATTCAAAGCAAGAATTCTAGGTCCTAACAGGTTGACATATTTTAGTCTGTTGGGCCTGTCAGCATTCAACCCATCAAGTATCTTTGTGTTCAATTTGCATGTAGGGCCAGCCCAGATTAAGATGATACTGTAAATATGGAGATGGGTGTGTGTGTGGTGGGGAGAGAATTGCTACATTAGTTGGTTACACTAGAATCTTAAATACCTTCTGTGTGCCTAACATATGAATAGCATTTTATTGTTTTATAAAGTGCTTACACGTGTTCTCATTTATACAATCCTGTGAGGTAGGATATTGCCATTTTATAAATGAGGATGTAGAACCTCAGAATATAAGTCCAAAGTCACATAGCTAGTATGTGGCAAAATGAGAATTTTAAGATTTCTGGCCAAGCTTACATCACTAAAATGTACTATCTCTTATCATGAAATAATCCCTTGGGATTTAGGGTAGTGGGAATTCCCTGGAGGTCCAGTGGTTAGGACTCCACACTTCCACTGCAGGGGGCCCGTATTCAATCCCTGGTCCTGGCTGGGGAACTAAGATCCCCCAGCAAGCTGTGCCGCGTGACCAAAAAAAAAAGTGATTTTCAACTACAATAAACATCTGGAAAACTTTTGAAAATATACATGCTCAGGCCCCATTCTCCAGAAATCTGTGAATTAATTGGTTGTGGGCAGAGCCAGGCATCCATCCATATTTTAAAATGTTCCCCCGGTTGATTCCAACGTGGGGCCACGGTGCAAAACACTGACTTAGATAATAAAGATCTTTGAACGTCATCTTAAGAATCTACCTTGAGGTATGTCAAAAAGGTGCCGAAGATGAGGGAAGCCAGTATTATAGTCACCTGTTTCAGTACATGCAGCCAGAATTTCCATGTTTCTATTAGATGTTTTAAATGCCTGGCTAGCACTCCTTGGCTTTTTTACTTTTATGGAAATCTCCAAAGAGTGTATGAAAGCCAGATCAGCTTTTGGACACAAAAACTTTTCTAAAAGTCACCTACATAAAAGTGAAAGCAGCAGGCCCTCAGAGGGGGTAAAAAAATTAATTACAAAATACCCAGCACCAGAATAGGGTCTCATTTGATTGGAATTGGCAGTGGCAGAAAGTGGTCTCCTGTGGGCATATTTCAGTAGTCCTATATAATTTGTCAGTATGGTAAATTATAATTTACCTAGTAAAACCTGGTAAATTATCAAACCCCTAGACCACTGGGGAAAATGACAAAAAAGTTCATGCATTTATTCATTAAAGAAATATTTACTGATGACCTGCTTAGTGCCAGGCTCTGCTGTAGGTTTCAAAATAAATAATGATGTGTAAGTTTCTGCCTTCCAGGAGCTTGTAAACTACTTACATAAAAAGGGGTTAGTCAATACAACTTGACCTGAATGCTCCCCTCAAACAAGGGCTGGATTAATCACTGGGACACCCCAACTGGAAAAAGTCAGTACATGATTTCTATCAACTTAGATGTCTCAAAATTCTAAGCTCCAAAGGAAATGTCTGTCACTGTGGAAGAAGATGTACTCTTGAGTGACTTCTGTTCTGGGTGTGATCCAAACAGCATTTAACTGGGTATAATCTCATTTAAGGTTGGCCTTTCATTGCCAACCTTAAAGTTGGACTTTTCCTCAGTAGGAAAACCTGTACTACACGCTGAACTGGGTGGCAAATGGTCTACTGAGAGTTGTAGGCAACCAAACATGCATTCGCCTGTAGCACTGGCTAGGCCAGGAAGCTATGTCGTGGCTTAGGGGAAAATGTGGAGTAAGGGTCTCCAAAAACTCATGGTAGAACCCATGGCCTAGAATTTCAACAGCAGAGGGCGGTGCAGCCGATTTCACAGAAAGAGTTTTACAGACAAGCCCCCCCCCAGGAACTTGCCCCATGATAAGATGAAACTTTATCAGTGAACTCAACGAATGGTAAAATACTCTAAGTGTCCAGGGTTGGACTTACGGCTGTTTTCATAACCTCTACTCTGGTCTGACCGTTAAAGTCCCTTGCGGGTACTCGTGACCTTATAGTTTGAGGTGGGGATGGGATGGGGGAGGAAGGAGGAATGAAGTCAGTCTATAAGGCTTTCCAAAAGAATGCTTATCCTTGGTTTTTGGAAGGAGTGTACAAATTGGAGGGGGATCACTCCCCAGAGAATTAGTCTGGTCCTTCTTGCCAGTGACAGCGCTGACAAACACGTTACAACACAGTTTGGGGGGAGGGGAGGAGGACAGTAAGAAAAAGAAACTAATTCTCTGGGTTCACACGAACCCCTCTCACTTCGCAACGGCGTTCGGACAAAACCAGACGCCAATCCGTAACTAAGTTTCGCTTTAAGTCTACGCACCCAGGCCGCCCGCTCCGTCCTCCCCCAAGTACGGACTCCAAACTTTCTGCCCCTCACTCGGCCCCCAGGCCGTGGAACTCCTCCCGGCAGGCTAGGCTCCGCTCCGAAGAGCCCCGAGGCCCGGCCCGCGTCCTCCCCCAAGGCTGCCCGTACCTGTCCAGCATCTGCTGTAGGGCTTGGTCCGGCATCTTCGTCGGAGGCGACGCACTCGCCTCCCCAGTGGGCCCGGTCAGGGCCGGGCCCAGGGACAATAGCACTGAGAGGCGGCGGAGTAGGCCTCAGTCCGGCGGCAGCCGCGAACCCCCCACCCAGCCTCCCGGGGCGGCTCCGCGAGCCCGGAGGTGGCGGTGCGCGGCCCGCGGGCGTCGGGAGGAGGCGGTGGGGAGCGAGGAGGAGGAGCCTGGGGCGGGGAGGCGGCGATCGCGGCCCGGGTTCCTGCCCGTCGGCCCAGGGTTCCGGTCCATGGACCGCGGGCGCCGAGTTGCTGCCGGCGGAGGAGCTACCTCTGTGAGGTAAGAGTCACCACTTCAGTGCGCGCCGGGGTCACGACGCAAGGCGGCCCAGAGCAGCCTGGGAGATGTAGTCCTCGGACCGTCCCCGCAAGAGGCTGCACAGCCCGCCCCGACCACCGCCGTCGCGCCCGCCGCCGCCCGGCCGGCGCCCTCCCGTTTCCTTCCTCCAGGGGGAAAAATGTCCTGCGGGCCGCTTTCCAGGAAGCAGCGGGATGTGCCGCTCCACCGTCAGTAGCATCAAGGTCAGCCCTCCCTGCCTGTTTCTTTTCTCTCAGCTCTCGTGCTCAGGTGGGACCGAGCCAGGTGAGGGGGGGGGGCGGGCTAAAGGGCCATTTCTCGGCAGGGTCCCCAGTCGCGGCCGCGGCGTCGGGGCGGGCCGTGGCGGGCTTGGGGGTGGCAGAAGTGCCTTCTGAAGCCCTCGGCGCTGGGGCCAGCGTCTGCCGCGTCTGAACCCATTTTGGGGAGTTACGCAACCCCCGTGAGGGGTCGGATGCTCTAGTACGTGAGGTTATTCCTGAGGGGTCGGCAGGGCAGTGGCTGCCTAGACGAGGTGGTTCCCACCAGAACCTCTCGGTGTATGTTTGCCCGACGAGGGGTGGGGTGGGGGAGAGGGGCGGGGTAATGGGGGGAGTTTATTCCCTCCCTCTCTAGGAACCTTCTAAAATGTGCCTGGGCTTTCAAGGGCTCGTCACTAGTCTCCAAACGGAACGTGTTCATGAATAAACAGCTCTTGCTTACTCAGCTGTGGGTCGTCAGGGGTGTTTGTTTCTCTCTCTGCTGCTGGTCGCTGTTAACCATTTCTAGTCGCCTTGACACCTCCAAGCAGGTGGATGTGTGTGTGTGTGGGGAGGGGAGGGGATCAAAAGGGGAAAATCATGAATCGCTCGTTGGTTTATTCTCTGACGCTCTAGGGACAGCTTTGGCGGGAGGAAAAGAGCTGTTGGCTAACAGGAATGCGTCTTTTGGATGACCTGTGACGTTCTCTAGTGCAGCGATTGGTAGGATGTCTGGTAGTTTTCCCCTGATTATGCCTAATTTCTGCGGCAAGAGGTTTGATTTTTCTTTAAATTAAAATGTGTTGCTTAAGCTCATTATTTTTTTTTTACGTAGAATTTTATAATCCGCTCCTAATTCTCTGCTCAAAGTCTGCTTCCTGAATATATTTGAACTAGAGTGTACATCACCAGGAAGAAAAACAAAAATAACATGTGACCAGAAGTTTATTTGGGCTCCGATTTCTGAAAGATGCTTTTATGAAAAGCTTTGGGAATTTACATGACTAATTATAATTAATGCTTCACCTTTTTCTCATGAAATGAGAAGCAGGCCCCTGACAGGGGAGGGAAATAAGTAATTTAATCCGGGTGTTTGATATTTTAAATTCCTATTTATTGCTACTCCTACTGGGTAAGTCTTCCCTTACTGCGTATTTATCTCTTAAGCAATTGTCAGCCACAAGGAGATTGATACATACATGCCGCTCAAAAAATAGAATTTGATCTTAGCATATTGAAAATAAAAGAATTTATATTAGCATTTTCATGAAAATTCTGTTTCCTGGCTGTGTCAAAAATCCTTTGAAATAGGAAAAAGAATTTCTGTTATTCATCTTAAGAGTGATTAGCAAAAGAAAAAAAAAAAAAGCGATAAGCACCTGACCTAGTAATTCCACTCCTTGGTATCTGCCTAGGAGAAATAAAAACATATGTCTGCACAAAGACTTGTATGCCAACATTCACAGCAGCATTATTCCTAATAGCCAAAAAGTGGAAACAACCCAAATACCCATCAACTGATGAATGGATAAACCAAGTGTGGTATAGTCATACAACAGAATGTGATTAGGTTATAACAAGGAATGAATTTCTGATACATGTGACAATATGGATGAACCTTGAAAACATTATGCTAAGTGAAAGGAGCCAGTTACAAAAACAACATATTGTATGATTCCATTTATATTAAATGTTAAGAATAAATTCATAGAGACAAAGTAGATTAGTGGTTGCCTAGAGCTGGAAGAGTTGGGGAGTAATGGGGAGAGATTGCTAACGGGTATGAGGTTTCTTTTGGGGTTGATGAAAATTTCCAGAATTAGAGTGGTGATGGTTACACAACTTTGTGAATTATATTGCAATTAAAAAAATAAGATATAACAAAATTAGATTCTGGTGATGGTGGCACAGCTCTGTAAATATACTTGAAAAACTGAATTGTATGCTTAATATGAGTTAATTTTCTACTATGTAAATTACATCTCAGTAAAGCTGTTAAAAAATTAGCTCCATAGAAAATGTTCATAAGGACATCTAAAGAGAAACAGACCAACAGATAACTGATAATTCTTTAACTTTAATTTTTTATATTTTTTAATTAGTATGGACAAAAATCATGATTGATAGAACTCATGAAATAAATTCCTTCAGATAAATTTGAAATGGGTGACACACATAGCTTGAATTTCAGTATTGTTTGTCAACTTTGTTTTCCTTGGCTCTTGTGTTTTCAGATAAGACTTGGAATAATTGGAATTATAATTTACTTTCTGATTTTGAAGGAAAAAACTTCTTACTTACTTAGATCTTAGGCTGACCCCCCCCCAAATAAAAAGTTGAAATGCACTTATGCATTAATAATTTTATGATGGATTTAGAAATACCTGAGTATGGAACTGTTCTAAATATGTTAGGAAATTTAAAGTAGTATATTACTTTTATGTTCTCCCATGACACTTGTTTTGAACTGTCTGCCAAAAGGGGCCCTGGAGATATTCCAAAGAGATATATAAAGTATCCAGGTGCCTTCCAAGGAGAATTGTCAATTGCCAAATTTGGTGATAAACTGCAGGCTGAGTCCACATTGCAGGCCACAGAATATTCTTCATTAATTTATTCAGCAGACATTTCCAGAGGATTTATGATGTGCCTGGGTACTCTAGTCACAAATTAAACAATAACTACCCTTTAAGAACATACAAACTACCTACCAACACTTACATTAAAAAAAATTAAAACAAGACATTTCCATATGAAATACTACATAATGATACATGGAAGCATATGATATGGTGCCAAATGAACTGGCCTAGAAATACAAAGTGAGGTAGAAGTTTAGAGACTGTTATGGGCTGGTGTGTTAGAGAACTTTGTGAAACAAGGGGAATTTAGGCTCTACCTTGTAGCAATAAGAATTATGTAGGTAAAGAGGTGGAGAAGGATCTTGGGTCTGGATAAGGATGAAAAGATGTAGAGAGAGGAGTTAACCTCTGTAACTGGAACTGTGTCTCTGTTGAGTAAGAGTGAAAAATATGATTGGTTAGTTAAGTAGGGAATAGTTAAAAGGCCTTGAAGCTATTAATTCTTTTGATAAGTATTTATTGAACAAGCAATATTTATGTGACAGGCACTAAGCTAGGTACTGGAGACACAATAATGAGAAAAACAAGCATGGTCCCTACTTTTGTGGAGTTTACCGTTTATAGTGGGAGAGAATCACATGAATACATTTTTTAGGTTGCAAATGTAGTACGTGGTGTTATGAGAGATAATAACTAGGGTTTTTACCTAGACAGGGAGGTCAGAAGAGTTTCTCAGCAAGTGTCCATTATGCTGAGAACTGAGGAAGAGCAACAGTTAATTGGACAAAGGGAGGAGGGAAGAGCATCCCAGGCCAAAGGACAGCATGTGCAAATACCCTGAGAAGGAAAGCCCCTTGGTGAAGAGAAGAAATTGAAACAAAGAGAGGACTTGGGGTAAAATGGGACCACAAAGGTCACTCAGTTGACAGACTCTGAAGAGCTTTGTAAGCCAATTTGAGGAATTTTGCCTTTATCCTAGAATCCTGCTGGGAGGAGGACATAAGAAATGGACTCCATTATGTAGGAAATGGAGTGTTAACTTGTAGTGGTTCCCAAACCTGCTGTGAGTCAGAGAATTACCCTGGAAATTCTGATCCATGTGCCTGTAGTTGTGCCCAATTAGCTGTTTTTTTAAAAAACAAATTTCCTAAGTGATTATTAGACCAATGGTATCTCTGCAGAAATACCGCAGTGGTTGAGAGCTTCAACTCAAACCTACATTTGAGTCTTAGCATTGCCACTCAGGGGCTCAGCAATTTGGGGTGGGTTATTGAATCTTTTTAAGCCAAAGTTTCCTCACCTTCAGGAGGAGAATTACAGAACCTACCTCACTGGGTTACTGGGAGGATTAAATGAGAAAATTCATTTAAATTGTTCAGGACAATGCTGGGTACATGGTTAAGAGCTCCATTGGTGTTAGCTCTTAATTATTACTAAAAGTTCTTGAGTCAAGGTGAGAGTGATTTAGGGGAATTAATTTCGCAGTGGTATGCAGGGTGGGTTGGGCACAAAGACAAGTTAGGACTGGCCTAGGTCTCAGTAACTTAGCCATGGTCTGTAACTATTTCAGAAGTTTGCTTTAACACAGCTATAAGTCCTTCAAGAGCCTTAGATTGGCTAAGTAGTTTTCAAACAGATAATGTTCCTGGGTCTCTTAAAGGACTTTTATAGGGAGACCTTGGTCCCCAGAATACATTTTACTGACTTAGCATCTATAATGTTACTTTTTTTTTTTTTATATAAGTTTATTTATTTTATTTATTTTTGGCTGCATTGGTCTTCGTTCCTTTCTCTAGTTGCAGTGAGCGAGGGCTACTCTTCATTGCCGTGCGAGGGCTTCTCATTGTGGTGGCTTCTCTTGATGCAGAGCACGGGCTCTAGGCGCACGGGCTTCAGTAGTTGTGGCACATGGGCTCAGTAGTTGTGGCTCGCAGGCTCTAGAGCGCAGGCTCAGTAGTTGTGGCGCACGGGCTTAGTTGCTTCTCGGCATGTGGGATCTTCCTGGACCAGGTCTTGAACCCCTGTCCCCTGCATTGGCAGGCGGATTCTTAACCACTGCACCACCAGGTAAGCCCTTTAAGATTACTTTGAATTGACCTTTTCTTAATTCTGGACAGAGGCTTCACTGGCCACTTATAGAAGACAGTCTAAAACCTGTCTCTTTATCTTCATTTGCTATGCAGAGAATAGAATTTTAACGGCTAATGTCAACTCTATCGGAAAAGATATTTACAAAGGGTAAATAATTTTACAAAAAAAAATCATCATCTACTAATTAGTCTTCTTTTCCTCATAAATATTGTGGAAGACTCATTACTTTTCATTGTCCTTGGTTAAATTCCTCTCTCTGGGTTAGGTGTCCCTGGGATAAGGCAGTGGTGTGTCAAGAGTAGGTAAAAATCACAGGATAAGATGCCACATCTTCCTTCTTGTATCTTGTTTCAGGAGTATCAATTTTATGCGAAAATGTATACATAAAGAATTATTTTCTTTTTTAAACAAGCGTGGATGTCAGAGCAGCAGTTCTCAAAAAGTCGTCTAACAGACTCCTAGGGCTACCTGAGAACCTTTCCAGGAGGTATGTGAGGTCAAAGCTATTTTTATAATAATACTAAAACATTATTTGCCTCTTTCACTGCATTGGCATTTACACTGATAGCACAAGCAATGGTGGATGTAACTGCTTGTATCTTAGCACCATTAAAGGCACTGACACCAAACTGTACTAATGCTTATATAGTCTTCACTACCACACACATAGAATAAAAACAAAAGTTCACTTAAGAATGTCCTTGATTAAGCAGTAAAAAATATTCATTTATTAAATTTTGACCATTGGATATGCATATTTTAAATATTCTGTGTGATGAGATGGGAAATATGCACACTTCTGCTGCATCCAAAGTATGATAGTTGTCTCAGAGCAAAACACGTTACATGATTGAGCTACAAGCTGAACTAGCTACTCATCTGACACTATTTTACCTGAAAGACTGACAAACATTTTAAACTTTTGTGCTGTTAAGAAAGTGAAAAGACTTTCACTCATTTCAGAATGGGAGAAAATTTTTGGAAATAATATATCTGAAAAATGACCTGTGTCTAGAATATATAAAGATTTGTTGCAACTCAATAATAGAAAGGCAAAGAACCCAATTAAAAAATGGACAAAGGATCTGAATAGACATTTCTCCAAAGATATACAAATGGCCAGTAAGCACCTGAAGAGATGCTCACCAACGTTAGCCATCAGGGAAATGCAAATCGAAACCGGGATGAAATACCACTTCACTCTCCCTAGGGTGGCTATAATAAAAAAGATGAATAATAAATGATAAGTGATAATAAGTGTTGGTGAGAATGTGAGGAAGCTAGAGCTCTAGTACACTGCTGATGGGAAGGTAAAATGGGGGGGCCATTTTGGAAAACAGTCTGGCACTTCCTCAAAATGTTAAACATAAAGTTTCCGTATGACCCAGCAGTTCTACCTCCAGATATATACCCAAGAGAAATGAAAACCTGTCTACACAAAAACTTGTACATGAATGTTCATAGCAGCATTATTCATAATAGCCACAAAGTGGAGCAACCCAAATGCTTATCAACTGATATATGGGTAGATAAAATGTGTCCATACAATGGAATATTATTCAACCATAAGGGATGAAGTACTGTTAAATGCTATAGCATGGCCGAACCTTGAAAACCTTGTGCTAAGTGAAGTAAGCCAGTACGAAAGAGAACATATTCTATGATTCCATTTATATGAAGTGTTTAGAATATGTAGGTCTACAGAGACAGAAAGTAGATTAGTGGTTGCCTAGGGTTGAGGGAGATGGAGTTTTGAGGAGTGACAACTAAGGTGTGCAGGGATGTGCACCTCTTTTTGAGGTAATGAAAACATTCTAAAATTGATTGTAGTGATGACTGCACAACTCTGTGAATATACTAAAAATCACTGAAGTGTACACTTTAAATGGGTGAATTATTTGGTGTTTGACTTGTATCTCCATAAAGCTGTTGTTTAAAATAACACCAGATAAAGCCTTAAAATCCATTGTTAATTGACTGATGTATTAACTTATGACATATCAATATAACATAGTATTATATAGCTGAGCTATTGAAATAAATGAGATATTTCTATATAGGCCATAATGAAAAGTTGCTAAAGATGTAGTGGTCATCAGTTAGGTTTTTTTTTTGTTCCACAGAAATCAACTCTAGCTAATTCAGTCCCACTAGGGGACATTTGTTAATGTCTGGAAACTTTTTTGATAGTTACACTAGCATCTGGTGGGTTGAGACCAGGGATGCTGCTAAACATACTATAATGCACAGAACAGCCCCTCACAACAAAGATGTTGTAGCTCAAGATGTCAATAGCGCTGAGGTTGAGAAACACTGAGCTAACTTAAAAGGAAATTTATTGGAAGGAATTGGGTGAGCTCGCTGGATTGAAAGTAAGGCAGGAGAACCAGGCTGGAAGCAGCCAGATAGGCTACCACAGAGAATCGTCTTGCAGCAACATTCCATGCTCTCATATGGGTTCAGCACTGGAATGGATAAACTCCCTCCAACTGTTTGTATTCTGCTCACCGTTCAAAATCTAAGGAGAGAGCATCTAATCAATCTTCCTTGCCACTTGGCTAAAGGAAGGCAATGTACCTTGAATGAAGGCAGTTCCTCAAAAGGAAGTACATTCATTAGCAAGCACTTTTGACTATATAGTTATGATTCATTTACTATCTAGGTGCTGAGGATAGAGGAGAGCAAAAGAGACAAAAATGCTCTTGTGGAGCTTATATTCTTTTTTTTTTGCGGTACGCGGGCCTCTCACTGCCGTGGCCTCTCCCGCTGCGGAGCACAGGCTGCGGACGCGCAGGCTCAGCGGCCATGGCGCACGAGCCTAGCCACTCCGTGGCATGTGAGATCTTCCCGGACTGGGGCACAAACCCGTGTCCCCTGCATCGGCAGGCGGACTCTTAACCACTGCGCCACCAGGGAAGCTCCCGGAGCTTATATTCTTATGCTGCTAAATCAGGGTAGATCTTTAATAACTTAAAGAAGAATAGTTGCCAAACTCCAAAACCAATAAATACTACCCATATGTTAAGTGAAAAAAGCAGGGAGTAGATAGTATCTATAGTGTTATCCAAATTATTATTTTTTTTAACTTAGCATGTGTATGTAAGGAGATTTCTAGAAAGAAACATAGGAAATGTTTTTTGTTGTTTTTTTTTAATATTACATGTGGATGGTGAAACTGAATATGGGGAGAGAAGCCTACTTTTCACTTTATTCCCTTATGATGTTTTCATTTTCACCATGAGCATGTATTTCACAGTTAAAATTTTTTAATTAAATTAAAAAAAATCATTGGTGCAAGTGAAGGATGATTAAAGGCTTTGAAAAGTCACAATATTGGGAGTTCCCTGGTGGTCTAGTGGTTAGGATTCCGGGCTTTTAATTCCGTGGCCTGGGTTCAATCCCTGGTCGGGAACTGAGATCCCACAAACAGTGTGGCCAAAAAAAAAAAGTCACAACATTATGGTGGTTCTGCTTATTATGGAAAAATGGAAAGAAAGAAAGAAAGAAGAAGAAAACCTGACTGGAAAGTGTGGCCTGTAATCATTTAACATATTTGTTGAACACCTACCTGCCTTAGGTCCTTTTTGGACAAGGTGGAATATAAGTAAATAAAATATCAAGCAGCAGCCATGTGTGAGGCACTCTGTGAGGTGCTGTAGCTGGGAGGGGATTGACATTTGAAAAAGACCTGACAGCTGCCCTTAACGACTGCCTGTTGGCATCTAGTTATTGAACACCTAATATGTGGCATGGGCTGGGCCCTATACACACATTATCTCAAACCCTAACAATGACCTTATCAGATGGATGGCTGTGTCTCTCATATCACAGATAAGAACTTGAACACTGGAGAGATGAAGTCATAGCAAATAAGTGGCATAGCTGACCTTTGAATCCAGGTGTATCTGACTTCACTGGAGAACAGTGTATGAATATGTGATAGTTAAATAACAAGTAAAGAAGAAAGTGATTTATTGCAAGAGCAATCACAGAACTACCCATGATTAATTTCTGAAGAATTTTACAGATAGGTACCCCAGGAGCTCAGAAAAGGGAAGAGAAGTTGCTGCATATTGGAGTGGTCTGGGCAGGCTTCCTAGTGGAGGAGTGGTTTGAATTGGGTCTCGAAGGAGGAGTATATGGATATGTAAAGAGAAAGGCAGTGTCAATCTTTACTAAATGCCTGCTTGAGTCTAAAAACACTTCACCTAATCCACGTAGCCTCATTTGGGAGGTGAGGAAACAGAGGCCTCCGCTTACACCCACCCCCTGCCAGGAATAGGCTCTTAATAGGCCTTAATTTTTGGCAATCTGATAGGCGTGAAGTGAAATTTCATTGTCATAGTCAAATGTTTACCTCTATTTTATAGCTTCTGGGTTTTACCTCTTGGATAAGATGAATTAATGATAGAAGAGAAAGTGTATGTAATAAACTAAAAGACCAGGATATAGTCTTTTGGGAGAATAGATATTCAGTATATGTTGTTTTCCTCTACTAAAAGAGTTTTAGGCTTTTATGAAGGTATTATAACTAATATGATACCCTACAGCTGAAATCTCAACTCGGTAAGTCTGAGAAAGATCACCTATTTGTTTATTCAACACAAGTTCTTGAGCTCCAACTATGTACCAGACACTGTGGGAATACTGGGGATACAAATATATGAATAATACGTTGTTAGTCTGTTCTTGTCATCAGGTTGTTTACCATTTAATGGAAAAGACATATTGTCATATATTTATAATATATGGAAATCTGAGCCAATATATCTGCACACACTCCCTGAAACCTAGGAGTCCTCCTTGAGTCATCCTTCTCCCTCATCCCCCTACCCTTCAGTCAGTCACCAAGTGTGGTCCATTTATCTCCTAAATATCTCTCAAATCCATTTTTTTTTTCATTGCCCCCTCCCTTCACCCTAGTCCAGTTGCCTGTCATCTCTTACCTGGGACTACTTACTAGTCTCATAATTGGTCTCCCCACCTTTGCTTTCATCCCTCTTCAACTGGTTTGACAATTGGCCTCTCCAGTTTACTCTTTCTTCCTTCGATTCACGAGTAGAATGACTTGTTAAGAAATGTAGAACTGCTCATGGTGCCTGCTTGAAGTCCTTCTGTGGCCTGTTTAAATCCTGGTGAGAAGGAGCCAGCAGAAAACATAAATTTAGCAATTTGGGGAAAAGGGGAATAATCTATGAATTATGCCTTCTAAGCTTCATGAGGGCAGGCCAGGACCATACCTGTTTTGTTCACTATTGTATCCCCTGTGCCTTGCACAGAGCCTGGCCCTTGGCAGGTGTTCAGTAAATATTTAGCGAATTTTTAAAAGAGAGAGACACTTCTAAGGGGAGAATGAACCCTGAGATGTTTGGAATTGGAAGTATCGATACAAACTAATGATTTTATAGATATACATACATAGATAAACACACACAGATGTGTGCATACATATGCTTTTGGCTCTATCTGCTGAGAGGAGCTAAGGCAGTTATACCCCAGAACCAATGAGTATACCTAGTGCTATCTCCAATAGAGGGAACAAGGGCTCTTTGGAGAAACTGCTAATCCTAGACTAGTAGGAAAGGACAAGTACATGAACCTGGAACATCTGCAGTGCCAGAAAGTAGGGATGTAATAAAAAACTGATGGGGCCATGTCAAAAGGGCCTAGGAGTCAACTTGAAGGGACCCCAATGGCCAAATCAGGGACATTTTGAGTAACATAATAAATAATGATAATGAATTATAACCTGTAGAATAAAATATGAATCTGTGAGTCTATGCTATTAAAAATAAATGAATAAATCAGGGGATAAGGAAAAACTCTTCCTCATAGTGGCATTCCAATTAATTAGAAGCGTTGATGAAAATAGCAAATCACCACTTGCAAACACCACAGGAATAATTGATATAAGCAAGAATCATTGATGGATGCTAAAATTAGTGGGTGAAAGTATGTTGATAAACAGGATGTTCACATAGTCAGAAAGTATCTTCCCAAAGATATTTAAGTAGAAAGGGGAAAATAGTAGCTTTACAGTGGAGAAATCTGGCAGACACTACCTTAACCAAGTGATCAAAGTTATCATTACCACAATGGGGCATATCCACATCATGTTCCTTTTGGAATGATGCTCTAAGAAGGACACAACATGACTTCTGTGGTATTATTGCCAAAAATGCATGACCTGAATTTGATCATGAGGAAACATCAGAGACACCAAAATTGAGGGACATTCTACCAGATAGCTTGCCTGTGTTCTTCAAAAGTTTCAAGGTCAGGGGACTTCCCTGCTGGTCCAGTGGTTAACACTCCACGCTTCCAATTCAGGGGTGTGGGTTCGATCCCTGGTCGGGGAATTAAGATCCTGCATGCTATGCTGCGTGGCCAAAAAAAATAAAGTGTCAGGGTCATGAAAGACAAATACTGAGGAATTGTCCCATATTAAAGGAGACTAAGGAGACATGACAACTAAATGCAATGTGTGATTCTTGGTTGGATTCTTAGAAGGGGCATTAGTTGGCCAGTTGGTAAAATAAGGTCTGTAAATTAGATAATAGTACTGAATCAATGTTAATTTTCTGATTTTGATAATTGCACTGCGGTCATTTAAGATGTGAACATTTGGAGAATGTGGGTGAAATGTGGAGGGAAATTTTTTTTGTAACTTTTTTTTTTTGCGGTACGCGGGCCCCTCACTGTTGTGGCCTCTCCCGTTGCGGAGCACAGGCTCCGGACGCGCAGGCCCAGCAGCCATGGCTCACGGGCCCAGCCACTCCGCGGCATGTGGGATCTTCCTGGACCGGGGCACGAACCTGTGTGCCCTGCATCGGCAGGCGGACTCTCAACCACTGCGCCACCAGGGAAGCCCTTTGTAACATTTTTGTAATTCTGAAATTATTTCAAAGTGAAACATTAAAAGTAAAATAAAACCCCTTTTTTTTGAATTTTATTTTATTTACTTTTTTATACAGCAGGTTATTAGTTATCCGTTTTATACATATTAGTGTATGTATGTCAATTCCACTCTCCCAATTCATCCCACCACTACCACCACCCTGCCTGCCACTTTCCCCCCTTGGTGTGCAGACGTAAAACTCCATTTTTAATGGTTTTGTATTGCCCTCACTTACTTTATCTTGCTTTACTTTACTCCCCACCTCCTTCCAGCTTCCCAAATGAACCCTGAACTCTAGCATGCTAGCTAGTGGCTTTCTTCTTTAGTTCCTTAAATACACCATGCTTCCTCCTCTTCAGATCCTGACGGTAAGAAGCAGCATGGTATTCTCTTTGCATGGAGCATACTTCCTTTGAAATTTATCCTTTTGTTCTTTAAGGCTCATTTTACTTACTCTAGAAAACCCCTCCCTGACCCCCTAATGCAGGTCCCAACATTGTATGGTTTCGTAACATCTGGTACTTTTTCATAGCATTTGTATCACAACTGCCATGAAATTATCATGGAGTTTACTGTTCAAAGTCCCTCTCATTCACTAGAAATGAATGTTCATAAAAGATGGAGGGATTGTCTTTTTTTGCTCAATATTATTTCCCTGGAACCTTGCACAGATTTTCAATGACTATTTGAGTAATTAATGCAAGTCATGCAATGGAGCATCCCCCCTGCCAAAAAAAACCCAACACAACTTGGATGAAACTGGACACAGGAGACGTTTTAAGTTTGAGGAGATGAAGGCAGGGACCAGAATTGGTGGCAGTGACAGAAAAGGATAGATGGAGGAGTCTTATCATGGAAGGAGCCATAGGACTTGATAAGGGAGGAGGAAGAGTCAAAAATGACTCAGGTTTAATCATCAGCTGCAAAAAGGTACACAGTTGAAATGGCGCTTGAGTCACTTTTCCAGCAGTATTTTTTGAGAGTATGTTCCTAAACATTTGAAAATGGTCTCTATTTATTTTTAATAAAAATGCTTTAAGTGGTAAAATACTGTATTATGTGGTAAATACCAATTGTCATGCTGATTGGTATGTTTGGCATACTAAAAAGTACTAGAGTATTTTAATAAAAATACTATAAACCCATGGTAAAATACTGCCTTGATTCATATTAAACAATAAAAATGACTATATGAGAACACCTGAGTATCCCTCTGTAGTGGGTACTGTGGTGCTCCAATCCACATCCTCTCATCATGGGTAATGTACTCCTTCCTCAGCTGCTGGGAATTTTAGTTCCTGATGGTGAAAAGCTTTGTTTTTGCTGGGTGTTGCCTTAGGTTGCAGGGAACTGCCTCACTTTAGGTTATCCTCCCAGGTTATGCCTCACTGGCCCACAGCCAGTGACTGGCTGATTTAAGATGCAAAGACCCAGCTTCCTTGCCTTATTTGAAGACAGGTCTGAGGGACCTGTCTCAGCTACCACAGGTGTTGGCCAAGTTGCAACCACTCTGGGGTCAGTGGCTCCCTCTGACTCTCCTGGTCTTCCTCATTGCCTTGCAGATGTATTTGCCAGTTGCGTCCTGCCTCAGTACATCTCTTGCTTGAAATTGGTCTCAGAATCTGTCTCCAAGGAACCTAACCTATGACACTATCTAATCTGCCTACTCTCTAAAGGTTGCCATCATTGGAACCTCTGTGTGTGTGTGTCTGGGTTTTGTTTTTGTTTCCTCCCCCAAATATACCCCAAAAGTGCCCAAATTAAATGTACACCTTGATGAATTTTCAAAAACTCAGCTTCATTTTTATGAAAGAAAGAATAAGAAAATGAGTTTGGGTAGAGTGAGAACCACCTACATTTACAACTTCCTCATGGTGAAAACTTTGAGGGAAGGGCGGGTTGCCAAGGGAAGTTGGAAGTTTCTCTGATTTTAAAAGAGCAAACAGTTTTGCTCTTTTGGTTGACTGCAGTGAGCTCTGAAATGAGAGGAACAATCTCAGTATACTTCATAATACATGTAAATGAAATGGGGAAAACAATGAGTGTCAGGGACTAGAGGAGAAACTGAACCATTTCACTAGAGGAAATGATTCAGAGAGAGGAAAAGATGATCTTCCTGAAGGTCAAATATCTATAAATCAAACATGTCAAAATATTGCTAAAATTTTGAGTAACCAAGATTTTTCTGTTAGTCAAGCTCTTTATAGTACTCTTTTGATTTTAAAGTAAAATTTCAAGAATTCTTCTGTGTTTTTGTTTCTCAGTGATAGAGCTTTCATCGAGAGTGTTTAGTTCCCCTCTGTTCAATTCTTTCTGTCTCTAACATCACCCTCCTCGTTCTCTCCTGCCTGGATGATACAATAGCTGGCCTTCTAATCAACTATCTCTCTCTTTCCACTTTTATCCCCACCACAGTCTGTTCTTCACACAGAACCACGATGGCCTTTTTAAAGCATAAATCAGATCATGTCACTGCCCTGCTTAAAACTCTCCAGGGGATTCCCATCACACTTAGAAAAAACCCCCCAAATCTTACTTTAACCTAAAAGGCACTATACCATATGGCTCCTGACTGCCTCTCAGACCTCATCTTGTACCACTTTCTCCTTGTTTACTCTAGCTACAATAGATTAGATGTTCCTCTAAAGCAGGGGTCAGAAAACTAAGAGGGGCCAAATTGTGCTAGAGGCCTATTTTTATACTGCCATTTTTAAAGGATTGTGAAACAACTACAACAGGAACAAAAAGAATATGGAACAAGAGACCTTGTGTGACTTGCAAAGCCTAAAACATTTACTATGTGGCTCTTTTACAGAAAAAGTTTGCCAACTTCTGCTTTAAAGGCTTATCCCTCCTGCATTAGGATCTTCACATTAGCTGTTCCCTTTGCGTCCTCCACTACCAGTCTTCACATGGATGGGTCCTTTTAATTCAGGTGTGAACTTGATTCAGGTGTCACTTCATCGTTGAGGCCTTCAATGACTACCTAATGTAACTATCTTACCAGATTCTCTCAATCACATCAACTTTTTTGTTCTTTACAGCATTTATCTGATATTTACTTATTTTTATTTTTTCAATAACCATTCCCCCTCTCCCCCACGTAGAAAGATCTTTTCTTTCTTGTATACTACTTTTGAGTATTCTTGATCTTGCATTTAGATGGAAGAGAGCAATAGTAAATGTTTGGAGCCTACTGCATAGTTGGTGCTCAATAAATGTGCTGAATGAGTGAATTTCCAGATTATTTCTGCATATGAAGTTTAGGTCTTCTGCTTTCTTTTTGTCCTCTCTGAGAGGACCTACAGTGCAAACTGCAATAAAGAGCTACCTGAGAATGGAGACACCAAACAATGCCTCTCCCTTAAGAGAACAGATAAACTTCTCTTTTCCCTTTCCTTGCTTTCTCTGGGAGAGCCCATTGATAGAAGAGTGGGATGTTTCAAAGGGATGTCTCAAGGACAACTTATATAAAAAAAAAAAAGAAAAGAAAAGAGGAAAAAAGTTTCTTTTCATCTTTTTCTTTTGCGAGAGGAATTTTTTAGGGTGGTAAGATTGGTCGAGGTCACATTTTCTACAAGGCTCTGAGGCTTTTGGGTGAAGAGTTTAGGTGGAGGCCTCTGCTTGGGAGATGGATTTAACACTAAGAGGAACCAGGCCTGAGCTCAAAAGAGAAGCCAGGAACAATGTGAATAGGGCTTGTTCTAGGTGGTCAGGTATGAGGGAGGAAGGTAAAAGCCCAATAAGCACAGGTCCTGAATTTTTCTAGAGTTTAATTATTTCACATGGTCAGGCCACATGTTTTGACTTTTGGTAGGAAAAATATGGTTACTAAAGCAATGGGAGGCATTGCCTGCTGCAGCTAAGACCGGTGAAACCAAATAAATAAATTAATTAAAAAAATAAAAATAAAGCAGTGGGAGGCAGTGACTGTAAAGAAAATGTGGGCACTGTCCTCTGGGTGTGGCAAGATGTGAGGGATAAGAGTTAAGCTATAGAGCTTGAGTTTTGGAGTCAAAATAGACCTGAGCTTATTCATCCACTGGTTATGTCACCTTGGGCAAATTATTTAGCCTTTCTAAACCTTGGTTTCCTTATCTGAAAAATGAGAAGAATGATAGCTTCTATATTTTAGGATTATTTTGAGGATTAACTGATAAGGCATGTAAAATACTTATTTAGATGCCTACATAAATAAGTGATCAGTTAGTATAAATATCATCATCATCATTGCCAGGTGGTGAAGAAATTTTCTAAAGCTACAGATGTTGAAACTAATGAACAATAAAATCTGTACCCTCTAGCAGTTTAAGGGTATGTCCCACTGTATTTTGCTTCCATAAGTAGGAACACAGGATATGGAAAGAGGTGAGGTAAGAAATGTGTGGGAGCAAGATAATTGTTGTTCGAAGAAGCATGGTCTTAACACAACTCATTTGACTCCTAATGTTAAGTGGAAAGGAGACAAGGAAATCTGTACTTGTGTAGACCTTCTAGATAAACCCATCTGCATGTCAATGTTAGCTTTGGATTTCATACAGTGACCTCTGCTGCTTTACAGTTTATTGAAAATGCCCTTGTACATGCTAATATAATTCTGATTATTTGGGTAGGGTAGCTGTTATTATTATCTCTGTTTTATTCTAGAGGAAACGAAGACTAAGAAATTGAGAACATGGGTTTTAGAGTCATATTGCTAGGGTTTGAAACCTGGCTTCTCCACTTCCCAACAGTGTAACCTAGGGTAAGTTACTTGAACTTTCCAGAGCCTCAATATCTTCATCTGTGAAATGGGAGTAATGAAGATACATACCTCTTAGGATTGTGTGAAATTATTCATGTAAACAAAGTACATGGTATGGCAAATAGTATGTGTTCAATGAATATTTGTTATTGTTATCTCCCAGGGCCACGCAGCTAGTAAGTGGTAATGCTAGTATCTAAATTTAGATCATTGGATTTCATACCTTATGGCCTTTCCACACACCACCTCCCATAATATTAATAATGTTGACTCTCTGCCACTGTGATGATGTATGATCCATAACATTAGGACAGGTGGTCTAATTTGTTTTTCCAAAAGTGGTAGGAGATCTGTCTAAAGTATCCCTTTTGGTACAGTTGGCACACATATCTGTTTCTCAGCTTCCTCAGTAAGAGGATAGCTGTGGCTTCAGGACAGAACTACAACAAAAAGCTCTGGACTTTGTTTCCACTGGTTGGAGCAAAGTGCTGAGGATACCAGTCTGCCACATGAGAAGACAGAGATAGCCTACATTAAACTGAACCAATGGGAGACTTGTAGTATAGTTGAAAAAGCATGCAAACTATAACTAGTAAGTTGGAAGACTTGAATTCTAATCTTGGATCCACCAGTTATTAACTATATCTTGTAACATCTCTGAGCCTGGGTTTCAACATCTTTATTTATTCTTTATTTTTCTAGCTTTATTGAGGTATAATTGATACCCACATATTTACCGTAGGGATCCCAATAGTCATCCTTGTTGCTGTCACCTATTCATACAGTCCGTTTGTGGAAATTAGGAAAGGATGCCTTTTCCTCCAGGCAGAAGCAGCTTTGCCACTAAGGTTCATGAGCTTGGTGACCAGAGCATGTAGATTTCAGTCTCTACTAGCCTCCTTGGCCAGCCTTCTGGTGCACTACAGAAGCAAACGCGAGGGCCCTGTCTGTGCCGTCTTTCCACTGCACAGGGCTGTTAATATCAAGTGAGATAATAAGTTGAAGGAGTTTGGTAAAGTCTAATTCCCTCTGTGAATGTAAAGCACTGATATCACACAAACACTACCTGATTTCAAATACCAGGATCCAAGGGTGACTTGGGTAGACATTCTGACCATTGCCCTTCCCTTTGGTTCTGATGATCGGGGTGACTCGTTAACTTGCACAACACCTATTGTGTACGTCTGTAGAGATTGTGGCCAGGAAAGATTTTCTCCACCATTTTCAGGCCTGGACCAGTCTTCCTCTCTAGATATAAGACTAAAATCAGTTCTTTTGATGATTCATCCTCTTGGAAACAATCATGTTGTTTTTAGAGCACCCTGGAGTGGGACTGGGTCTTCCCCATAGGTGGAATTTGGAATCCTTTGGTTAGAATTTATCTTTGGTTTTCAGGCAAAGGTCATTGTATAAAAGCTTTGCATCAAGGGGAGAAAGAAAATTTGCTGAACCATAATTTGCCCTCTTTTCACACCTCTGAAGCCCAAGCTATCTGCTGGGCTGTTTAGATCAAGTAGGACAAGAGGACCTGCTTGTATGGACAGGTAAATCACCTTTCTAAGTTTCCATTTTGTTATCTCGAATTAGGGACAATAACAGTACTTACCTCATAGGTTTATTACATGGATCAAATGAACTAATAAGTAGAAAGCACTTGGCACACAGTATATGCGCAATACATGTTAGCTCTAATTACTAGGCTACCTGCAGGATACTCTACCTGACTTTGAGGAAGAACAAAAGCATAAATTCCAGTGCCTTCCCTCAAGAAGCTTAGAGTTCTAGCTGGGGAATTAACATAATTATACCAGAAAAGGTAAATAGAAATGCAAAGCTATAAATGTGTGGTACAGATAGATGCTGTTTTTAGGAACTGGTGTTTGAACTAGGCCCTGAGGAAGGGTGAGATTAGGATAAGTAGAGAGGATGAGGAGGGTATGCCATATGGGGTCGGTAACATTAGCGACGTTCAGGACCACAAGTAGACCAATTTGCCTGGAGAAGTGGGGCCAATGCTATCTGAGAATATAGGTTGGGATTAGAAGGAGAGAACCCTAAATACTAGGGTAAATGTTTGCTCTTGTCCCATAGAGAACGATGAGTGACACGGTAAAACTTGAATATGGAACTGTCCAGCAGGCAGTTGGAATGCTCTTGGGAAAATGCTCAAAGCTGTAGCTAAAACTTTGGGGATGGAAGTTGAAATTGTGGAAGCTGGTGGTACTTCTAAGGCAGCTCCTTGAGAGGTGCCTGTTGATTCCAATTTAATGAGGGCAACCTGTGAACAGCATTTAAAGTGAAATGGTGAAAGTGTCAGGAGATTTGAAGAACATCTTAAAACATTAACTAGGTAAGGTTTGCTTCTCTGAAGTCTTTGCTTCCCAGGGGGAAGCTGTATCTAGTGACCAAGAGACTGAGAAGAAACTTCAGAAGTGAAGAACCAGGAGAGCAGTGTCTTCAAAGACAATGGAGTACTGTTGTGTTAGTTTTCTCCTGATCTGTAACAAATTACCACAAGCTTAATGGCTTAAAAAAAAACCAAACCCACTCATTTACTAACTTACAGTTCTGTAGTCAGCATGACTGTGGGTTCTCTGTTCAGGGTGTCCAATCCACTTTCAGGTTCATTCTTATTGTTGGCAGAATTGCCTTTACAGGACTAAGGTTCCTGTTTTCCTTCTAGCTTGGAATCTTGGAGGGCCGTCTTAGAATTCTGCCTAATGCAAGTGTTTTATGAAGGATAAATGGCAAATAAAATAAGAATTGAAAAGGTGTCAGTTGGTCATTGGTGATTTGAGTAAGATCAGTAGCAAGAGCAATTTTGGCAGGATTGTAGGGGCAGAAGCCAGATGCAGTAAGTTTGTGGAGTCAACTGGAAGTGAGAAAGAAGTAAAGCTTGGATTTAGTGGTTTCTTTCAAATGGCCAGGCTGGAATGGGAAGGAGAAAGTTGGACATAATTAACTAATGAACTAGGTCTCAAGGAAACTAGATGGAATGAACTCTAGACTATAGATGGAGGGATTAGTGTGGACTTGTAGGGGAACTCAGCTTCCTCTGAGGTAGGAGGAAAGCAAGTATGGGTGGGGATGCAGATAAGTTTGTAAAGAGAGGGTGGGCAGCTGAGAAATTGAGGAAATTACTGCCTAATATCCTGTTTTCTCTTAGAGACAAGGTCAGTAAAAAAGCAGGTGAAGTTTTGGAATTGCTACTTTGTGGCTAGGAGGTTTTTCATAAAATTGCTGAATGAAATCAAAACTAATGGACAGAGAGTAAAGAAACATAAAGAACCCCAGGTGCTCTTCAGAGTGCCCACCAAACCATACCTGACTCACCTGGCTCCCCTTTTGCTCCCTTTCTTTTGCTCCGTTCTCAAACAGTCTGATCTAGAATTGCTTAACAGGTCCTTACTCAGAGGAGGTGGACTTCCTGCTAGTAAATTGCCTTAGGCTTTAAGATCTTAAAAGCTTTCTAGATTACTTAGGGGATATCTAATTTACCATGGTTGACCATAGTGACTTTTCCTTCCTTAGGCTGTGAGGTCTTTGAAGTCAAGGGATTTAGGCTTTTTTTCATCTTTGCACTTAGTGCCTCTAATACAAGTCTGGCACATAGGAACGCCTCAGTTTATTTCTCTAGCTTAGATGACCCAGACTTAAGGCTCCCCTCCCTATTTGGCCAGATTGTGCTATTTTTTCCTCTTTACTTTAGAGAAGATAGTTAACCTTTACAAATACATGTATATGTTTTATAAATTTAAAGAAAGTATAACAAAAATGTAGAAAAGTGCAAAAATCATGTGGTCCGTTTTCTGAATTTTTAAAGTAAATACACTTGTGTAACAGTGTCCAGTTCAAGAAACAGAGTAGGGACTTCCCTGGTGGTCCAGTGGTTAAGACTCTGCGCTCCCAATGCAGGCGGCCCGGGTTCGATCCTTGATCCGGGAACTAGAACCCGTGTGCCACAACTAAGAACCTTCATGCCACAATTTAAGACCCGGTGCAGCCAAATTAAAATAAAGAAAAAAAAAAAAGGTATCCCCAGCATCCCTGCAGCGCCCCCCCCCCTTTTTTAACATCTTTATTGGAGTATCATTGCTTTACAATAGTGTGTTAGTTTCTGCTTTATGACAAAGGGAATCAGCTATACATATACATACATCCCCATATCTCCTCTTTCTTGCGTCTCCCTCCCACCCTCCCTATCCCACCCCTCTAGGTGGACACAAAGCACCAAGCTGATCTCCCTGTGCTGTGCGGCTGCTTCCCACTGGCTATCTGTTTTACATTTGGTAGTGTATATATGTCCATGCCACTCTCTTACTTTGTCCCAGCTTCCTCTTCCCCTTCCCCGTGTCCTCAAGCCCATTCTCTACATCTGCATCTTTATTCCTGTCCCCTGCAGCCCCCTTTTATATCCCCCGTCAATCATTATTGCTCTGCAGAAGTTACCAGCATGCTGCCTTCTAACCCCAAAAATTAGTTTTATTAGAACTTTATATAAATTGAAACATATAGTATATACTCTTAGGTGTCAGGCTTCTTTCACTCAGTGTTGTATTCATGCAGTTCATCTAGGTTGTTTTATAGAGTTGGCATCTATTCATTGTCTTTGCCTTATGATATTCCATTATATGACTCTATCACAGATTTACTTATTCAGTCTATTGTAGATGGATATTTGGGTTGTTTCCAAGTTTGGGCTATTATCAATAATGTTGTTTTGAACATGTCTTTTGGTGAACATATGTTTGCGTCTTTATTGGGTATATATCTAGATGCAGTATTGCTGGGTCATAAGGTGTGTGAATGTTTGCTTTAATAGATCCTGCTAAATAGTTTTGCAATGTGGTTGTATAGTTATACTTCCATTAGCAGTGTTTGAGAATGAGTTGCCCCACATCCTTGTGAATGTGTGGTATTGTCTGCCTTTTCCAATTTTAGCCATTCTGGTTGTATTTTTTATTTCTTTGATTATTAGTGATGTAGAGCACCTTTTCGTGTGCTTTTTGGCCATTTGAATATCTTTTGTTAGAGTCTCTTGCCCATTTTTCTTTGGGATGTTCACTGTTATTAATTTGTAACGGTCCTTTATATATTTGAAGTACAAGTCTTTTGTTGAAAAAAATATATATAGCATATATTTCTCCCATTCTGTGATTTTTCACTCTGATTTTTGTTAAACAGATGTTCTTAATTTAATTAGTTTAGTTTATTAAATTTTTCCTTTATAGTTATTGCTTTTGTGACCTGTTGAAGAAATTGTTGCCTGCTCCAATGTCATGAAAATATTCTTTTAAAGGCTCTATTGTTTACCTTTTACATTTAGACTCACAATCCATCTGGAATTGATTTTTGTGTATGGTGGGATAAGGATGAAGGTCTCTTTTTTGCCATATGGTTATTCAGTTTACTCCAATATCCTTCATTGAAAAGACCATCCTTTCTTTACTGCAATGTTACTGGGTTTTTTTTTTTTGGGTTTTTTTTGCGGTACGCGGGCCTCTCACTGTCATGGCCTCTCCCGTTGCGCAGCACAGGCTCTGGATGAGCCGGCTCCGCGGCCATGGCTCACGGGGCCAGCCCCTCCGCGGCATGTGGGATTCTCCCAGACCGGGGCACGATCCCGCGTCCCCTGCATCGGCAGGCGGACCCCCAACCACTGCGCCACCAGGGAAGCCCTGTTACTGTTTTTATAAATCTGGTCACCATGTTACAGGAAGGGGGACCCCTTCCAGGGCCTAAAAGTGGGCTCTTGTCTAACGCTCAGAAATGAATTGTCCAAGGAAACACATGCGCTGACAAAGCAAGACACTTTATTGGAAAGGGGAACCAAGGCGGAGAGCAGCAGGGTAAGGCAGCCTAGGAGAACTGCTCTGCCACGTGGCTTGCAGTCTTAGGTTTTATGGTAATGGGGTTAGTTTCTGGGTTGTCTCTGGCCAATCATCTCTGGCCCACAGTTTGACTCAGGGCCCTTCCTGGTGGCGCGTGCATCTCAGCCAAGATGGATTGCAGCGTGAAGGAGTCTGGGAGGTGGGTCGTCTCCTCCCTCTTTTGGCCCCTCCCGAATTCTCCCCGTTAGTTTTCAGAGGCAGCACCATGTTCCTTATCGGGATCTCTTGTTGTGAGACAACTCAGGCAAGCGGTTATCATCGTGCCTGGCCAAGGTGGGTGGTTTTGGTCCACAGTTCCTTAACAACTATACATACGTGGATCTGTGTCTGGACTTTTTGGTCCATTTGTCTATTTGCTTATCCTGTGCCAATAACCACACAATCTAATTATTATAGCTTTATAATAGGTCTTGATATCTGGTGGTGTAAGTCCCTCTAGGTTTATTTATTTTTTGCCACCTAGAGTGTGTTGGCATCCTTGCCTGTTGCATACAAATGTAAATTTAATTCAACAAATATTTCCTGAATACCTATTTATTATGTGCTAGGTACAGTGATAGATGTTGGGAATATAGCTGTCAATAAAGATAGGCCTGGTCCTTTCCTTTTAGTTGGGAAAGCCATTCAAATGAAGTGAGATGAGAAGAGGGCCTAGGACAGAGTGCTGAGGAACTCAATATTTAAAGTCAGTTAGCAAAGAAGACAGAGAGAGAGCGTGTGTGTGCACATGTGGGCAAGCGAGTAAAACCCCAAATGTAAGAAAACCAAGAAAGGACAACATGAAGGAAGCCGAGGGAAGAAGGTGTATCTAGAAAGTGTGGTCAGTTATGTCAATGTTGCTGCAAGGTCAATCAAGATAAGACTAACAAAACATCCTTTAGACTTAGCTCTGAATGGCTATTGTGAACTTAGTGAAGCAGTTTTTGTGGAGGGGTAGGGTGTGTGTCTTTATTAGATTGTAAACTCTTAGATGGGAACAAAGTTCCTTGTTCACTTAGTGCTTAATGAATGTTATTTCATGATAATAATCCCGTGATCTGCATACTGCTGAGCATCACAAAGGGCCAAAATTGTGCTCTATTTTATAACACTTCTGATTCTGGCAGCTGATGAAAAAGTAATTGCTCTTGTAAATGGAGGATAATTTAATACTCAAACCTTGGCTGTTTTATTTATTTTTATTTTTTACATGAACTTTATTTATTTATTTATTTTGGCCGCTCTGCGCAGCATGTGGGATCTTAGTTCCCTGACCAGGGATCGAACCCTCGCCCCTGCAGTGGAAGCACTGAGTCCCAACCATTGGACTGCCGGGGAAGTCCCAAACCTTGGCTGTTTTAGATAGTCAAAAACTATGCTTCATCCATCCATTCATTTATCCATTTAATTCACTTATCAGCAAGGGTACAGGAAGCAACCACCAACTACCTGGGACTCATAAGCATTGTGCTGGAGATGTAAGTAGGGAAAGAAAGGAAAGAAGGAAGCCTAGAAAAATGTATTTGACCCATGTATATCTCAATGAATTAACTTTGCAAGTGCAATATCTATTTTTACAGCCTTCCATGACTATTCAAAAGGGGCCTATGTTAAGCTTTGTGACCTAAAGATAAAATTTCAGAAAATGCTTCCTTTTTGGTTAAATAAAAAACAAGATTTCAGTAGAGAAGTTCTTTGTCTTTGTTAGGGGTGCTCCTATAATTTATTGTTTGCTTGGTATTTACTTACACCTTGGTATATATGTATGAGTCATTTTCTTTTAAATTTGAGTGCTCATTTTAGGAACGGAAGAACAGAGATAGTTCATTTTCAAATACAATAAAATTATGTTAAGTATGGGCTGTGCTAATTATTTATTGTCATTTATCAAAGGGTCAGAGGCCAAAGTTTATTTTTCTTCATTGTGAGAATTATTAGTAGACCTGTACTTGGGGTCAAGTGGATTGATAAATGCCCAGGTAAACCATTTTCAAGCACACCTGCATAACTTAAGAATTTCTACTTTACCAGTAGTCTTGACATATTAATTTCAAATAATTAAAAAAAATCTATTTCTTAAAACAAGTCTTTATAAGAGTTTTATGAGGGAACTTTTTTTTTTAAAGTTAATTGAAGTACTTGAAAATGTAGAAGTTTGGTAGGTTAGGGAAGTATTCAGGAATAAGATTAGCCATGAGTTGATCTTTACAGACTCTGTAAGGAATATGGTTAGTATAGCACGTTGGCAGAGGTAAAGCTTTCTTTAGGAAGGTAGAAGAAGAAAAGAAAAAAGGGGAATATATGCTGAGTTCACGGTAGGAATAAGAAGATAATTTATTTAGTTCTTTTAAAAAGAGCTTTTGGCAGATTCATTCAAAATGATTTTTTCCTCTTAAATTGTTAGTTTTGGTTTTTTCCTTAGAAATAACTAGAAACAAAGACTACTAACTGCTGCAAATTGGTAGTCTCTGGTCATACTACTTTAGTTGTAATTGGTGAAGAGGGGAAATAGAGAAATAAGATAGTTTTAAATGGTGCTTAACATTTTTAGTTCTAAGTCCAATCAGCATAATCATCAACTGACATTTACTCTGAACCTCTTGGGTGAATGGCACTGAACCAAATCCCACAAGAAATAATATATTCTGCCTATGTGAGCATACTGGTAATTGAACTATTGCTCTCAGAAGCTATAGATAATACCAGTTGATAAGATGTTATGAGATTCCAGCCTTGGAGTTACGAGATTAAGATAGGAAAAATGTACACCGGAAAAAAAAATTTTAGATAGAAACTGTATCTACTTTCTGTCTTGAATAAAGAAATCACTGCCCTATACAGTGAAACTCTAAACATGTCAAATATTTTTTTAATGTTTAACCAAACACTATTTTAGCTTAAAAGAGTTGAATTTTATTTGATCATTGTATGAATAATGCAAGGTAAACTTTCATTTTTACAAGTAAAATAAGGAGGTGAGTTGATTTCGAGCACATGAAGTAGAATCTTGAAGTAAGTGATTTGTGCCTTCATTTCAAATACAAAGAAATCTTGCTGGATAGATAAGATGTCAAAAATTTGTGACTGAAACCTATTTTTAACCTGACCTCCAAGGTTTATATCATATTTAATATTAAGGTACTTTTCATTTTATAATATTAAGCATGTGTCTTTTAAGTATGGTCAGATTTTAAGTATCTTTCCCTAGTAGTCTGCCTCCTCCCTTCCTTATTCCTCCCCACCCCATCTCTTTTGCTGTGGTAGGGTTCCTATTGCTGGCTACCCAGTCATTACCATTCTAATACCATTTAAGGTAGCTCTGCTGGGTTTCTTTATTTTGAGTCCTAGAATCCAGTTTCTCTTTTAACCTGGCCTCCTAAATCAGTTGACAAATCGGTTTATTTTCCCCCGTGTTCATCTTAACAACTCGTGATTTAGATTGGTTAGGAAGATACAATGTAATCGGCACAACCTCTTTCCCGTGGAATCAGTATTTTGGAGACTTCCTCCTTTCCTAGCGGAACATTCTCCAGTCGGGCAGCGGACCTAGCTAAGGACTTCAGCCCCCACAGTTCCCTGTGTGCGCATGCCCTCTCTTCTTACAGTTGTCAAAGTGCTCTTGCCAGAGCGGTCACATAATCAACCTGAAAGAAGAAAATAAATACTGTACACTTTTTAATTTTATCGATCCTTAAAAACTGGACCCTCAAAGGTAACTGCTGCTAAGAATTTGTTACTTGAGATTGGGTGATTGCATGTAGAGGAAGATCTATTGTGTGTGGGGTGGGGGGAGGGGAAGGAGGTATCTATTTCTCGGACTCTGCTGTAAATAAGAAAAAAGAAAAAAAAAACCCAACAAACAAAAAACCCACCCAAAGGAACAGACTGTACAAGCAGTTACTGACATTGCATATTAACTTTGTAAATGTTATTTTCATCTATTGCTTATCTTTTGTTTAAAAGGGTCTTATTTATTAAAGATGGGTCTTGACCTTGACAGAGTGAATTTATGCAGGCAGTGAAATTCATGTCTTTAAGAAATGTTGAAAAGAGAAATGGGTGTTCCTGGTATGATAAAAAAATTAATTTAATAAATATATTAATATTACTTATAGCCTTAAAATATTCTGAGTCTAGCTTACTTTTTGGCTTTTTTGCTATAGTACAGCATTAATTTTTCCACCACAGATATATAGTTTAAACTGAAGGCATTAACAGAAAGCATTGATACAAGCATTGGAAAAGCTGAGTGATATTAAAATTCTAATCAAACGCATATTTCAGCCATGATGATATGGCTGTTGTAAAGACAATTCTAGCACACTGGAAGAGACTCAAATCCCAGATTATAATGGTTTACTGCAGCACTGCTTAAACCAAGGATGAAAATGTCTCTTTCTGTGTCCATTTCCTTTGGCAGCAATAGAACTTTGTGCTGTTGTGAATCCAAGCTCTGCTTGCTTCTTTGTCATATTTTACGATACTGATCAAAGCCATTATTTTAGATGAAGGGAACTGAGGAACACAAAGTCAATCTTAAGTAGGTTTTATTGGCAGTAGCTGGCAATTTGTGATGTGTATTATATTGGGTTGGGTTTTTTGGGGGTGGGGGTCAGGGAGGGAGGAGTAGAAAGGAGAATAAGGTGGCTGTGAAGCTTTTCCTCGAGCCCACTATTTTGTCTATGTATTAAACTTTGAAATGAAAGATTAACCATTTTAAAGATACTCTTTAATAAAACAGTAGAACTACTTTTAATCCCATTTCTTAGTCTGACATATTTTGCTTAATAGTTGAGGGGGGAAGCACAGACATTTTCTAACACATTTATCTTACAACATTTATTATCGTGAGAATGTCCAAAGACAGAACTTCTGTGTGTATCTGAATGCCCTTTACAAGTGTCCTGAGAAAGATGCTTTTCCAAGTATCTGAGTTAATTAACTACATTAAACATATTAATAACTTTGTTGCAATTATACTGAATCATCATCTAAAAATAATTGTATATTTGGTCATATGCTCCTTGAACACTTCAAAATACTTGTTTTCAGGGTCTTAGCACTGTAATATTCATATATTTAAAACAATTAATGTGCTCTAAGGGACAAGCTAACTCAGTGATAACTACGTATATGGAAATCTCCTGGTTTTGAGCGATGACTATTTTCATCCTTGAATGATAAAACATGCTGTATGGCAGAGGTGAATATAGCCCTTCTGTGCGAAATGGAAAATACCATACTCTCCTTATATGGCTAAATGAAGCAGTGATGGCAATGCACTATAATTACAATGTATGAGAATTGGGGACTTTGTACTATGCTATTTTTAACACGTTAGCTAGCATTTGGTAGTTCAGGGTCTTCAAACCATAATCTTTCACTGCTAATACTAGTGATAAGAGAATGGATTCTAAATTTGCCAAAGTCTTGTGACCAAGGCAGTAGCAGGAGGATTCAAAAATGAAAAATCTGGCAACCCCAGAATTATCTTGACTTTCTACTTAAATCTCAGAGGGATTTTTTTAAAAGCCCCGCCCCCACCCCATCGCATAGTCACAGTCCCCCGCCCCCTCCCTCCGTCCCTCCCTCCTCCCTCCCTCCGCGTCTCTCTCTCTCTCTCTCTTTCTCTCTCTGACCTTAAATCCAACCAGAACATTTCTTCACTCTGCGGAGAAATTCTCAGGCTCCTGTTGAGACCTGAACCACTGAGATGCCAAAAAATCTCTTGTGAGGCAGAATTGGAGACGAGAAAATTGGAGAATAAGCAGAAAAACCCTAATCCTTAGAGTAACAAGAAGCAAGCACTTGAAAATGTTTCAGTAGATTTTTACCTCTTTAAAAACAATGTGTTTTTTTTGTTGTTTGTTTTAATGTCTCCTAACAAAATGGAGTAGCTGCAGCTCCTGGGAGGCCAGAGAATGATTGTGCAGCTGAGTCCTCCTCCTAACAAATGCCAAGGATTTCCTCCCTCGTGGTTCGCTGCTGCTAAATGAAACAATTATCGAGGCAAGAAGGCAGTTTGCTAATCAAGAGGGATAAGACTTCTGTTTCTTTAAAGTGCCGGAGCGGGGGTTAGAAAGGGTCGTGTGCGGTGTCTTTTTAACCTTGCTGAAGGACGCAGCAGTATTTATTGACGTATGCAAATAGCTAGGGGAGGGTGGTGCTTGGGAAAAAACAGGAACCAGAATCGGTTTCTCATTGCAGGGTGAACGCTCTGAGTTCCGGTGAAGGGAAAAGAGACGTGGCGAAATTGCCGTCTTTCTGTCTTATAAGCACATCTCTCACTAATACAGAAAAGGAACCTAGACATCAGAAAGGGTGAAGACGCTCTCAGAGTATTTTTAGAAACCTTGCATGAGCTCCCCCCCCACACCCCCCCTCGCTCCCCCAGCCCGACCTGTTCTTCTAAATGGGAGATTATGGATTTGCATTGCAATTGGCTAATAGCGGTGGCACTGGATTTTCGCAAGTAAAACACCCGCCCGCTTCAGCAAGGGGCATTAACGAACACATTGACAATAACGCGTCTCTCTTTTTTCCCGTTTCAGCTGCGCAAACCATGCAGGATGATTTACTGATGGACAAAAGCAAAACCCAGCCCCAGACCCAGCAGCAGCGGCAGCAGCAGCAGCAGCAGCAGCAGCCCCAGCCCGAGCCCGGCACAGCCGAAGCCCCTTCCACGCCCCTGTCCTCAGAGACCCCCAAGCCGGAGGACAGCAGCGCAGTGCCGGCCCTCAGCCCCGCCGCTGCCCCGCCGGCCCCCAACGGCCCCGACAAGATGCAGATGGAATCGCCGCTCCTGCCGGGCTTGGGTTTCCACCAGCCCCCTCAGCAGCCGCCGCCGCCGCAGGAGCCCGCGGCGCCGGGCGCGTCGCTGTCGCCGTCCTTCGGCAGCACCTGGTCCACGGGCACCACGAACGCGGTAGAGGACAGCTTCTTCCAGGGGATCACGCCAGTCAACGGGACCATGCTCTTCCAGAACTTCCCTCACCACGTCAACCCAGTCTTCGGAGGCACCTTCTCCCCGCAGATCAGCCTGGCGCAGACCCAGCACCACCAGCAGCCGCCGCCGCCGCCCGCACCGCAGCCCGCGCAGCCCCAGCAGGCGCAGCCCTCGCAGCAGCGCCGGTCGCCCGCCAGCCCCAGCCAGGCGCCCTATGCGCAGAGGGGCGCTGCCGCGGCGTACGGTCACCAGCCCATCATGACTAGCAAGCCGTCCTCGTCCTCGGCTGCCGCTGCCGCCGCGGCCGCCGCGGCCGCCGCCTCGTCCGCGTCGTCCAGCTGGAACACGCACCAGAGCGTGAACGCGGCCTGGAGCGCGCCGTCCAACCCGTGGGGCGGCCTGCAGGCGGGCCGGGACCCTCGCCGGGCGGTCGGCGTGGGCGTGGGCGTGGGCGTCGGGGTACCTTCACCGCTCAACCCTATCTCGCCGCTCAAAAAGCCCTTCTCCAGCAACGTGATCGCGCCGCCCAAGTTCCCCCGCGCGGCCCCGCTCACCTCCAAGTCCTGGATGGAGGATAACGCTTTCCGGACGGACAATGGTAACAATCTGTTGCCATTTCAGGTAATGCTCCAGTGCACCTGCACACGCCTTCCTTCTCTGCTCCCTTTGCCTTGTCTTCCCTGCCATTTAATAGGCCGTTGATTTTTGTTCTTTAAAAAAGGCAGCGATGTTCAACTGCCCTGCCCTTTTCCAAACCCTTCAGTTCACTGGGGCTGTTCCACGACCGGGGACAAGGGTGGGGGAACACTGTGACTGCTGGAGGAGTCGTATATATGCACCCTGACAAGATAGAAAAGAGCCTTTTTCTTTTAGCTTATTTTTTCCTTCATCGTGCTTGTGCCTCTTCTTTTCACCTTCGACAAGAAAAGCTGCAAGTGTATGGCAGGGTGCCGGCATAGTCCCAGGATGAGTATGCTGAGATTTCTGTCGTTTTAAGTGGCTACACATTTCACATTATGCAATCCCGGGCTCAGGGTGCCTCCTGAAAGCCGTCCACTCCCAAACAACTCTGGCCCCACTCTTAAAGGGGTTAACAGCCCTTGAGTGTTGCTATTTCAGACAGTTGCATATGCTCAATTAAACTAATGTGAACACATGTGTTTATGTCTCGCAAAGGTGCTGGCATCATTAATAGCGATCAGCATATTGCCCCTGCCGGGAAAATTATGAGTGTGAGATTCCAATAAACACTGGAACTCTATCAGGGACCAGGATGGAAGAGTGGGAATTCTAGGGGTAACCCTTCCTATGTTACCTAGAAGGAGGACTTAGAAATTGTTTTTTCCAGAGGAAAGAGACAATAGGACGCGACCTTCAGAGCCATATTGCAATGGAGACTATTTGCTAGCTAGCGCTGAAATATTTAAAGCTGCAGTGTCCTTCAATTGGGTTATTTAAGAAGACAATGCAGATCAATTACACCATCTGAAACTGGGCAAAGTGAAAGTCTTGCAACTTTAATGAAAAATGAGCCTTGTGTCTTGGTGTTAAATGCCAATGAAAAACCCAGGAAGTGCCCCAGACAAAAAGGTTGAATGGAGTGTCCTTATTCTGTTCTCGCTTTCTGATCCAGTGTATGGCCACATCGGTTGGCAGTGTCCTGGACATCTTGAGTTGGAAAGGGGTGGTAAGGGGGAGTGTTCACTGGAGGGCTTTGTTCTCAGGTAAACGTTCACCCTTCACTTACAAATTGATTTGGCCATACGCTGGGAGGCTCAGTTAAAAAAAAGAAGGAAGGAGAGAGGAGGGCTTTGGATAAGACCCAGTTTGGATCTTTGGATCCAAGGAAATGAAACAGAAATCCTTTGAGCATTGCTGAAAAATGGCAGAACCGACATTTGACAGAGTTAGTTTAAAGCATCAGGTGCAATTGGAGGCTTCATTTTATTGCTCTTTACATTTCAGATGTGATGTTTGGCATGGCTCCCATCCATGAAGGAGGAGATAGGGTTATTAAGAAGCATATGATTCTCTAAACTAAAGCAAGGATTTTTAACCTCAACAGTTCAAGGGGGGGTCCCTGAAACTCGTAAATTATGTGTATGAGAGTTTTTAATGAGACAGTCTTAACACATTTTTACAGGGGCCTTTCAGGAATGGAAGAGTTTAATATTAAGGTATATTTCTCCCCATTATTCTAAAGTTTGTTTTAATAAAATGAAGAGACTGCACGCTGGGATTAGATCCCTAGAGAAAAGGAGGACTCTGCTTTCTCGAATTTCTTTGTGTGTGTGTGTGTGTGTGGCGGGGGGCTGGACAGGGAGGTTGCATTTGGTAGGAGAGCCCCTCTTTTTCTAATAGTCCCTCTTATTATTCTGATGATCTCTACCCAAATCCATTCTCAGAGGATAACCTAAAAGCTAACAGGGAGGTTTTGGGCCTGGAAGCTGTTAGTGTAGACATCAATTATCTTTTTCTAAGAGTAGAATCTGAATACAACTAGCTTTTGATTATCTCCAGAAATGGGAACTGGAGAGAGATTAAATCCATAAAATTTCCCCCAAACTGATATTGACAAGTTATGTGGGGATTGCCAGTTGTTTCTCAGCAAACCATTTACCAGCCATGCTAATGAGAGCCAGATGGACTGGATTGAGTTTGGATTCTTGTTTTTTCATCCCTGGTAGTGCTATTGAGTAGGGAAAGATGGCCAAAAGATTTGTAGAAGGAGAGATTTAATTGAAAATTGAGCTTTATAAATTTGGCCTCAGGAAAAATTACGTGGACTTTTATGTCTCATTTCTTTTTCTTACTTAAAATGGAGCTTCAGGGTTTTGAAGCAATATTAGAACCAGAGTAGGAGTAACCTGGCTGTGTTTTGGCTTGGAAAATTATCAGACTTGGTTTGTGTTGATAAGCATATTAAGTTTGAAAAAACAAAAACACCTTGAGTCTTGTGTGCAGAATTTTACATGTTTTTATATTTATTTAAATCATTTTTCTACAAAAGAGAAAATAACTTAAGTAGCTCCTAATGACTTTTTAAAAAATTATTTTGACAAATAAGATTTTTTCTTTAAATCTAGGACTGTATTTCATAGAATACCGACTTAATTTTTTTATTTCAGACTCTTTGAGCTAAAAGGGGCTCTCAACAGTAGTAGTGATCTACTCTAATGTATCATAATATTAAAAAAAAATCCATTACCCACCCCCAGCAGTGCTGCTTCACTCTCTTTTGTCAACCCACATAATAGAATATTTGGAGCTTTACTTCTGTGGTTTATATTGTGAAAGCAATATCTGTATTTGAATGTGATTTTTCAAACTGCACGTGCTTTCTTATGCCCTTCCCTTAATTCTAACAAAGTTGATTGGTTTCTCTGGGTTGGGGTGGCTGCTTCCTTAGGGATTACTTGTATCTAAAAGCCACCTCATTTCTATAAATAAGGAAACTGAGGTCCTGAGAGAAAATGGCATAACTTGGGTAATAGCGCTTTGGCTAGTTTTGTTGATGTGTGTCCTTAACTTCCTTGTAGCTCTAGTGCTGTCAGGTAGACTTCATTTATGTCAGGTTCTCTTTGGGCTCCATTCAAAGGGGCTTACTTATGGAATTATCTCATGAGATTCTGTATCTGGCTCTTAGTGATGTACCATCCACCAACTCAAAAGCAGTGAGGGGGCTTCCCTGGTGGCACAGTGGTTAAGAATCCGCCTGCCAGTGCAGGGGACACAGATTCGAGCCCTGGTCTGGGAAGATCCCACATGCTGCGGAGCAGCTAAGCCCGTGCACCACAACTACTGAGCCTGAGCTCTAGAGCCCGTGAGCTACAGCTACTGAGCCTGTGCCCCACAACTACTGAAGCCTGCACACCTAGAGGCCGTGCTCCGCAAGAGAAGCCACCGCAATGAGAAGCCTGCGCACCGCAACGAAGAGTAGCCCCCGCTCGCTGCAACTAGAGAAAGCCCGCGCAGCAACGAAGACCCAAGACAGACAAAAATAAATAAATAAATAAATAAATTTATATTAAAAAAAAAATTTTTTTTAAATCAGTGAGGTACCCCACCTGGGGTATCATACATATGCTTCATTTTCTACTTATATAAGACAGAGAAGCTTAGTTAGGTTTGTAAAAGGACTAGAACAGAGGTGTTTTCTATATGTTGTGAATTTCGGTTTAAATAGTGTTGTTGTTCAGAGAAGTTTAGAAGGGACTTTTGAGAGCACCTATTCCACTACTCTGCTCATTTTCCAGAAGAGGAAATCAAAGTCCAAATATGTGAAATGACTTGCTCAAGTTCAGGTGGGTAGTTTCTATCAGAAGCAGACTTTGGAGGCAGATTGCCTAGGTTCACATCTCAACGCTGTCAGTTCCTGGGTTTGTAATCTTGTGCAAATTATGTATATATGTTGACCCTCAATTTTGTCATCTGTAAAATGGGAATAATAATAATTACTTGCTTCATAGGAGTTCAGATAAGAAACTGCATGTAAAGTGCTTAGCACAGTACTTGGCCCATAGTAAAGTACCATATAAATGTTGAGTTATGATTATTGTTATTTTAATGGTGGCCAGAGGCTCTGCGTGATCTTATCTTTGTATGGATTACTGCTTTTTCATCCCATGCAATCTGAAAGACCCCAAACTTCTATGTAATGTTATTTAGTCTTTTTTTTCCTGTCTGAAGGTACCCCCTGGTTACTATAACAACGTGATAATCCACCATTTACCTATGACCTGGGCCCTTTGCTAAGCACTTTATATGTAGTTTCTTATTGGAACTCCTTTAAGGTACAGGACTATTATTACTCTCATTATCCGGACAAAGAAATTGAGGGTTAGTGCATTTACATTATTTCCTCATCATCACACAGCCAGTAACTGGCAGAGTTGGGATTTGAACCCAGGAGATCTGCCTCCAGAGCCAGTGGACATCAGTTAACAGTGCAGTGTAGAAGGAGGAGACTGGGCAGCATCCGTACTTGACCTTATGATATACCCTGGAGATTGTGTTGTTAAAATATATTTTATGGAGAGGAACAGAGGAAGAAAAATATAGTGCCCATACGTATACTAGATTCAACAGTAGTCAATATATTCCCCTATTTATTTATTTACTTATCTATGTAGTTTTGAATTTGTGTTTTTGGAAAAAAATTCAAATTATATTCTGCTTTCTCTCTGCATTTCTGCCTTTATCCCACCCCTCTTTTCCTACCCCAAATTGAAAGCCACTGTATAGATTTAATATTTTCTGGCATAAGTCTGCTTAAATGAAATTTAGTGTTGATTGTGCTGGTGGGTTATCTATAACAGAGAAAGAAATTCCTTACGTGAATTCATGGAAGTATAAATTATTTTGAAAAATAAATATGCCTATTCATAATAAATTTTGAAGAAACATCAGTGTTTTCAACCAGCCTAGGCTACTTCTTTTGGAACCATCTTTTCAGGAAGTAATATAAATTGTCTAGTTTATGCTTGCTTTTGAATAAGGATACTATGACCTAGATTTAAAACTAGAGACTCTTCTGTAGTTGGTTTCTTAACTACTGCTCCAATGCAAAATCACTTAAAGTCCACCCAACTCTACAAACTGTTTCAGAACTTATTATAGCGTGGTTAATATGTATGCCAGCAAAGCCACATTATCTATATTCTATTTAAAAGAGATATTGGTTAGGAAATGTTAGAAAGTTTTCTATGCTACTGAAAACATTTATCTAATATAAACTGTTTACTTTAAAATTGCATGTTGAAAAGTACTTAGCTTTAAACTCTTCATGACCTTGCAGCAAGTTGATATAAAAATATGCTCTCAGAAATGTAATGTGTTTAGATATCCTCTAAGACACAAATTTCTGCTTAAATAGCTTTCTCCACTGGTTGGCCTATTTTGCTCTCTTTCAAGGGCTGCACAAGGTGTAATGCTCGTCCATTTGGAAGGTGTCATTGCTCAGGTGGTTTTTGGAGTGTTTTGATCTGCAAGTCTCAAAAGATTATGGCTTCGTTACTACAATATGAAAAATCTGATGCAGCCATGTGGATTTTACTGAGGAAAGGAATGGAGGGGAGTATAGAGTAGTGGACAGCCCATGAAGCTTGGAACGAGGAAGACACTGGTTGAAGCCTCAGCTCTGTCACTGGTGATTGGAGTCTAGTCATTTATTTCATGTTTCTTTTTCCAAGAAGTCTGCAAAAATGGAGAGAGAGAGAGCCTATCTTCTGGGTTTGCTTTGAGAATGTATACAAAATGTTCAAAAAATTAGATACTGTTATGACTCTTAAATGCCTGCCTAACCACCAGTAATTAGACACAGTTTGAGTTTAATAGAGGAAATATTTATTGATAGCTAGTAGTCCAGGATTAAATGCTAGTTGATGACATCTGGAAATGGAGAAGGCCTAGAAAGATGTGTCCAGCAGGGTTGGAAGAGCAATGAAGGGCTCTTTGTATGTTATGGTGACTGCCTGTCCTAGAAAGCCAGTCATAGTGCTCTGAAAGTTAGGGAGTATAGAGTTAGTCACAAGGATGGTGTATATTTGTAACTACCTGCTTCTGCCATGATTGACTCGCCAATGCAAATGTGAGATTTTGGTAATTCTGGAGCTCCAAAGGCTCTGATTTGAAGTTCCTTTTCACCATTTCCCTGAAGACCATGCCTGACTCTCTGTAGAGGCCAGCATGGTTGTCAGAGATAGAATTCAGTATAGAGGCCCAAGTTTGGATCTTGAGAGTTGAGGAATATAATATAGCCACAGCTTCAAAGTCGCTTTCCTGGGGAGATTGCTGTGCTTGCAGTAGTAGCCAGCCTTAACAAGGAATTTTCCGCAACTGGTCCTTATACCTTGTACGTGGCTTGTTCTCTGGGGGTTCTGTTATGCTTCAGTTCTTTTACATTTAGTTTTCATATCCTTCAGTGTTCATTACAGGTGCTAGGCATGTAAACTTATGTGAAACCATTGTAATATTTTGACTTAACTTGATGTGGAAAAGTACTAGTGAATTAAAATAACTCAATAAATTAGCATCTTAGAATCAACACCACTTTTCTTTCCCCAGAAGCACTATTATATAATTCTCAAAAATAATGACTATATGATATGAATCCTTGTTGGCAGTCTTCAGAGGAGAGGAACAGAAATGGGTACCAAACAGCCTTTGTATCATTTGAAGTGATCATAGAATAAATGTACACAGAGGGAAGGAAACTTTGTGTACTGATATTGTTGTGTGGTTAAGACTGTTGAACAGCCAAATATCTTCATTCTTCAAGTGTTCAAACTTATTTCAAAGGCAAGATCAAATTCAAGAGAAAAAAATGTAACTCCCTATCTTTAGTAATTCAGTGCAACGAATTAAATGGCCAGTGCTACCAACTGAACCAGTGTCTAGAAGTTCATGAGCACTTGGCACTTAGTAGGTGCTCATTACATGAATGACTAAACATTTAAATACAAGTTGCTATAGTTTTGTCCTTTCTACAATACAGTATATTTAACATTTTCAAGACAGATTCTCCACTATAGCATTTCTTTACAAGATGTTCACAGAATATGGAAACATAGGTGAATGTACAGAATGTTATAAAGGACATCTTCAATTTGTAAAAATAGAAAATATCTGGCTTTTCAGACTTTATGGACATCCCATAGTTTCTAGGCTGTGAATCTGTTTGTACTTTGGTATGCTAAGAAGTAAGCAGGGTTCTTGCTTTGACATTAGAGATTTTGGCAACCAATAGATGGGAATATTAACTTGTATCCTATGAGTTAAATTTTTCTTTACCTCTTCACTGTTAATCATCTCATTCTTGTGGAGTTAACTTACCCTGTCATGGTGGTCTATTTTATTCCTGTCTTCCCAAATCAAGTTATTAATACTGGAAGTGATCAGAATGAGGGTCAGAATAATTCTTACAATAATACTTAGAAATATTAAGGTGACAATTCTTTGGTCTAAGAGGTTGACAAAGAGTAGGTTATAGTAGGCCCATTCAGCTAGTCATTCGTTTGAAGATTGTGAGATTGGAAAGCAGAGATGTAAAGGGCAAAAGACTTTCTATCTTAAATATATGGTAGAGTTTTGGGACTAGCTAGGGATTTAAATAATTCAGAGGAAACATTTTAGTGATCTGACACTCTAACCCCCTACTCAAAGTCCAGGAGACCCAGTTCTTAGGTTTCAGATAGGCAGCAATGAAAAAGGACAAGAAGTGAGTGTGCCCAGAAGCACCTCTCTTTTGCAATCTGCCGTGGAAAATTTCCTTTGCTCTTTTGGACTAGAGAAATATAAACTAGATATGCAGGGGATTAAAAATAGTGAAGACCAGTGAGGTTTATGAATAAAGTTTGTGGGGAAAGGCTGAGAGACAGTTTTTGGAGCATGAATCTTTTTTTTTTAATGTGTTTGCATTTGATTTTATGGGAAAACTAGTCAACTTTTTGCCACATTGTTGTTTAAAGTGGTTGTAATCAATAGTAGAATCCTGAGTTCAGATACACAGTTAAGAAGGATAGCGTAAGCGGTATTTTTGTTAAGCACATATCTATTACAGGATTCCCTGATCAAAGGGATAGGATTTACATTAAGTATCTTTTGGCATCATCATTCGCAGTCATAATCCATGTACTCCAGCTTTTGGGTATTGTATTATTTTTGATGTCTTCTCCAAATAGATTCAGCTAACAAATACATGGGACTCTGCATGTCAAGCACTGGCCTCACCCTTTGCACATAAATTATCTTATTTAATCCTTACACGGTCTTGTGAATTAGGAATTATCATCCTACTTGAGACTCAGAGAATATCACCTGACTAGTAAGGTGACAGGAGGAGTGGAAATGTAGGTCTTTAGACGCGATGTCCAGTTCTCTCGTTTTATTATACCCGCTTGCCTCTTATCACTTATCATCTTTCAGTGTGTCTTTGATGTTGCACTCTTTCCCCAGATCTTCCCTGATTCCCCTCATCCCCCATTGTCTTTATAGCACTCCTTACTGTCTGAAGTGAGCTGGGTTTGTTTGTTTGTTTCTCCACACTAGAATGTAAGTTCCACAAGGGCAAGGACCTTTTTCACTGTAGTGTTTTCAGGGGTTGTGACAGTACCTGGGATATTTTAGGCACATGGGAAATGTTTGTTGAATGTGTTAATGATTTACATTTACAAATGATTGATAAGACACATATTGGTCATCTAGATGTAGCTAGCAACGTAAGAGCAATTTCATTTTATAAACATTTACCTGGCTGCTACCAGAGGTCAGGCACTAGGGATTAAAGCTGAACCATATCTGGTTCTCAGACAGCTCCCTGAGAAACATGAATTAAAATACAGGATGATAAGTTTTATACTTGTGTGTGATATGCACAACAAAGAGAATGTGTACTTGCAGAGGAAGGAATAATTAAATTTGTGTGTGGGGGGAGGGAGGGTTGGGAAGTCTCCAGGAAAGTCTTTTGTAATTTAAAATACTTTCGAAGTTTTTCTGATTTTGAAAGTAATGCATACTCACTCTCTAAAACTTGAGGGGAAAAAAATTGCCTGTAATTCTGTTACCCAGAGATAAGTACTCTTAATGTGTTGGTGCATTTTCTGCCAGTTCTCTCTTTTTTGTTATGTATATGTATATTGTACTTTATATGGTTGAGATGATTCTGTGTAAACAATTTTATCGCCATATTTTTTAGCTTTTCATATCATTAATTTTTAAACATTTTTTATTATTGCATAATAGTCCATCACAGGAATCCACTGTAATTTAACAAATTATTTCTGTATTTGGAGGATTTATCTTTTCAGTTTTTAACTGTTAAACATAATGCTGTCATGAACATCTTTGGGCATTTTAAATCTTTATTCAGAAGTGAATGGGTAGGGTTCCATAGACAGACCAGGGCATGGGGGTAGAGGTTGCAGCAAATATTTATTTTAAGCAGAGGGAAAAACAGGGACACAGGTAAAAAACAGCATGGTGTGTTGAGGGAGCAGAAGATTCAGCATAGGGGTGAGGCAAGTGAGAGATGAGACTAGAGATGTAGGTAGGGGCCACATCACAAAGGACATTCCAGCATTTCTGTGCCTTCAACTTTGTCCAGTAGGGACACTGAAGGATTTTTTTAAAAATTAATTTATTTCTGGCTGCGTTGGGTCTTCGTTGCTGCATGCGGGCTTTCTCATTGCGGTGAGTGGGAGCTACTCTTCGTTGCGGTGCACGGGCCTCTCACTGCAGCGGCTTCTCTTGTTGCGGAGCATGGGCTCTAGGCGTGCGGGCTTCAGTAGTTGTGGTATGTGGGCTCGGTAGTTGTGGCATGCAGGTTCAGTGGTTGTGGCACGCAGGCTCAGTAGTTGTGGCTCGCAGGCTGTAGAGCACAGGCTCAGTAGTTGTAGTGCACGGGCTTAGTTGCTCCGTGGCATGTGGGATCTTCCCGGACCAGGGCTCAAACCCATGTCCCCTGCATTGGCAGGCAGATTCTTAACCACTGCACCACCAGGGAAGCCCACATTGAAGGATTTTTAAGCTGAGAGCCATTGTAAGGCTTTAATTTGGTGAATGAAGTGATCACATCTTTGTTCTGGAAAGATTATTCTGGGATATGGATTGTCAGGAACCAAACACAGACAGGGAAACCAGTTAACACATAAGGACCTAAATTGATTGAGAGGAAGGGACAGACTTGAGAAATGAATTAAGGGACCAACTGGAGGACTAGTGATTGCTTGGATGTGGGTAATAAAGGAGAAGGAGGAGTTTAGAATGACTGTTCAAGTTTTGGTTTAGGCAGCTGGGAAAAATGATTTAGAGGTGAACAAGCTTAATAGTGGCAGATTAGAATTTTCATGACTCATAAGCCCAGGTGGGTTTAGACTGGAGGAACTTCAGAAGAGAAAGCTATGTGTTGGGAATACTCGAGCAAGTGATTTGACATCTCTTATCCACCCATGCTTTTATATGACTCTTAATGTGTGGGAAGGAAAACCTTATTAAGATAGATTACTTTGTGGACTACTTATTAAAACACTAAATCTGAGAGAAGAAATAACTACCATTCTAAATCAAGAGATTTTTCTGATTCTAGCCTTATTTATTTATTAAAAAAATTTTTTATTGTACCCTGAGAATTAGAGTATGTGTTCGCTTGTTAGTCATCTTGTTTATGGGTTACAGCTAGGCATTGCAGAGAACTGTAAGGAATTGCTAACCAATCAGTCATATGGGAGGATCACAGGAATTAAGAGAAGTGAGACCTGGCATCCTTTATTATTTAAGTTGAATAAACTCACTTGAGAGGTCAGTGTATGTTATTAGAAGGTATGAAATATCGCTAATAACGTCTTAGCAAAGTTGAGATTAGACCTTATGGAATTTAGTTCTGCTGTACTAATAAAATGCTTAGTTTTTTAATGGGTGTAAACAGGATGAAATGTTTTGAAGCTTAAGATCCGTAGAGCCACAGGGAGATGAGCTTTCATGGAGCATGAAGGAGAAATGGGGACAGGGTATAATATCCACCAGAACTGTGTGTTTATTCATTTGTATTTCTAGGGAGAGAAGTGGGCTGTAACCTTCATTAAATTTCCTGAGGAATCCATAACTTGAAAATGGTTAAGAATTACAGATGCTGCTACATGGCACCCAGTAAATCTTGAAAAGATTTTTAAAACTTAGGCATCTCATAAAATTTGTCTTTCTCCCTCTTCATAACTCACAGGAATTTTGCCTAACTTTAATTTGAGAGCTTTCTAAAGAGAAGGGACCCAGGACTTCCCTGGCAGTCCAGTGGTTAAGACTCTGTGCTCCCAATGTACAAGGCACAGGTTCAATCCCTGGTGGGGGAACTAAGATCTCGCATGCCATGTGGCGCGGCCAAAACATAAATAAATACATAAATAAATAAAATAAAAACAAATAGAAGGGACCCAACTCCTCGTTCATCTAGCTTTTTCTAGAGCATTCAAATTACCTTTTTTTTTTTTTTTTTTTTTTTGCTGCGTTGGGTTTCGTTGCTGCTAGTGGGCCTTCTCTAGTTGTGGCGAGCGGGGGCTACTCTTCGTTGCAGTGCGCGGGCTTCTCATTGCGGTGGCTTCTCTTGTTGTGGAGCACGGGCTCTAGGCTCATGGGCTTCAGTAGTTTTGGCACGTGGGCTCAGTAGTTGTGGCTTGTGGTCTCTAGAGGACAGGCTTAGTAGTTGTAGCACATGGGCTTAGTTGCTCTGCGGCATGTGGGATCTTCCCGGACCAGGGCTCGAACCTGCGTCCCCTGCATTGGCAGGAGGATTCTTGGCCACCAGGGAAGTCCTCAAATTAGCTTTTCATCATAATTTTTTGGCATTCATTTCACTGGCTTGCATATATTAAATCATATACTTATAATAACACTAGCATTACAAAGATTAGGGAAAAACCCATCATTTCTAGGTTGACTTGTAACTAATCTGGTAGGACAGAAATTTATAGGCTTATCGGTCACAGGTGTTGAATGTACTATGGGCATTTTTTTATTGGGAATATGGAACTCATGTGTTAATGTGGAAAGTAAATTAAGTAAAGCTTCAACTATAGTAGATGCTTATGTATTTTAATGAATAAATGGACTAGAAAGTTTTGATTAAAGAGAGGGGTGTTATTCCATTTCTGGTATAGGAGGTACAATTAGAAATACTGACTTTCAGAAATTGTAGATATATGTGACCTCCTTTCCTCAAGAGGAACATGTCCACTCTCCCATTCATGTCTTTGTTGTTGCTTTTCCTACTATTGTAACCTAATGGAGAGAGTAGAGAGTAGAACTGGGGGAGAGGGTAGAAATTGGGGGTTTGGGGGGTAGAGGAACAGTTGTTCTAGATCTCAATGATGGACCTGCAACACACCAAGAGAAGTGAAACAGATCTTAAGTTTTTCAAATAGAAACAATGTTGCTATATGATTTAGGTTTTTTTTTTGTTTAGCTTTGTAACCAATTAACTACTTCTAGGCTAGTGTGGAAACCTAACTATCGTCTATTACTTAGTTTCTATTGGTAAAGAGCCATTTTAACAATAGAGCATTTTGGAATACAGTGTCTTTAAGAAGTTATGACATCAAGGCCTGGTAAGAAAAATTGACCAAACTTTTGCCAGTTCTGAACTCTTTTGCAGCATCATATTCTGTATATGCCTCAATTAAAACAGAAAGACTTTTGTTAGTTTGCTCATTTGGGAAGGGAGTTGGCTGGTTTTTTTTTAAGATGACAGTTTAAGTTGAAGCTTCACCAGGCACCTTATTGCCATCATGCTCATTCGAAGGTCAGAAGGTATCTGGGGGTGGGGAAAAAGCTTTAAAATAGTTGGCTCTTAAGCTGCAAAAACACAATCTATCAATAAATACTTTGAATCATTTTACAATGCTGATGAAACATTATTTTGCAATGTTTGTCAAATTAAACTTTGAGTTGATTTTAAGCAGAATAAAGGCAGACTAATTGTGCTAATGTTTCAGGATGCTGCAAAGCAAAACTTGGTGAATGGAAAATTTTAAACTCTACTTTCAAAGGCATTATAAGTTTAGTATCTTAGAAGATTTGGGACTGGGTGGGGAGATTGATTTTTTTCATTTTGACCTTGAGTTCCTCAATATTCCAAAGACATGAGCTCATCTGAAGGTAACAAACTTATTCGGTTAACGTTTTAGAGCTTACTGCCTACTTCCTACATTTTTGCCAGGGTAGATGACTCCATTTGACCTATCAACTTTGGTGTGATCTAGCATATGAAATGTTATTCCTGAACAGCTGTTTTAAAGTTGGTGAATCATCCAGGTATAACAGAAGATTTTCATTTTAAAATACAGTGGGATATTTGATATTCTAATTCTAATTTAGGGCTAGATTCTGTTAAATGTGGAACATAGAAGGAGACTTAAAGGAAATTATAGTTTAATGTCAAAAATATAAGACCTGGAGTGAGGAGGAAAGGGAGAAAGATCTCTTGATAGTGAATATATTCCTTCACACTTGAGGGATGAGGGCTGAAGCAGACAAGGGAGTTGAAGTGACACATTCTGTTAGAGGGACATAAATAATAGAGAATGTATTGAATACTGAGACATCAAAGGACATTGAAAGACAGTGAAGAAGATTTCAACGAAGAGGACAAAGCAAGGTAAAAGGATGCTTCAGCTTTTGTTACAATAATTAAATATTCAAAAAGGCAGCCACTTTATCCTATCCAGGAAGTTAAGCAATTGCCCATTTTATATTCCAGTTTTATGCAAGCAAGCCATAGGCAAGTAAGCTGACATCAAGGATTTATATTAAAAAGTTTCTTCTAGGGAATGTCAGAAGCAAGTTCAAAACCCAATCTTTTAATCTCCTGTAGCATGATCATAATATTCATGATGCCTCTAAGATACTTCGTTTGTTCTAAACCATCAAAGAAAGATAGACTGTGTATTTAGCATAATTTGCATTGTGTGTATTATTGATTTAGTCTAATGACTTTGCACAATAGTCAGAATTGTAAAAGGACAACCTATGTAGAAAAGATGTGTTCTGTAGATCTGTGTTCTATAGAAAAAGCAGTAGAAACTATCTATACTGTGAAAAATTCTTATATACTCTTTTATGTATTTTCTCTTTATTATAAATCTAGAAATTCATGTATATGTGGCACTGCTGTTAACTGGAGTTTGAATTCAGTATTTACAAAGTACATACTATGTTCTTGGACTGGTGTTAGGTATTGTGAAATATCTGAATCCTATCTTTAGAAACTAACATACGTGCAACGGAGCATAATAAGAAAGCAAGAACTAGATTCTGTGATGTGTTATTTGCCATGAATGGCCAAGTAGGGTCAAGAATAATTTGTCCTAGAATGCTTTTTTGAAAAAAGTGATAGGCAGTTCCCCATGGTCCAGTGGCTGAGACTCTGCACTTTCACGGCCGGGGGTGCGGGTTCAAACCCTGATCTGGGAACTAAAATCCTGCAAGCTGTGCGATGCGGCCAAAAAAGAAAAAAATAAAATTTAAAAATTTAAAAAGTGATAGTGTCCCGTAGTTACATTTTGAAGGATAGATAGAATTTGATTGGATAGAATGGGAATCCAAAATAAGGAAAGAAAAATTAGCCATAAGTGGGATTATCGAGCAGACTTTCCTGACTAGAGCTGGGGAGTTTTCATCTTACTGGGAGATTGAGGATGGATTGGTTGTTCCTTAGGATTAAAAATAAACAAACAAACAAATATTTTATTTACTAGATTCCACTTGGTTTTAAAAAGCATTTAACATGTCTTTGTATATTCTACACTATAAGAGAACTTAGATTAGAAGTAGGTGAGATAAAGGTAACAAGGATGCAAAATGGAGCTGAGAATTAGACTAATACTGATGAGACTTATCATGATAGTGACAGTCTTGAATGTCTGGCTTAGGAATGTGGGTTCTCCAGACAATGGAGAACTAAGTTCTTCCCTGAAGAACTAAGATCAGAGCAGTGATACAATAAAAATATATGTTTAGAAAGACAAGGCAGGTGGATTGGAGAAGTGTGTGTGCCTGCCACAGTGCAGCCTGGGGGCAAGGAGACTGGTGAGAAGGCATGATAGTAATCTTGGGTTTAGCACAAATCTAGGGAGGTGTACCTGTGAGAAACCTTACAAAGGAGAATATGTCGCGAGTGCGGATGGAGGGAGTAGAGGATGTGAAGGAGTACAAGATTGTTCTGAGCTGTTATGCTTAAAACAGTATCAACTTAAGGCCATGTATATATATATATATATATATATATATATATATATATAATTTTTTTTTAAATTTAATTTAATTTTATTTTTCCATCTTTCTCTTTCCCTACATGGCTTTGCCCCAGCTAAAATGTGGTGACACTGTGTTTCCCACAACATTCTGCATGGAGGTCCCCATCCATTAAAAGGATTGAGGGAGAGCAGAAGAGGATGGTCTTTCCCCTTTCTCACTTCGGCACTTACAAAATTTTTCTGCCTTCTCTCTGAATTTTATCATTTGAAGCTCAAGAAGTCAAAACTGCTGTTGCCTATTTTCATCTTAAACTACTGATAGGGATATTTTGACTTCTTGAATCCCTGTGCCCACAATAGGTTGAGTGTTATGCTGCCGGAGGGCTATTCAAGTAAAGATGAGCAGCAGGCATGCAATTAAAAGTGAAGATGTAGAATCGATGTAAGGTCAGGCCCTGGCAGTGAACAACAGTGTCTTTTTATGCTATAATGTTCCCTGTAAGACCTTCTGTTGCTCTTCCTCCACAGAATTCACAAAAGGGTCGTCTTAGCTGTTCAGCGATTTATATTGGCTCACTATGGGTAGTATATTTGAAGGCAGGCTGGAGAACAGGGTCTCTGCTTGTAATTCTTTGTATTAAAACACATCTCTCCCTTTTACATATGTATGCACACATATATACATACACCCTGTAGAGACATCTTGAATAGACCATTTAATTGTTAAGTGGTATTAATGATACAAAAGTCAAAATGTCTCTTTGATTTTGGAATACTGTTTTGTCAGTGATCATTCTTAATCATTCTTAATTTTGTTAATATGGACTTGATTGAGTATTCATCAAGAGTGGAGAAATACTTGAGAAACTTGCTGAAAATCAAAGTAAAGCTGTCAGAGTTGCAAAATTGATTGTGGTTCATCATATTGATAAATCAAGTAAATGTGTTTTTGTCATAAATGAATGATTCTCAAGTTAAGGTTTTTATTCTGATGTTCTATAGTTAGGTTGTCATAGTGTACCTGATGTCTGTCTATTAAGAAAGTTTTTTAACTTACTGATGTGGAGAACACTAACAAAGTTGAAAGAAAATGGTTAAAATAAACTTAGGTGGGATGGGTGACTATTTTGGGGTAAGCGAAAGTGTGTATTACTTGAGATTAATATGTGTACGATGGTGAAAAGTTGAAAATTGAGTCTTATGTATGGTTTTCTGTTTAGTGATTTGAGGATGTATTTAGCTTTTCATAAATATGGCCTATTTAGGTGGCTGTAATTCTGGAGTTTAAATGTCGCCATTGAAGGGAATCAAAATGGCAGGGTGTAATTCACTCTGTACTGGAAAAACTTGGTGGACTTCAGCTAACTTGCCACATTATAATCAACTCTAGACTAGGGGGTTTACCCTGGCTCCTGGGCTTTAAAATGGTATTCTACTGAGTCCTGAGACTGAAAGGAAAGTAGTAAAGATGGCTACATTTGTTTTGTGTCTCCCTTAAAACCCCACCCATTTCTACTCTAAAGACTCAGTCAGGAGTTGGGTACAAATCACAAAAACAATAAGGATTCTAAAAAGTCTAAAAATTTAGATCATGTTTTCAGCCTGTCTGTAACACTCGGAAACCTCAGTGAAACTGATATATTATTTCTGTTGTCTAATTTAGTGTTACGTACTCCTACTCTGTCATAGCAGGAACCTTAGTGCCCATATGATTTGCTCTTTCACTTTTCCAAAATAAGGTAGATTGCTGCAAGTGTGGATTTTAATTTAGGTAATTTAAATAACTAGACAGAACAACCTATATATAATTACTTTTTTCTAACCGTTCTTGTTATGCCTCCTCAATACAACTTATTGCATTTTACAATTCTTATTCATTGACTTTGTCAAAGCCCTGTACAAAGACCACCAGGGAAACCTGCTGATCATAAAAAGCTGGGTTTCCTGAACTTGCTGAGCCAGCACCACCTTGACAGTCTCAGGAGTGCCTTAAAAGTGGGGAAGTTAGAGTACATAAATACATTTTGGAGGCTGAGGTTAGTCGTAGGGTGGTTTTAGGTCAGAAATTAGCACAGTTTGGGCAGGGATTGGTTAAGTTTGTAAACTAGTCTAGTTGCTGGAATAGTCAGTGATCTTACTTTGGAACACAGGAATTCAAGCTGAGTTACCATTAAATCTATTTGTCTGTAGCTGCGCTGACCAATAGAAATAGACTGCAAAGCACAGTCTATTTCTGTTATCCTGCAAGGATAATGTAAAATTTTCTAGCGGCATATTTAAAAAGTGAAAAGAAACAGGTAAAATTAATTTTAATAATATATTGCTTTTAATCTGCTATATCCAAAATATTTCAACCTGTGATCAATATAAAACTTAATAATGAGGTATTTTACATTGTTCTTTTCATACTATGTCTTCAAAATCCAGGGTGTATTACCTACAACACATCTCAATTTGTTCTAGCAACGTTTCAATTGCTCTATAGCCACATGTGGGTAGAGGCTACCATATTGGACAGTGTAGATATATTGTCTTAGAACAAATGGATCTGAATGTACTGATGTTTAAAACAATTTTGTCTTAAATAGTTTGTGCTTTATGTCATGATTTGGCACAGTATATCTGTACTGCAAGTCATAGTATAGTTTTATAACTTGTGGTTTCTATTTCATTTCTCATTTTTATGCATAAATCTATGGTTTTCCATTAGCATGCCATCATTAAAGCAACATATATATATAGAGAGAGATACAATAGATAATTTACACGGAGAATGTAAGGTTTTTCTTGTATGCTTGACAGACTGTCTACTAGGCTAAGCCTTTGCTTCCAGTAGGTAGAATGTTTTATCAAATTTTCTAAAGCTAGTGAGTGTTTTGAACAACAACAAATATTGCCCAGAAATGGCTAAATCTTGCATATATTGTACGGACACTGTTTCTATTAATTTTATGGGGTGCTTTCTTTACAGTTGACAAAAGCATTTTACATTCATTCTCATTTGTTATCACTAAAGATATTCCTAGATATTATCTTTGAGCTTTTATGTTTACATTTTGAATTTTATTTTATTTATTTTTTATACAGCAGGTTCTTATTAGTCATCTATTTTATACATATTAGTGTATATATGTCAATCAAAATCTCCCAGTTCATCCCACCACCACCTACCCTTCCGCCACTTTCCCACCTTCGTGTCCGTACGTTTGTTCTCTACATCTGTGTCTCTATTTCTGCCCTGCAAACTGGTTCATCTGTACCATTTTTCTAGGTTCCACATATATGTGTTAATATACGATATTTGCTTTTCTCTTTCTGACTTACTTCACTCTGTATGACAGTCTCTAGGTCCATCCACATCTCTACAAATGACCCAATTTCGTTCCTTTTTATGGCTAAGTAATATTCCATTGTATATATGTACCACATCTTTCTTATCCATTTGTCTGTCAGTGGGCATTTAGGTTGTTTCCATGACCTGGCTATTGTAAATAGTGCTGCAGTGAACATTGAGGTGCATGTGTCTTTTTGAATTATGGTTTTCTCTGGGTATATGGCCAGTAGTGGGATTGCTGGGTCATATGGTAATACTATATTTAGTTTTTTAAGGAACCTCCATACAGTTCTAGTGAAGAATCTAGTGATTCTATCAATTTACATTCCCACCAACAGTGCAAGAGGGTTCCTTTTTCTCCACACCCTCTCCAGCATTTGTTATTTGTAGATTTTCTGATAATGCCCATTCTAACTGGTGTGAGGTGATACCTCATTGTATTTTTGATTTGCATTTCTCTAATAATTAGTGATGCTGAGGAGCTTTTCATGTGCTTCATGGCCATCTGTATGTCTTCTTTGGAGAAATGTCTATTTAGCTCTTCTGCCCATTTTTGGATTGGGTTGTTTGTTTTTTTAATATTGAGCTGTATGAGCTGTTTATATATTTTGGAGATTAATCCTATGTCCGTTGATTCGTTTGCAAATATTTTCTCCCATTCTGAAGGTTGTCTTTTCGTCTTGTTTGTAGTTTCCTTTGCTTTGCAAAATCTTTTAAGTTTCATTAGGTCCTATTTGTTTATTTCTGTTTTTATTTCCATTACTCTAGGACGTGAGTCAAAAAAAATCTTGCTGTGATTTATGTCAGAGTGTTCTTCCTATGTTTTCCTCTAAGAGTTTTATAGTGTCCGGTCTTACATTTAGGTCTCTAATCCATTTTGAGTTTATTTTTGTGTATAGTGTTAGGGAGTGTTCTAATTTCATTCTTTTACATGTAGCTGTCCAGTTTTCCCAACACTGCTTTCTTCAGCTGCTACACCAATTTACATTCACACAAGCTGTTAACGTTATGGGAGTTCCCTTGTATGTTATTTGTCATTTTTCCCTTGTTGCTTTCAATAATTTTTCTTTGTCTTTAATTTTTGCCAATTTGATTACTGTGTGTCTTGGCATGTTTCTCCTTGGATTTATCCTACCTGGGACTCTCTGTGCTTCCTGGACTTGGGTGGCTATTTCCTTTCCCATGTTAGGGAAGTTTTTGACTATAATCTCTTCAAATATTTTCTCGAGTCCTTTCTCTCTCTCTTCTCCTTCTGGGACCCCTGTAATGCAAATGTTGTTGTGTTTAATGTTGTCCCAGAGCTCTCTTAGGGTGTCTTCACTTCTTTTCATTCTTTTTTCTTTATTCTGTTCCGCAGCAGTGAATTCCACCATTCTGTCTTCCAGGTCACTTATGTGTTCTTCTTCCTCAGTTATTCTGCTATGGATTCCTTCTAGTGTATTTTTCATTTCAGTTATTGTATTGTTCGTCTCTGTTTGTTTGTTCTTTAATTCTTCTATGTGTTTGTTCTTTAATTCTTTTAGGTCTTTGTTAAACATTTCTTGCATCTTCTCGATCGTTGCCTCCAGTCTTTTTCTGAGGTCCTGGATCATCTTTACTATCATTATGCTGAATTCTTTTTTTGGAAGGTTGCCTATCTCCACTTCTTTTCTTTGTTTTTCTGGGGTTTTATCTTGTTCCTTCATCTGGTACAAAGTCCTCTGCCTTTTCATTTTGTCTGTCTTTCTGTGAATGTGGTTTTCCTTCCACAGGCTGCAGAATTGTAGTTCTTCTTGCTTTTGCTGTCTTCCCTCTCTTATGTTTTTTTTTTAATTCATTAATTTATTTATTTTTGGCTGTGTTGGGTCTTCACTGCTGCATGCAGGCTTTATCTAATTGTGGCGAGCAGGCGCTACTCTTTTTTGTGACGTGTGGGCTTCTCATTGCAGTGGCTTCTCTTGCTGCGGAGCATGGGCTCTAGGTGCGCGGCCTTCAGTAGTTGTGGCACGCGGGCTTAGTAGTTGTGGCTTGCGGGCTCTAGAGTGCAAGCTCAGTAGTTGTGGCGCACGGGCTTAGTTGCTCCATGGCGTGTGGGATCTTCTTGGACCAGGGCTTGAACCTGTGTCCCCTGCATTGGCAGCGGATTCTTAACCACAGCGCCACCAGGGAAGTCCCCCCTCTCTTATGTTTACATTTTCAATGAAATTGTTTTTATAAAGGGTAGATGAGTTGTCAACAAAATCATAAAATTATTGAAATGAAAAGTATTTTTAAAAGCACTGTATATCTATTGAAGTTTTGTTCATACCTACAGTTTTTCCAAGTGACTACAGATTGTTCAGTAGTTTAGGTATTGCTCCTTAAAGTCTATATGTGAGGGGAGGGGTGTGTGTGGGTACATATATATAATATTTTCCCTCCTTTCTTTTGTTCTCCAACAACTTTCCTGTCTTCTATTATTTCAAGATAATTGCTGTAGATTTTTCATGTGCATTCAGTGCCACTTGAATGCAATTTATTTGCCACTTGCCTCTTTCATAATTCTGTAGTTTGCAACTTGTAAATCATGCCTTACTTTTACTTCATCATTAGTTCATGAAAAAGAAATTGAGGTTCATTCAGAACTTCCATACTGTGGTATATCACCACCTTCACTTCCCTGCATGATGACAGGGACGAATGGTATTCATTTGTTTATTTTATTTATTTCACACTTACTTGGTGCTATATTATGCTGCATAGCCTACTAAGTGCTTTGCAAATATCTTCATAGCATCCATGTAAGGTGGGTATTAGTGTTATCACCATTTTTCATATGAGGAAACCGATTCACAGGGAGGTTAAGTAGCTTGTCCATTTCTATTGAAATGTGAGTGCTTATCAATGTGCTGTGATTTATGAATTTTTACTTCTGTCCAACTTCAGAGCAGCAGTGTTATTCTGGCTGCCACTGGTCATCTCAGTGAAAAGAGTTTTTTTTTTTTTGGCTGCACTGCATGGCTTGCGGGATCTTAATTCCCTGACCAGGGATTAAACCTGGGCCTTGGCAGTGAAAGCACTGAGTCCTAACCACTGGATTGCCAGGGAATTCCCAAGACTGATTATCTTGTGTATACCATTGTAAGAATAGTGAGTTCTATCTGCTTTTTCCTTTTTATTTCTTCTTGGCTTTTCTCTCCTTTTTCCTTTCTCAAATTGTGCCTTGAAATCCCTCTTTTGAGTCTTTGCTTTTGGAATATTGTTTATGCCCCATAGTCTCATTGAATGAGGATAATCAGATCATAGCCAGTCCGCTTGCTTGCTCTTTTTTCTGTCTCTAGAAGCCATGACATATTTTAGTGACAGTAAAGGTTTATGGAAAGAATAATATATATGTTTTCATACATAAACATGTATTTATGGTTATATATTTATGTCCATATGTAAGTTTTTTTACATTGATACCTCACTTTTTATGAAGTAAAATTCCCACAAGATTTTGGGAATAAAATTAATTTTTGTAAATTGAGCCAGTTTAAGAACCTCCAAATAGCTATACCTTAAAAGGAGGTCCTACTTTAATTACTTTTCAAAAGCAGATTAAGTGAAAATTTTTCACTTAAGTAAACAGTTTCCTCAAAACAGTGTTTGAAACACAAATTGAAGTAAAATGTTAGGGTTTTTTCAGCCCTCTATTAGATGTGGGAGAGAGATTTAAAATTACAGACAGAAAAAAAATCCACTTTAGAATTATTCATGATTTTGCTTTCCCCTTGTTCCTATGGGGTTCAGCTTAATGAATAAGAAACAGTAATATATCAATAAGAAGTTACCATACAACTCTTTTTCACACACACACACCCCCCACACCAGGAATGGTAGAAAAATAATGGTTAGATAATAACAGAAATGAGAATTATTAACTAGGAATGATTATCCACCTTGATGCAGAAGAGCACAATGGTTTTAAGGTCCAGAATTGCCTGGGTTTGACTCCTGTCTCAGATACTTTCTGTTTGTTATCTTTTTGCCTCAGTTTTTTCCTAAAATGAGATAATAATAGTATTTACCACCACAGACTCTTATGAGGAAGAAATGAATTGAAACATGTAAAGTGTTTAAAACTGTACTGGGCACATAGCCAGTATCAATCAGTTCTGCTATTATTTAATTACAGGAGTTTTTGTTAGCCCTGTTGCTGGTTTAATAAGAAGAGAAAGTTTCTGGGATATGTTGAAGTGGAATCGGGCATGCTAAGTAAGGCTCAAAAGAACACCCTAGGGCTTCCCTGGTGGTGCAGTGGTTAAGAATCTGCCTGCCAATGCAGGGGACACGGGTTCCAGCCCTGGTCTGGGGCGATCCCACATGCCGCGGAGCAGCTAAGCCCGTGTGCCACAACTACTGAGCCTGCTCTCTAGAGCCTGTGTGCCACAACTACTGAAGCCCACGTGCCTAGAGCCCGTGCTCTGCAACAAGAGAAGCCACCACAATGAGAAGCCCACGCACCGCAACGAAGAGTAGCCCCCGCTCGACGCAACTAAAGGAAACCCGTGTGCAGCAACGAAGACCCAAAGCAGCGCCCCCCCCCAAAAAAAACCAAAAGACCCTAATGAGGTTCAGATGAGCAAAGGTGTATGAAAATGCTTTCAGAGATGTAAAGTGCTCTATAAATAAAAGGTAATAAGAGGAAATCAGATTATTTGTTGCCTTAGTATGCTAGAGAATGAATATTTGCAGATCTAACTTAACAGATAATGGTAAAATTCCCCTCTAGATCCCCAAATTTAACTACCAGGGAAAAGATTTAAGGCCACAAAAAAAAAAGTCTTTAAAATAAACTTGGACTCTTTTGTGGTAGAATATTATTCTGAAATTGGGCACATTCACCCACAAATTAACCTGATGGTCCTGGAGAAATGGTTTCCTAAGCTACATCATTAATGTTAATAGTATTTACAAACAAGTCTTATCTATTTATAGCCTATAGCATATATTTCCTTTGAAGAATCTCTTCTAGGGTCCTTCCAAATTTCTTGAGGAAGTTGGACCCAGGTGTTTGTGCAAGTCTCTGTGCCTCTGGCCTTCCTTTTCTGGAAGCATATTTGATCTCTCTGTCATTTGTGCTCCCATAATTCCAAGCGCATAGCTCTGTCACTGCATTTACCTCATTATATAGTAAGTATCTGTAAACTAGACAGCTGGCTTATGGACAGACTATGTATGCCTCACTTAACCTTTTAATCTTTAATGCTTGGCATATTAAAGTTTTCAATAAATATATGTGGAATAAATGAAGAAAGAGTAAAACAGCCCTCAGCACACTTGGCAAAATCTTGTTAGCACTAACATTTGAAAGTGATAAAGAAAGCTGTTCTTCTAAGAAATATTCTGTGATGTAGATATTTTAGAAATTCTGATTGAACTTCCCTTAATCTAAATTATTGCATTTTACTGTATAATCTCTAAAGTACCTTAAACTAGCATGACTAGAATGATACAGGCTTCATTTTGAACTAAATTTTTTTAACCTTCCGAATACCAAATATTTTAATAAATGTAGATGCTTTGCATTTTAGGTACTTTAATGTGTTCACCTTAAATGTGGTAACATTTAAATGGAAGATTAGGCTAAGGGTTTATAGATGTTCTTTTCTTCCTGAATTCTTACATAACAAATGATTTGTGTGTGGTTAGCCTTCTTCAAGGATTACCTGATTTGTATTAAGAACTGAATTTAAGATTTAGTTTCCTCATCTGTAAAATAGAGATTATAATATCTATCACATAGGACACTTGTAAAGATTAAATAAAATAATGCACTAAAGTACTCAGCACAGAGTCCGGCATATATTATCTGTTATATGGTAGTTATGACCGAATACATTCTACAAGGCTTATTATGAAAAACAGTATACCTCAGTTTCCCTCTCTACAGAGGCAGATTGGTAGCTGTTTTTATAAACCAGCATTATCTTATGTCAGAGACAGTTGGGCATAAAGGAGGAGTAAGCCTGTTCAAATTCAGAAAGAATAAAGCTTTAAAAATGGTTGAGACAGGGCTTTTGACCATATTATCCTATTATATTTGTTTGGTTACTCAGTCTGTTTTTATTATTGGTCTCATCTGGAATCGGATGAGATTGTACAATAAACTTGAGAAGCAGGGTTTGTTTTTTTTTCCCTCTAGTATTTTGTATTAGAATTTTTTAAATGCATACTGAAATAGAGAAAAAACAGCAAAACATAACAACATAACATGACATAGATATGGTCTTAGCAATAACTTTTTTGAGATTGCTTTATATAATTTAGGGAATTCAACAATTATTTTGTTTTTTAATATAGTGAAGATAATAGAAAAGATTAATATATAGCTTAATAATATAATTTATTGTTGCCTTATGCATGGTAGCTTTAAATGTTCTGGTTCTGTGTAAATATTTTATTTGTTGATGAGTTTTTTTTTTTTCTTTTTTGCGGTACGCGGGCCTCTCACTGCCATGGCCTCTCCTGTTGCGGAGCACAGGCTCCAGATGCGCAGGCTCAGCGGCCTTGGCTCACGGGCCCAGCTGCTCCGCGGCACGTGGGATCCTCCCGGACCGGGGCATGAACCCGCCTCCCCCACATCGGCAGGCCGACTCCCAACCACTGCACCACCAGGGAAGCCCGATGATTTTTTTTATTGGGGTAAAATATACAAAGGAGGTTTTTTGGTGGTTTGTTTTTTGTTTGTTTTCCTTTCTGCCATTAGAAGAGAGGGGTTTGGAAACTGAGAAAAAAATAATACTTCTCTTCTTCTGGTTCCAGTCCATCAACGTGGAGTGAATTTTTTTGGTACTCATCATGTTCCTTGCTTAGAAAATAAACACACAGCACATTGGTGACCTCTCCAGTGGTGGCCAGGGAGTGACAGTGAAAAGCTATATTCCATAGCTCTTAATCTGTGTGTATGCTGGGCACGGCATCATCTGTTGGTTTCTGAAGTGGGAAGAACCCTAAACAGGTGCTAGCCCAAACTGGCAGAGTTGTTACTTTATTGCTTTCATTGCCATAGGACTATTTGCATAAAAGCAGCTGTGTTTTGCTGATCAGTTTTTAAATATAGGGATCAAAGGATAACGGGGCTACAGCAGAAGCGTTCACATTGCAGCCCCTGTCAGATTCTGGTGAATCTGCGAATTCTGCTGTGTTGCCTCACCTAACCATTGAAGCCAAACAGCAGTTGAAATGAATAGAAGCAGGGCATACTTTGGTGTTTATGGATATAGCTGTCTTTTATAGTCTAATAGTGCCTTTAGGTAGATGCTGGAGCATATCATTCTTTTTTTTTTTTTAAGCTTTTTAAGTTTTATTTTTGGCTGCGTCGGGTCTTAGTTGTGGGATCTTCGTTCTAGCATGTGGGATCTTTCATTGTGGCGCATGGGTTTCTCTCTTGTGGTGCGTGGGCTCCAGAGTGTGTGGGCTCTGTAGTTTGCGGCATGCGGGGTCAGCAGTTGTGGTGCACGGGGCTTAGTTGCCCCGCAGCATGTGGGATCTTAGTTTCCTGACCAGGGATCAAACCTGCCTCCCCTGCACTGGAAGGTAGATTCTTAACCACTGGACCACCAGGGAAGTCCCTGGAGCATATCATTCTTTTTTTCTTTTTTTTTTTTTTTTTGCGGGACGCGGGCCTCTCACTGTTGTGGCCTCTCCTGTTGCGGAGCACAGGCTCCGGACGTGCAGGCTCAGCGGCCATGGCTCACGGGCCCAGCCGCTCCGCGGCATGTGGGATCTTCCTGGATCGGGGCACAAACCCATGTCCCCTGCATCGGCAGGCAGACTCTCAACCACTGCACCACCAGGGAAGCCCAGGCGTATCATTTTTAAAAGGTTATAAATGGGATGATCTGAGTCTCTGAAGGACAGAGTACATCACTATAAGACAGGAACCTCTGGGATTAAAAACTCATCAGAAACAATAGATGACATGAAAAGATGCTGTTTGTGGTTAATATAGCTAATAACTGCTTGTAGGTCTCTGGAGGAATATTACAGACATCCTTAGAAATATAAATGATAAATATTGTGACGATAGATGGCATTAGTTATTTGCCAGTTATTTACTGGCCGTATGGTTGCCTTTTGAACTTTAGTACTATGCGGTTTAGGTTTAATTACCTGGATCCTTCAGTGGCTCCTGAATGGAACAGCTGGAGTCAAGACTTTGCCTTCCTTCAATTATAGCTCAAGAAAGTTATTAGGTCTCCTGTCCTGTAACTAAAGTAAATGATTTGTGGGTAGAATCATAGTTCCTATTAAAACCTTAGGAAAGCTTTATTCTTTCTTTAAATAATAGCTTTATTGAGATATAATGCATATACCATGAAATTCATTCACCCTTTTAAAGTATACAATGCAGTGGCTTTTAATATATTTACAAAGTGTGTGTCAGTCATTACTATCTAATTTTAGAACATTTTCCTCATCCCCAAAAGAAACCTGTACCCATTAGGTTTCACTCCCCATTTCCCTCCTGACTTTCCTAGCCCTAGGCTATGACCAATCTACTTTCTGTCTCTGGATAATTTGCCTGTTTTGGACATCTCATATAATTGGAATTATACAACATGTGATTCTTTGTGACTGGCTTCTTTCACTTATCATAGTATTTTTAAGGTTCATCCATGTTATAGCATATCAGTAGTTCATTTTTTTTATTGCTGAATAATATTCAATCATATGGATATACCACAATTTGTTTTATCTGGTCACCAGTTTATGGGCATTTGCGTAGTTTCCAGTTTTTGGAAAATATAAATAAAGTTGTTTTATGAAGTTTTTATAAACATTTGTGCAAAGATTTTTGTATGGACATATGTTTTTATTTACCTTAGGTAAGTTCTTAGGAGTGAGGTTGCTAGGTTGTATTGTTAAGTGTATGTTTAACTTTATAATTAACTCCCAAATTGTTTTTCCAAAGTGGCAGTACCATTTTGCATTCCCACCAGCAATTTTTGAGACTTCTGGTTGTTCCACATCCTAGTCAGCATTTGGAATTGTCGGGTTTTTTTGTTTTGCTTTGTTTGAGATTTTAGCCATTCTAATAGGTGCACAGTTGTTAGTTTTGTTTGTTTGTTTGTTTTTTCCGGTACGCGAGCCTCTCACTGTTGTGGCCTCTCCTGTTGTGGAGCACAGGCTCCGGACACGCAGGGTCAGTGGCCATGGCTCACGGGCCCAGCCGCTCCGCGGCATGTGGGATCTTCCCGGACCGGGGCACGAACCCGTGTCCCTTGCATCGGCAGGCGGACTCTCAACCACTGCGCCACCAGGGAAGCCCACAGTTGTTAGTTTTAAATGAAAATCTTACAGTATGGAACCATCAGGAGGATGATTTTAAATGCAAAGCAAGCATTTACTGAATGCCTGTTATATGCCAGGCCCTCTACTGAGTGATGGAAATATGGAGAAATAAGATATATCTCTGCTCCCATGGAAGTTACAGTTTATTGAGGATGTCAGGCATTATTGCTAACTATCTGGGGTTAAGATATTGGGGAGGGGATCACCAGTAGAGTTCAACTATACCTAGAAGTGGGCAGTTTTGTGGAAGGATTTTGACATTTATGATCAGTAAAAAGAAAACAATATGAGGAACCTTATGTACCTTTGCATAATGTTCTAAGATAGGTTTTGGTCGTGAAGGTCAAGCTCTTCCTACGTTATCATGTCCAATAATCAGGACCTAATAAGCTGCTTGGGATAATATTCTGATGCTTAACAGTTTGGGGGCAACACCAGCTGGTCACATATGCACAATAACCAGGGAAAGGGGAACTTTAATTTTTTGTAGACATTGGAACCTGCTCTTTTGACCCCTGTAGTTACTGTTTTCCCTTTCTGTGTCCGTCCTAGGTCTGGCTTTCTGCCTTTTACCTCACACACTGCTAAACTGTATAATCACTCCTTTTAAGAGTGCATATGGTGGGGGCTTCCCTGGTGATGCAGTGGTTAAGAATCCGCCTGCCAATTCAGGGGACACGGGTTCAAGCCCTGGACTGGGAAGATCCCACATGCCATGGAGCAACTAAGCCCGTGCACCACAACTACTGAGCCTACACTCTAGAGCCTGTGAGCCACTACTGAGCCCACGTGCCACAACTACTGAAGCCCATGTGCCTAGAGCCCGTGCTCTGCAACAAAAGAAGCCACTGCAATAAGAAGCCGGCACACTGCAACGAAGAGTAGCCCCTGCTCGCTACAACTAGAGAAGGCCCACACACAGCAACAAAGACCCACCGCAGCCAAAAATAAATAAATAAAATAAATAAATTTATATAAATAAATAAATAAAAGTGCATATGGGGACTTCCCTGGTGGTCAAGTGGTAAGGAATCTGCTTTCCAGTGCAGGGGATGCAGGTTCGATGCCTGGTCAGGTAACTGAGATCCACATGCTGTGGGGCAACTAAGCCCATGTGCCTCAAGTAGAGAAACCACGTGCTGCAACTACAGAGCTCAGGTGCTCTGGAACCCGCGTGCCACAACTATAGAGCCCACATGCCCTGGAGCCTGCATGCCACAATAAATAAATAAATAATAAATGTTAAAAAAAAAAAAAGTGCATGTGTACTTAGCTCTGAACTGTTTACCACAGTCAGAAGTGGTAGCAATAGGCATTTGTACTTTTTGTCCAGTTGACCCCTTCAGCATTCACCCAGCTAGATCTGGCCTCAGTATGAAGGTCATTTCAGGTGAATAAGATTCCAAGAGCCATGTTTCCCTATGTTTGATAAACTGGGCCTCTTATCGGACCTGTGTGGCAAACAGTTGAGAAGAGCTGTGAAGGAAGGTTGGAGGTGGCATGGAGCGGGAAGAGACTATGAAATTGCTGGGTCGCGCCTCAAGTTGTCATGCTCATCTAATTTTTGAGCATCTCTCAGAGCAGGTCAAACTATTTTTTGCTTTCTTTTTTTTTTTTTTGCGGTATGCGGGCCTCTCACTGTTGTGGCCTCTCCCTTTGCGGAGCACAGGCTCTGGACGCGCAGGCTCAGCGGCCATGGCTCATGGGCCCAGCTGCTCCACGGCATGTGTGATCTTCCTGGACTGGGGCACGGACCCGTGTCCCTTGCATCGGCAGGCAGACTCTCAACCACTGCGCCACTGGGGAAGCCCCAGTTTTTGCTTTCTTAAAAACTTCTCAAGAACCTTAGCTTCGTTTGCTGTTATACAGCAAGGAAAAATATGATCTGATAAAAAGTTTAAAGTGATTGGAAGCCATTCTCCTGAAGGAAAAGATGAGGGTCAGGATTTCTTTGTGTACGGCTATATCCTCTAAATTCTTGAGAATTTCTTTCATGGAAGACTGGGTTTAACAATAATGTTAAAAAATATTAAAATTCATAGCAGGTGCTGATCAATTTTTTTTTTTTTTTCTGAAGACCGAAAAGCAAGAGAGAGTTCAACTTTGTAAGGACTTTAGGTTGGCTATAAGGAGCATTTGCTTGCTATTGAGGGACTGAAGGAGAGTCTACAATCAATGTTTTCCAGAGAGCTACAAATATGATAGTCTCATTTGGGATGGTTAAAATTTACCATTGACTGAAGGACTTGCTACCTACTGAAGATGGGATGAAAATCTGCATTTGAAAAGTTTTTTTTTTTTCTCTTCCCCATATGTTAGCGACATTGATTTTCTTTTATTTGGGAAAGGTTTTAATCTTCGGGCAAATGTTTGTCAAGCTGCTCGGTACTATAGTAAAGCTCAGTTTGATACAGGAACCTCATGCTTTTGATAGGTTCTGACAAATAACAGCAGTAATTGGTTTAGAACTATAAATTCCTAGACTTCTACTTTGTGATACATAGAAATTTTATATTACTAGTCATCTAACTGTTTCCTGCCCCTATCTAGTGTTTGTTATTAAATGTTTTGTCTGTTCTTTCTGGTACTCTTAAGCATATTCTGAGCTTGAACTCACTACATGTTGATCTTTTGGATATATTGCCTCTGAGTTTTACTCAGGGCTGGCAGGTTCTATAGATCCTTATGTTTCATTAGTAGTGGTGTCCTTCATAGAAATCAGGGATCAGGTAACGACTGTGCCAAAATAGACCATGCATGGATGAGATGCAATTAAAGGAGCAGAACAGAAATTTTGAGGAAATTGAGGGATAGGAAAGAAATCTCAAAATCAGAAATTATTTTATAGAATATACACTGAGATGATTACTTGGTTCTTTTAACATACTCACTATGCATTTACCCTGTAGGAGGCATGTGTGTATAGTTGGGTGGGGGAGAGGCAAGAACATATATTAAAAGGGACCTACCTCAGAAGCACAATATTGGTCAAAGAAAGCAAGTTGCAGAACACTAGGCGTATTTTTACATTTAGGAAAAACATAAAACAATATATATTTTCTATGTATATGTGTGTCTGTGTCCATATATATATGTGTGTGTGTGTGTGTGTGTGTGTGTGTGTGTATTTTAACATCTGAAAGAATATGTGCCAAATGTATATAATGGTCTGAAGAGAGTGCAAGAAGGCAGGAGGCTTGGAGACTTTTGCTTTTTCTGTAATAATCATTGTGTGTGTGTTTGAGAAGAATACGTTCATATTTTAATTATGTAATTAAATATCCATTTAAAAATAAATAATATTCATTACCCTTAAACAATGTTTATAGTGTAGGTGGGGAACTGAGATAGTTTCAAATAATGTAAACTAATTAGAAAATAAAAGCAGTAGGGTAGAAATTCAGGAATGGCTAGTTTTGTGGGTTAATTCTCTTTTATGGGTTGAATACACTTAACTTTGAAATGTTTTATCCATATGTACATATATTGAAGCCATATGATAAATAGAAAAACCTTCCTTCAGGAATTCCTCCTCTTTTTTTTCTGTATCATTTCACAACCGCATTTATCCTTTGCTAATAACACTTTCAAACATCTATCCTCCTTTTGACTTTTTATCTTGTCTGTGCCCCTTTGTTCCCAGCCAGGCTCCCATTGTTTATGGGACACACGGCAACTGATCAGTGTAGAGCATTGGAGCATTACTGGTGTGGACTTGAAAGTCACAGACCTGGGTTCACATCCTGACTTCTGACCAGCTTTGTGACTTTGAGCAGTTATATAACCATGATTAATTTTATCATTTGGTTCCAGAGCTGCTTTTTTCTTCAGATGTTCTTGGCCCCTTGCAGCTTTGACCTTATATCTCTAGGAGAGGAAATGTCTGGGGATAAGCCAGAAAGGGTAGAAAAGAGTCCTGGATTTCTCTCCCAAGAAAAAGGCAGGTGAATGGGGTAGGGCTGGTAGAGGCAGGCCTGGGGCTGTCCTGGAGGGTAGATCAAGCTACTACTTGAATTTAACTGGTTGTCAGTAGAACAAGGGTCATTGACCAAGGGCAAGTGAGGGTTAGGTTGCCTGTGTGGAAGGGTGGGATAAAAGAGTCCTGTCTCTGATTGTGTCAGTATTAGGCTGAAGTGGGTGTTTGTGAAAAGCATTTAAGGTGAAGAGAGTAGGAGGAAGTCAAGGAAGCAGTACACTGGGAGTCCTTAAGAGCACAGTCTGGATTTAGCTGAGTCCTGGCTCTGCCTCTTACTAGCCTTGTAACCTTGAGCCAGTTACTTATCTCTTCAAGATTTAATTGCTTAATTTATAAAATGGGGATAAAAGTTACCTACCTCATAGGGTTGTGAGGGAATACATTTAGCATTCTTAGAACAGTGCCAGGCACGTATTAAGTACTTGATAAATTTATAAATATTAAGTCAAGCTAGGGGAAGAAGGAAAGCAGGCCTAATGAACTATATAGTGGGGGTGGCTGCCTCTATGTACATCTAACTGATGACATCTGTCCTTCGTTATCTCCAGATAAAAGAGTCAATAATAGGAATCATTATTTTTTTTTTTCCGGTACGCGGGCCTCTCACTATTGTAGCCTCTCCCGCTGCGGAGCACAGGCTCTGGACGCACAGGCTCAGTGGCCATGGCTCACGGGCCCAGCCGCTCCACAGCATGTGGGATCCTCCTGGACCGGGGCACGAACCCGTGTCCCCTGCATCGGCTGGTGGACTCTCAACCACTGCGCCACCAGGGAAGCCCAAGGAATCATTATTTATACATGTTCTAATACTTCCTGATGTGTTTGCTTGTTCAAAACACACTTAAAAAGATGTTTTCCTTATTTGTTATTCCCTATACCTGGAAACAAAACTTACGAAAAAGAAAGACTTTAAATGATTATTTGCCACTTGTAACCTTTGCTGTTAAATGATAAATTGCGGGCTTGTTTTCTCTATGCATAGTTTCTGTTGAATTTCACTGCAGATGTTTTAGTTTTTCTGTCTTTTTTGTTTTTTCTTTCCAGTTAATCAGTTATTTCAGCAACATTTACTACTTACAAAACTAAGAAGGATGAATCGTATACAAATATAAATTGATGAAACATAGAATTAATTTTAGTGAGAAAATAAGTTTCTCAGTACTTATTGAAGTTTGTTCAGTTAAGAAGCCTACGCAAATTCTATTGTGCATTTCACGTGTTTCATCTGTTGAGCACTAGTGAACCCTGTTAGGTTAGCATCCATGAACCTCTAGGTTCTAAAATCTATGTTCCAGTACCCTGAGGTAGCATCACAGAAGTCTCTTGGTGTTTTCCCTAATATTCCAGTAGCCACCACAGTACAGATGCCTTGTTGTACGTTTGTCATATAGCACTGAAAACAACCATAAAAAGAGAATTATCACCCCCATTTTATAAATGTAGATAATCAAGGCTTAGAAACTTGTTCAGAGTGACATGCCAGCAAGTGGCAGAGCCAGAATTTGAAAATTAGTTGTCTGATTTCAAAGTTTGTCCTTTTAAAAACTAGGCCACCACCTGCTTCTCTCACCCACAATCAGTTGGAAGACTGCAAAGCTGACCCTTGGCAAAGTGGCCGGGCTTGTTTATTTCTTGCTGCTATCTAGTCTCTCCCATCACTTTACTGTCCCATTTTTGTGATCAGATTCATAAATGTAAAGGCTTAACTTGAAGAATCATCCAGTCCAGTGGCTCTCGAATCTAGCCAGTCATAGGAATCACCAGGACATTAATTTCTTTTAAAATTACAGTTAAGTTGGTTTTAGCCAGAGCCCAGGAACCTGCATTTTAACCATTCTACATGTGATTTTAACAGTCTGACAGGTTTGGGAACCACTTCAATTACATGAATCCCCTCCAAATACCCCCAGCAATTTTCCTGACAGGTAGTCATCTAATATCTGATAGTCTTCTGACAGGAACTCACTACCACCTTGCCAGGAAGGTTATTTCATTGGTAATTAGATGCAATGCTATGCTTCTATAGGGCTTTCATTTACTGTTCCATATGGATTGGATTAACTTCTTTGGACAGATTTTTATACTCCTTAGATACTGGCTTGGAGGTCAGATCCACATTTGAATCTTCTCTGAACCTTACCTTCCTTGTGTAAAAGGAGTATGTTATTATCTACCTTGAAGGATAATATCAAGAGTTAAATGAAAAAAATAAACTGTTCTGGCTGGAAAGGTACTAAAATCAGCCAGATTTTTTTTTAGTTTTATAAAAAACTATAGGTTTTTTTATAGTTCCAAACAGCCTTTTTTTTATAGTTCCTTCACCTCATCAGCCTTTTTGGAAATAGTCCCACATCTGCAGGGTTCTAGTTAGAAGTGTGGATATGTATGATAGAAGGCGCTTAGACACATTCTGGGATTGTCAGTGCCAGAAATAGGCTGTCATTTTGACTACTCATCAGCACACTTTTTTACCTCTGGCTTTTTCTTTGGACAGAGAATGTGATACTCATTCTTAGGGGTACAAACTTGCATTTCTGGAAATTCAGCTTTACTCCATAAGTAATTGGAGTTTCCACTGATAACTTGAACCTAAAGCAAAACAAATGATGAGCAGCAAGACCCTAAAGGCAAAAGAAAAGACCTTCTTCAATTATATAGAGACCAAAACGGAGAACCAAAGAAAATATTCCATGTCTCTTCCTTATCCATCAGTAGAGATAGGTAACTGCTGAGTGTTAGTTAAAAAGGAAAAAAAATGGGGTGGAGGTAGAAAGGAGTTGGAGGGCAGCAGTAAAGAAAGAAACGTTGAGCACTTGCTTTTTGTCAAACATGATGTGAGTAAAATGAATACTTAAGTAATTTCACCCTAATCCTCACAGGTAAGATCCCATTTTACCAATGAGAATACTGAAGACATTGAGAATAACTAAGACAAGCCTCATGCCTGGTTAAATGTCAGGTCCAGATTCAAGACACCTAGGATTTTACAGAATGTGATTTAAAAAAAAATGTATTATACACACACAAATATATGTTCTTTAAGAAATAGATGTGACTTAGTTTTTATTGTATACATTCCTTTGTTGAAACACCTGTCATGCTCTAATTTTAATTGGTTATGTCTCCCTCTACCAGTTACTTAAAAACAGGGACTAGGTTATAACATTCATCTCTGAATCACCAGGGCCCAGCCCTACACTTGTGCATTAAAGGCTTGTAAAAATGAAATATCTCTCTGTGGCATTTGATAACATCTGTGCCCTCCACCCCTACTCTTCATGTGTGAGTCAAAAAAATATATATATACTATTGGAAGGGATGTTATAAATAATCTAGCTCAATCCTTTCATTTGTATAAAGGGAGGAATTTCAGGCACAGACTAGAGATCATGATGTACCCAAAAGCTCCTAATTGATTGTAGTTCTAGCACTCTTGCGTTCTGGTTCTCTATTCAGGGCTCTTCTTCGGACCTGCATCCAAACTTACTGCATTCATTCATTCAGTAACCCTCTGGGTTCCTCCTCTGTGCTCAGAGCTGAGGAAGTGCCACCTTCCTTTCTGCCTCCCTGGATGGATATACAGCCATGCTTTCCAGAAACCAGAAGAAAACAGCTTCCCAAGATTTTAAGGCTTAAACTAGAAAATGATCACTGTAGCTGAGATTTTTACCTGTTGTATCCCTTTTTGCTCATCAAGGCAGTCATTCTGTTATTCTATTGCTCATAGGGGAGGAGAAGTGATCATTTGCAAAACTGGATAAACTTTTCAAGAGCCTGAAAATAATCTCTCGTTGCTGTGGTTTGATTTGGTGTGGTTTTTGATGTTTATGACTGTATTGCTTTTCTTTAGCAAAAGCAAACTAAATCTGTTCTATAGTATTAAGTTAGGCCATGAACTGCATTTCCTTTTAGGCTCAGACTACTAAAAATAATTTGTAGGTGTTGCTCTCCCATGGGCTTGAGTGAAATGCAGTAGAACAATTTATTTCTTCACTTAGTTTGTGTTAGCTCTCTGTTTTCAAAATGTTTTTGAATCTAACATCATGAAAACATACTACCTTGGGTTAAAGTTTTTTTCCTGTGAGTGCTTTTCAAAAGGTAGTTTTAGTACTTTGGACATATTTTAATTTTTATAAAGTATATGTAATGTATGGAACTTATCAGTAATAATTATTAAAGATACCCAATAAAGTTACATTGAAACTACAGTCACCTTTTGATTTTTCAGGGAAGTGATTCTGTTTGTAGACTGAGAGTTCTTAGTTATGGTCTTCCTCTAGGGAAAAAAAAATCTATTCATTTGAATAGAGTATTCAGTTGATAGTAGAGGGAGGGGGGTGAAGCGTGGAGGGCAAAGCCAATTCACTTGACTCTTCCTTTTGAATTTACTTTTTTTAGTTCATTTGAGAGAAAATTAGTCTGAAGTACTGGGACATATATATTAAATAATTATTAGGGTAAAGGATACAATTTAATTAATTATGGAAACTTGTATTAAACTTAATGTTGCCAAGTCATTATTCTTAATGAAAAGAATGTATTATTAAAACTACCTGGAATTTTGACTCATGTCATCAATCCATGGCAAGAAGCAAATGATATGGTTATTAATTTTATGAACTAATTTTATGTATTGTCTTGTTCTGTTTTTATTTTTAGGACCGGAGTAGGCCCTATGACACTTTTAACTTGCACTCGTTGGAGAACTCCTTAATGGATATGATAAGGACTGATCATGAGCCTCTGAAAGGTAAACACTACCCTCCCAGTGGCCCACCAATGAGTTTCGCTGATATAATGTGGAGGAATCATTTTGCAGGTTAGGAATATTCATATGTCCATTCCTTGCTTGGTGTTTTAAACAAAAATCAGCTTTTTAATAATTGTGGTTTTGTTTTTGTTTCTTTTTTGTTTGTTTGTTTTTGTTTGCTTCTGTAAAGCATTGTGGAATGTATTTAAAGTTGATTTTTTTTAAACCTGGGTTCAGCTACCTACCATAATCAAGGTTGTTTGCTTTAATCATAATGTCTGGCAGAAGCATGTGTTGGGTAGCTGAGGTCGTGGTTTATAGCATGAGACCAGAAGCCAAATTTTTGGGGCTTTGTGCATTTGAAATGTTTAGCTGAACCTGGATAATTCATTTAAGTCCAAGTATACTGCAAGGAAGTATGAGATTTAATCTCCAAAGACTACTTCAGAAAACTTTGTAGAAAAGCGTTTCATTTTATTAAAATACAATCACTTTCCTAGTGTAGGAAATAACGCTACACAGACTTAAGAGCAGACAATGACCCTTTGCATTCTCTAAGGCTAAACACAAGGAAAATGTTTTGGGTTAAATATAAGGCAGAAAGTCCCAAGGTCAGCAATATTAGGACTTCCTATATTTAGAGCCCGTGTAAATTCAGGATAGAGGCTGATGTTACATTCATGATTACAGATAGTTCTTATTATGCGGTATAGGACTTTTCAGGGGCCCTGTGATATTTTAAAATACTGAAATGGAAATTTTCTGTGGAAATAGCCACTGTACTTGGGTTTAGAGCCTAACTATCTGAAAACTGGAAGCGTTAGCCACAAGGATGCCTGTCTTATATGAACCCTTATGTCCTCTAGAGTTGGGAGGAATTTGATCCCCTCTGGTTCTCTGCAGGCTTTTATATAGGGTATGACTGACTGTGAACCTGGTAGTCATTTCCTCATGCCACACCAAAAATCTATTTCATCATTTTCTTGTCACACTCATGATTTTCTGCTGCTTTCCTCAATTTCCAGTGAAAAGAAAGTAGTTAACAGGCTATGAAGAAAATAAAAGATTTTGAGAAAAGCTATATTTTAAGTCCTTCAGAAGTAGGAAAAAAGGCCTCTCATTTAGTCATTGTTATATTTAGTCACTGTTACCACATCTTTCTTCAGTAAAGATTAGGTACATGGTAATTTCACTTAGAAGTGAGAATGGTGTTTAAAAAAAAACTCAAAAAACAATATTCACAGACTGTTTTGTGTTTTTAGTATCTTCTAAGGCTACATTTGTCTTCCTTCTCTACCACGAACAGCTGTAAGCCCATCCTAATTATTCTAAAATATTCAGTCCTTGTTCTTTATGCATACCTGTTTTATCTTGGTCTGTATTCTTCTAGCAATAAAAGATTATGAAAGGATCTTAGATTATAGTCTGTAAAATAATTTTCTAGAATTTTTTGAATATTGATTAAGCAGGAGCTGTTCTGCCCTGTTGAGAGTGGCACTGTCAAAGTATAAGGAGGGTACCTCACTATGGGATAATGTAAATACCTTATTCTACTTGTGATGGCTCCTTTTTAATTTTATGTCCAGCTACCTCTGCATAAATTTCTCCACTACACTTGCAAATGTGAGGTTTCATCTATAAAAGCCTTCTGAATTGTACTTATACATATAATATGTCCTAATAAGTTGGAAGGCACTTAACATGTACTTTTTTACAGCCTCAATATGGTTACAACCACCCACATTGATTTCTTATGAATGGACTACTTCCCGTGGTCAATTACATCACCATGTTATTGTCCTCTGGTTAGGGTGTTTGAACTTCAGGCTTCCCTTTTCCAGCTGGGAGACTTTTACGTTTGGTTTATGGCACCATGTGTTTGATCCTTATTACTTCTAAAAACATAATTATGATGCTAGTGTTTTAAGGGAAAGATTTTCAGTAATATTTGATTTTAAAAAATGGAGCAAAGTATAATAACTAAAAGATAACTTAAAAATAAAAGAAACATTGTCATGATGTATCTTTTAAAATATTTTCCATATAATAAACATTATGTTTTTACCTTGTCTTTCTAATTTATTGATAGACCTTAACTTTGGACTCTTAGGTTGTTTCCAGCTTTTTCTCCATTATAGGTAATGCTGCCATGGATGAGTTCTTGCATGTAGCTTTTTCTTAAGGTAAATTCATAGAGAGGGTCTCTGGCTCAAAAGATGTAAATGTCTAGGTGAATTGAGCTTTAAGAGAAAGGTGGTAGGATAGGGGAACTACCACATGGCTTCTGTATGAGTCTGTCCAGAAACACTTCCCCCTATCCATCCTGTTCTTCTTCCTAGCTTTAATATCCTCTTGTTTTACTTGAACATTATTTTGAGGGTCTTAAAATTCAAGTTAGAGAGTCATTGTTTTTTTGTGTGCTTATTTGTTTTGGTGTTTTTCTATGGATTTAGGTTTTCTTTAGAAAAAAATACATTCTTGCTCATTGTAAGAAATTCAAGTAGTACATAAAAAGACGAAAAGGAAAGTGAAAAAACCACCTGAGACTTACTACCTAGAGATAACAAAGATTATTATTTTTATTAATATTCTTCCAGACATTTTATATTCTCTGTATAGGAAATGAAATTTCAACTCAGCCTTTCTGACTTTGTAGTCATTCAAACCTGGGTTTGAATTCTGGTTCTGCCTTTAGTTAGCTATTGATCTAGATAAATTAGCCTCTTTAAAGCCTTAGTGTCTTCATCATTAAAATAAAGCACCTACTTCATAGAGTGGGTGTGAAGGTGAGATAAAGTCCCTGACACTAGAAACTGCTCAAAAGTTATCTGTGATTTTTTTACCAGCAGTGGTAGTGGTGTGCCTACTGCCTGGCCTGGGTAATAAAGTAAACCTTTATATCCCTACAATATTTACTTCCTTCCAGCTAGACTGCAGCTAAATGTTGAAAGCTTTCGAATGCAAGTTGTCAAAATTGTGTATTTGCCATAGATATAAGTAGTGATTCTTGAAGGATAAACATTCTGTCATTATCAAATACCACCTAAAGGAGAAAGAAAAATAATCCTCCTAAGTTTTGTTGGCTTTACAAAATTTTATACCTGGATAGTGTAAAGAAAGTATAATAAAGTAGAATATCACATTCATGAAAAATAAAAGTACTTCATGATGTACTTAAAGTGAACATGGTGAAATAAGTTCACAGTGATATTTCATTGTATAAATGTATTCAATAAGAAATCCCTTTATTCAACTGTTCTCTTGATTCAGGCAGAAAAAGGGTTAGTGGGAGAAATGACCGAATAGGAAGTTTAGGAAGTAATAAAACTTGTTTTAGTAAAGGGCTTTAACAGTTTTCCAATCATATTTCTACCTATACTAGATCAGCCTTAAAGATGTTTGTAGGAAATTTAAAAATTTTTTAAATTAAAAAAAACCTCCTCCCCATGTTAAAAATGTCAAGTAATGTAGAGAAAAAGTCAACCTGAGCTTTTTTCACAGAACCCTGAGGAATGTCTTCTGCAGTGTTGCTCAGATCACAGAACGCTTATTTAAACAAAAATTAATTTAAATAAAATAAAAACTAATTTTGGGGGGGCTTCTTAGATCTCAAACTACAGTTCTTGATTGTAGCAGAATAACATTTTAATAATTACCTGTTGTCTCTTACCATAACTTAGGTATGACTTCTCCTGTCTTTCATTTGAGAAAATGTCTCCAGGAAATGAGAAGGAGGGTTTTGAGAAGGGAGATGAACTAATAAAAACTATCCCTTATTTCTTTTCTAAGTACAGAAATCCTTGGGTCAGTAGAGGTATGAGTGAGGCCTGCGTGGGAAGAATTGTCCTCTGCCCTCTTTTCTAGTGGATGCAGGGAGAGCCAACTGTCCTCATGATTATGAGGATTAGGGGGATTTCTGGCATCGGGAGAGTTAGGATTAGGAAAGGGGAAAATGTTCCTCCCTGCACCCTCCTTACAACTGTCCCCCGGCTTGCTACCGATGATGAGGGTTCACCTAGCCGCTGGGGAACCCCTCTGAAAACCCAGGGACGTAAGGTTTGATTATTCATACCCTCTCTTGGGATTATTATTCAAAGAGGACAAAGTGATGAGAGAGAAGAATAATAGGGAAAAACCAACACAGTGCATTGGGCAGGGTAGGTGACATTATGAAGCAAGGTCCCATTGCCTGGCTGGGGTAGTACAATATAGCAGAGTCCTTGGCAAAAAACAGGGAGGAATCACCTTTTTCTCATCCCATGTAGTCTCCCTGTCATAACAGAAGAGTAGGCTTGGCTGGGCACTTGGGGGTAGTGCCTGATGAAACATTTTTGTATATTTGAATTTTCTCTTCCTTCACCATTCATGGAACTGAAATTTGAAAAATGAAAAGAGCAGGTGTCAGCTGAGAACTGATATCGAAGGGTTTGTTTTTCAAATGTATACTGAATCTGGGAAAAAATAGCAGCTATCCTCTGATAATAGTGCTTTAAAACATTTAAATTGACAGAAACTTGGAAGAAATAATGCCATCCCTTTGGTATTATAGAGGCATTTTTCTTTATTCATCATAATTTAAATTTAGTATTACAGAGCCTTTCAGAAAATTGGTCCCTTTTGTGGAATGTTGAGGTCACCTTGTTTTAGAAAAAGTGCACCTTCATTACATTTAGTTTATTCAGAAAAATATACAGTCTCTTTACGTACTTGAATTATTACTCCAGTTGTAATTTTGTACTACCTCCCTTTGGCCCATATCAGTCTGCTTGTATAAAAGTTTGCAGATCCCAGAAACTGTTAGGGCACAGGTTCGAAGTTAGCAAGAAGTCATTGTTCCTCTTCTATACAAAAGGGAAGACAACAGATAGAAGTTGAGTGATTTTGTTTTTATAGGTAATTCCCATTAATTTGCCCAATGATCCTTTCAGTATAGCACCATAATCACCTGAGAGTAAGAAAAAGGTTAAGGATTCTTTAATCCTGGGTACTACCTCTGGAAATTCTGATTTAATTGTTCTAGAGTACAGCGTGAAATGAGGCAATGTAGGCACAAAGGAATTGATAACATACCAAAAATTATTCACAACTGGTATGCAAAGAAACAAGGATTTGACCTCAGGTCAAAGCTCACCTTTTTTGCTTCGTGGTTCTTTGGAACACATTTTGAATATTATAGTACCATACTTTCATAATTTTTCCTTAAAAGGAATTTGAAGCACCATTTTATTGTATTCTTACATATCACATTATTGTACCTTGTAGATACTTTTTCTGAGGGACTGTCTCTTCAACTTTATAGAGAAAATTAGTAGGAAATAGAATCTAGTAGAATGTGCATTGTCTCATAACGTTTTCTAGAACACAGCACTCACATTCTGTTATGTAAAGGTCTCCAAAGGACTTGACTTTTTAGAACATGTGGGGATGATTAGAGAAAGATAGTTGCTCCCTATCTCATAAGGAATTGCAGAAGTGAAGAGGTGACTTTCATAATTAGTTACAAATTAATAAAAATTCCAGCTTTTATTTTAGACATATGAAAGTATGGGTTTAGTTTGACTCTGAAACTTTGAATAGCAGTAGAGGCAGTTTTTTATAACAAACATCTTAAATATAAATATGAATTGAGCTTATGAGACTGTGATTTTTACAGTCTGAATAGCCATATGTAACCCTATTCTCCAACCTCCCCCTCCATCCTCTCCCACCCCCATTTATCAGGCCTTGTGCAGTGGGGAAAGTGGGACACGGTCTCAGATTTCCACAGCATCGTTTAACTCAGTAAAACTAAGTATGCCTTCCAGTTTTCGAAACCTTATATTTTACACTATACTTAAAAGATAGCTAGCTGACAAGAACAATTTAAAAATAGCAGACCGTGGACAGGTGACAAAATGTCACGCTGGCAGCACCAGACTGCATTAACAAAAATCACCAGATGTCACACACTTGATTTCTATTTTCACAGCTGATTAAACAGCAGTATTTGTTGGACAAAAGGAAGAAAAAAGAAATGGCCTCATCTGAATTTGGAGTCAGTTTTTCTTTTGCTGTTGGTATTTTCTCTCTCCTTCAAAATCCCATAATAACTGTAAAACTTAAGGCATACTATATAATAAATTTTTAAAATATTATAAAATAAACCTAATTTTAGAAAAGAAACCTTTATACATATATACTTCCTAAACTTGCAGTCTATAAATCAGAATGTTAGCAGAGCATTCTTGTTTGGTGATCTTGTTTTCTTCATTTTGGTGATCTTGTTTTCTTCATTTTTCTGTATTGTCTAATTTTTCTCCAATGAAAATATATTGTATTTTATAATCTAAACATTAATTTTTGAAGAGGTAGAGAAAGTAGCTTAAAGAAGCCTTAAGTGGTTTACTAAAAGGAATTTGGGAAAAAATTAGATTACATTTAAGTAATTGGTTCTGATGGTTCTGACATTGAACTAGAGTTTCGTATAAAATCTTTGGTTGATCTTGATCTAGAGATCATTAAAGTCAGAGGCCAACAGAATTAGGAAGGATACCAGGAAAGGCAAAAGAATTTTCTGCTTTTCAGCAAGTAGTGATGCCTTCAACTACAAAACATTGCCTAAGGCTCTTGTTTTGCCTCATCTTTAGAAAGACTGAATTGGAAGTTATTGGTGTAGGATAGAGGATGATAATTAGAAAACTACTGAGCTTCCTTTCAGTTTCATCTTGCTAGGTTGAAAAGTCCCAAGACCTGATGGAAAGAGTACAAAAAGGATCCAGCTTCTAGAGGACTGCAGAGAGGGGCATCCCTTAACATTAGAGAACATAAGTAGTTCCAGAAACATATAAAAACTATTATTTGATATAGTGGTTGTAAACTACATAATTCTTTACCATAAATGATTGTAGCACAGGAAGTGAAAGAAGTTGAATGAGCTAAATTTGGGCTTGCTTGGATTTCTTGATAACCTGTTATTATTCTGAGAACGTTTAGGGAACATCCCTAGTTTATAGGAACAACACCCATATCTGAATATTCCTAGGTCAGAGATTGAAAGACCCTCTCAATGTGCCATTTCCTTAAATTCTGCTCAGCAGTAATTGGGTTTTTTAGGCAGACTTTCCAGTGACTGGTTGTTTATTGTTTAGTTTGAATACCTCAGAATATGATAAGTAAATCACAAATAATTAATACATCGTCCTTTTCCCCAAGTAATTAATAAATCTTCTGCTCTTAAACCTGGAGGCTATTAGTTGAAATATCTTATTCAGACTTGTCATCTTATAGAACAGAGGCTGGCTAACACCATCTGTAAAGGGCCAGAGAGTAAATATTTTAGGCCTGTGGGCCATATAGTTTCTGTTGCACATTATTCTTTTTTTTTTGCGGTACGCGGGCCTCTCACTGTTGTGGCTTCTCCCGTTGCGGAGCACAGGCTCCGGACGCACAGGCCCAGCGGCCATGGCTCACGGACCTAGCCGCTCCACGGCATGTGGGATCTTCCCGGACCGGGGCACGAACCTGCGTCCCCTGCATCGGCAGGCGGACTCTCAACCACTGCGCCACCAGGGAAGCCCTGCACATTATTCTTTGTTTTTTAATTTCTGTGTTTGTTTTTACAACTTTTTAAAAATGTAGAAATGATTGTTTGTTTGGAGGCAGACAAAACAAGCGGCCAGCCCCCTGTTACTATAAGGACAAAGATCTGGACACAGGCATTATGCCCAAGGTCGTATAACTAGTGAGTGGTAGGGGCAGCACAAGAACCCTAAATTTTTAGGCCAGTCATTGTCCCCCACTATATCTGTTATATAAATTTTACATCTTTCTTCTGGTCGCCATTCTGATCATTATGTTGCATTTTTGAGCCACCGTGAAATCTTTATCTTTTAATTCCCTCTAAGCTTCAAGTTTGTATACTTCTTTGAATTCATTATTTTGCTGCTTGAATTTGAAGGGCAGTATGAATTGTTTAAATAAAATGCTTAATCCAGGGAGTGGCATGTTTAAATTGGAATGTGGGAGATGTGTTAATTTTTCCTATTATAAGGGAAGCTTCTTTTTTGTTTTGTTTTATTTCTTTGTTGTTATTGAGACTTTAGCTTTGTTTTAAGATTTTTCATGTGTATGTTTTATGACTTGATTTAAAACTGTTTTAACTGCTATGGCCTTTGACAGCATTGTTATAGATTAATCTGTTTTAGTTTTTTGTAATGTTCATATTGTACAATGTATTTATGATTATATTAAGCATTCTCTGTGCTTAAAGTAAAATTATTTTATTTTTTAGGACGCATGGGAATAAATTTTCATCATCCAGGAACAGATAATATTATGGCACTTAACAGTAAGTCTTCATATGAAATATTCTGTAAAATTAGCAGTCAAGTCTACAGCATGTCATTTCCACTTTCTCAGCTGTTCATTACATTTCAGCCTTCACTGAGTGCAGTGTAGACCATTATTCTATACCAGTGGTTTTCAAAGTGTGGACCCTGAACCAGCAGCATCAGCATCATTTGGGAACTTATTAAAAATGCAAAATCTCAGGCCCCATTACAGATCTGCTGAATCAGAAACTTTAATCATGGGGCCCAGAAATCTGTGTATGACCAAGTTCTGTAGGTGATTCTGATGCAGGCTAAAGTTTGAGAACTGCTACTGTAAACCAGGGGTTGACAAACTACAGCCCTGTGAGCCATATGTGGCCCACCGCCTGTTTTTGTAAATAGTTTTATTGAAACACAGCCAAACCCATTCATTTATGGATTGTCTTTGGCTACTTTTGTTCTACAGTGGCAGAGACAAAAAAAACCTAAACTGTTTATTGTTTGGCCCTTTACAGAGAACTTTGCTGACCCTTGCTGTATACCAGTGTGTTAGGGGGGAGGAAGGAGGGGAGGAAGAAGGAGGGAGATGATAGAGAGGGACTGGGCTAGAGAGTGTGAATAAATAAATCAACTTATTGTAACTCAGAATTTTCTCATTGTGGTAGATAGCCAACAGGTGCTTCAAACTGGACATAAGGGGTTTCCCATTAGTGGAGTTTGCATAGGAATAGTGGTGATAGCTTTGCTGCTTAGAAATGGTTTTGTCAGTATACTTGTTGGATTGGGTTCTGGAGCATCAAAACCTTATTAGCCAGAAAGTCATTGTATTAAATAATACTGCAAGAAATATCTGGCTGGCATCAACTCTCCTTCCTAGTGTCTCTGGACCAAATAGCTTTGCAGAAGAACAGTCTCTAAATGGAAATTGTCCCTTGTCTAAAGGATCATACAAGCCATTGAATCCCTCAGGATATAAGTTTTCTCTTCTATCAAATGAGTGATATCAGGTTGTCCCCTCTCATCCTCCCTGACATACAAGCTGACTCTCAATACACATGGAAGACCTGCTGGGTAAATCTGCGGTTGTCTACAATATTACCCCTTTTCTTCTTGCTTGAGTAAGGATGTTGAAATGCCATTAGTGTTCCTTAGGGCATATTTTAGGTTATCTCTAAAATATATATTCCATATTTCTTTTGGTTCTGACATGTAGCCTACCTTCCAAGGAGCACTGGTAAGAACCAGCACTGCTGGCATTGTTTGATAATGCAGGTCCTAATCCACTCCATGCATATTTTGTTCTAAATAGCTAGTATCTCCTCTTTTTGAGGGTCTTGGAAACAATGGGAGTTCCAGACTATCCACCTCTATTTTCTGATTTCTAGAAGAAAGATCACTTTACAGTTAGATTCTGTTACCTCTAACTTTTTTTCTAAAAGTAGGTATTTTTGAGGTGAGGATGAATAAACATGCCTAGCTTGCCGAGCCACAGCAATTTTGTGAAACTTTGTGAAAACACTTCAGTTAGATGATGGGATTTAGAAATGAATGTAAAAGAAAAGAACAGTATGATAGTGTGTCTGCCTGCAGGAATAAGTGTGTATTTTAGAAAAGACCTAATTTGACATGGTGTAAGTCCTCTTCTGCAAGAGGGAGAAGATATAATTTATGATTTTCTGTGTAAAAAATGAAGCTAGAGGACACTTTTGTTTTTAAAAGGTTTTGATTCTCTTTGATTTGATTCACTTTAATCTTTGCTTTTAAATAAGAGATTTCATTTATGTTCTTTCCACTTTGTACATGTTGTTTAAATCCCCCTTTCAGCCTTGAAATTTCTTCATCCTTAGTAAGAGATGAGGAGACTGAATTAGGTCATCTTAATGATTGCTTTCAGAATGAAGATTCTGTGATGTTGTAATATTTTTTAAAGTACCAAAAGGGTCATTTTGCCAATATCTATATCATGTTGATGAGTTATGCATATTTCAACATAATGGCAGATACCAGAGCACACCTATCTTCAAATGACTCTGTGGGTCCTGCCCTATAGGCTCCTCAAAGTAAACCGTAAAAACCACTGGGGTTTGACATTTGCATACGTCAATTCTCTTTCAAAGTTGACTTCTACTTGAAATGATCAGAATAAACAAAATATCCTCCTAGGTAGATACTTGTGAGGTCTACAGGTTTTGATAGATTTGCTGTGATAAAGCTTTTTTTCCCCTTTTGTGTAGTTGGGCCCAGCCCATCTGGTGACATATATATGTAACACATGCACAAACACACCTATGTATTTTTTGTCTTCCCTTTTATGCCTACCATTTGTCAGCTCAACAGTTACTGTCCTGTGACTGGTCTGTCCTTCTTATTTTCCCTCAACCTTCATATAGATGAGGTCACAAATCACTAAATCTTTATTAATTCAGAATTTGCAGTTATTGAAAGGGGCTGGGTTGAAGTTGAACTATATTTTCAGACAAGAAGATACTGGCTAAGAAAATTTAAAAGAATTGAGTCAAGGGTTAAATTTTTTTAAAAAGGAAATGTGAGACAGTTGTAGTTCCTTTCTTATTAACCGTTTTTGGTATGCAAAATTGATGCTTCCTAACTCTGTTCATAATGCTGCCATTCACCATGGCTTCAAAAAATCTCCCATTCTTTCACTTCCTTGATCTCACCCAAACCCAAATCTCTCCTGAAAATACCATGTTGTCAGCTCTCCTGACTTGATGAGACAGACAGAGGTGTCAGGGTGAGCATTCTCACTTCTCATTACTACTGCCCAACTTTAATTAATTAATTAATTTGTTTTTAATTAATTAATTTGTTTTTGGCTGCGTTGGGTCTTCGTTTCTTCGTTTCTTCATCGCGGTGCGCGGGCCTCTCACTGTCGCGGCCTCTTTTGTTCCGGAGGACAGGCTCCAGACGCTCAGTAGTTGTGGCTCATGGGCCTAGTTGCTCCGCGGCATGTGGGATCTTCCCAGACCAGCGCTTGAACCCGTGTCCCCTGCATTGGCAGGCAGATTCTCAACCACTGCGCCACCAGGGAAGCCCCACTACTGCTCAACTTTGAATGGGCCAGTTTCCCATTTTTCGGTGTTCCTAGTGCATGTCTTCCACCTATACCTTCCTCTCAGAATCACCACTGCTGATGACATCTAGAAGCCAGAAAATGGAGCTTGGGAGAAGACGGTAGGAAACCAACTGTAGAAAACAGTAAACCTGTAGATATTTAGGGTGTGGAAAGACTAGCAAAATTTGTGTAAAGTCAAAGACTCTCCTGATTTTTGCTACTCAAGACCATGAATTTAGTTAAGAATTAGCAGGCCAGCCTTTGGGGAGGAAACTAAGAGACACGTCTAAATTTTGGCTGTTACTGAAAATTTTAGTCCTCAAGTATTGTAGAATACAGAAGTGGAGAATACAGAAGAATATAGATGGGAAGAAATTCTGATCCATCAGTAAGATCTGCCACTTGTTTGCTATTTCCAAAATATAGTTAGTTCTGAAACAATATGCCCCTTCCATTTAAACTGTTAATGTATTTTTTCTTAACTTTCTAATAATGCCCTCCTTTCATCCTCATCACCCTTATACCAAAGACACTAGAAGTTTGCATAATGTATTTTTATTTTTCCTGCTGGAGAAGGAAGGAGGCTATGAGAGTGCTTCCAGCTATATCTGTAGTAGTTTCATCAGCGAGATTTTTTCTAACACCTAAGGGTAGTTTGTGTTTTTTGTTTCTTCGATTGTATGTGGGTTTTGTGTATGTGTGCGCCTGCACTCTAGGTATAGAATTGAGTTTAGCAGTTGTGGGCTTGTATGGGATTGATGCCTGACTTGGTGCTTTTTCCTCTATTATGATGATCCTCAGAAAAGGATATTGGTGCTCCATCATTAGTCAAGTGACCAAATTTATGCTCAAGTTAATGGTCAAATCCAGAATGCCTGGTCTTGTGATTTACTCTAGGAGAATCACTGCTGAGTATATCCACTTTATTCCTCTTGACTGGTCAGCTTCTCTTTTTTCAAGTAGAGAATGGGCTTGGAAAAACGGAAATATCAGGAAGTTGCTTGATGAGTACAACGTTAGAAACAGGGGGAGCAGTGTGGCCTAAGGGATAGTATCACTCAGCTTCAGGGAGGTATCTTCCAAGTAGGCTGGAAGGCTTGTGAAACCTGGAGATGAGCAATAAATTAGCATAGCCATGAAAAGCATTGTTTAGAATCTAGCATATCTGGTCCCACTTCTTAGAAGCTGTATGACCTTGGGGCCACATTCTTAACTTCTTTGTCTCTGGTTTCTTCACCTGTAAAATGGAGATAATGATCACTAAAATGGCTATATATAAATTTTGTAAAGTTTAGCATAGCGGCCTAGTAGATAATGCTCAGGTGAACTGCTGTCATGATTGCTTGTATCAGAGCTTTAGTGCTGCCTTTTATTTTATTTATTTATTTTTTTAATTTATTTATTTTTGGCTGTGTTGGGTCTTCGTTGCTGCATGAGAACTTTCTCTAGTTGCAGCAAGTGGGGGCTACTCTTCATTGCAGTGTGCGGGTTTCTCATTGGGGTGGCTTCTCTTGTTCTGGAGCACAGGCTCTAGACGCGTGGGCTTCAGTAGTTGTGGCACATGGGCTCAATAGTTGTGGCTAGCGGGCTCTAGAGCGCAGGCTGAGTAGTTGTGGCACCCGGGCTTAGTTGCTCCGCGGCATGTGGGATCTTCCCGGACCAGGGCTCGAACCCATGTCCCCTGCATTGGCAGGCAGACTCCCAACCACTGTGCCACCAGGGAAGCCCTAGTGCTGCCTTTTAAAGATTTCCTTTTCTTTGCATGTTAGACTTCCAAAACATATCTTACATTGTTTGTGTTTAGATAGAGGTTTTCCTGATGGAATTTAAGACAGCACACCTACAAATCACTAATAGGCTAGAGTGGCTGTCCTGGAGTATATTACCATCTCTTTTTGTGTGAATCTTTTTTTCAGCGTGAAATGCTTCCTGTCTCTGTCTCCTGACTGAAACATGCACCTTCTTTGGGGCTTAGAGTTGCTGTATCTTTCATGATGTTTGGCACTTTTAAAGATGCTCTGCAGTCATGTTTGGAATGTAAAATGGGATAGTCATTTTAGACAACAGTTTGGCAGTTTCTTAAAAAAGTTAAACATACACACCCACCATAGGATGCAGCAGTTCTATCTTAAGAATTTACCAATGTCCACACAAAGATGTGTATGTGAATGTTTAAAGCAGCAGTATTCATGATAGCCAGAATTATAAATAATCCAGATGTCCCTCAACTGGAGAACGGGTAAACAAATTGTGGTACGTTTGCACAGTGGAATACTATTCTGCAATAAAGAAGAGTGAACTTTTGGACTTCCCTGGTGGCGCAGTGGTTAAGAATCCACCTGCCAACGCAGGGGACTAGGGTTCAAGCCCTGGTCTGGGAAGATCCCACATGCCGCAGAGCAACTAAGCCAGTGTGCCACAACTACTCAGCCTGCGCTCTAGAGCCCATGAACCACAGCTGCTGAGCCCGCCTGCCACAGCTGCTGAAGCCCACGCACCTAGAGCCCATGCTCTGCAACAGGAGAAGCCACCGCAATGAGAAGCATGCACACCACGTCAAAGAGTTTCCCCCACTCGCTGCAGCTAGAGAAAGCCTGCGCACAGCAACGAAGACCTGCGCACAGCCAAAAATAAATTAATTAATTAAAAAAAAGGGATGAGCTGTTGATTCATGCAACAACATGAATGACTCAAAATAATTATGCTGAATTTAAAAAACTAGACAAAGAAAGAGTACATACTAGATGATTCCATTAATATAAAATTCTAGCAAATGTACTCTAATCTATAGTGACAGAAAATACAACAGCTTTAAGAATATTTTGAAGTAATATTGTCCCCCTTTTTTCAGAGGAGGGCTTAGATTCTTGGAGGAGTCATGTTTAGATAAGGATGGCTTCTGGTTGAGCAAGTCTCTGAATCTCCTAAGTCTCTCTTTAGTTAAAAAAACCTACAGGAGGACAGTTATGATACTCTAACTACCTCATTATTTTTGTGAGATGTAGATGAGATTAGGCACAGGTACAAATAAGGTGTTAGTATTGCTACATTTGGAAAGTAGGGGGCATAGTCTTTTTAGAGAAGAGGGTCTAAACAGTAGTTTTGTAATGTAACAGAGGTTCAGTTTTATTGAAATTAAAAATTTTCATGCAATTCATTTTTTGATATCTCTCAGCTTGTAACTACAGCCTGTTCCAAGTTATGCAGCAAATAAGAAATTTGAAGTGCTGTTAGATTATACCTTGACAAATATGACAAATATGCCTTATTTGTCAGCTGAACTATAATAAAGCCAGTAGAGCCTTATACATCAGTAGGTATCTTCTACAGCTTCTTATTAATTGCAACCTCTAACCCAGTAATTTGAACTTAATACAGCTAAACTTACTATCCCATATGATAATTATGAAATAAAAAATGTGTTTCCACAAGTCAAAAAAAAAAAAAAGAAATTTGAAGTTCCACTTTTGCTCTGACAGGGAGGGATGACTGCCGTCACTCTTCCTTATCAAACTTCTAAAAACACTGATACATTGAGGAGTCCTAGAATAAAACCTTGGATGTTTGAAGACTTAAATTTTTAATATCTTAAAAAAAACCCCAAAAGACATTCATCTGCTTGAGAAACTCTAAGGTCATTGGTTGTTAACACCTTGTACACAGCTGATGCACCAAGAAACGTGGAGCTTTAGATCACGCTGCCTTCCACTTTTTTCCTCTTATTAATGCGTTGAAAATATGTTAGAAGACCTCACTTCTATTTCTGTTTGAACTGAGGGCTGCCAGAGGCAATGTGAAAGGGTTTGGGTATGAACTTTGCGTTTGGCAGACTCTGGTGTGGCTGCTGAGCCTCCTCTTCCCCCTCCCCGCTCCCTTTCATTCTCTGCTGAGAGTGATCTCCTTGGGGAGCGGCTCAGCTGAGAGGAAGTGGCAGAGAGGGAGCTGAACACATGATGCTTTTATGCCAAAATGGGAATAGAGCCAGTTTTGCTAGAATTTCAAATGGAATTTTCCAAAATTTGAAGAGTACATTGTATTTCTGCTCACCATGAGTGGATATAAGTAAATAGTTTTTTGTTTTTTTTTTTTTTAGCAGAGTAATAAGATAGGGAAGGAATTATTTTGAGATTCTCAGATTAAAGACTTTGTCTTTGAGTATTTTGAACTTTTGGAAGACAAGATCCCTGTTTCTCTCCGAACAGATTTAGAAGTAAAATTAGTATATAATTGTGGAATGAATATATTGTAAATGATGGCTAACTTAAAAATGCAGAATAGTAATCAGAAGGACATGTAATGATCTATACTCAAATTTCAAATTATTTTGGGTAGATGCTGCACATGAACATGGTAGGGGACCTAAGGGCATTGTTGTTTTGTCTTGACCTTCTCATTTTACAGATGGGGAAGCTGAGGTTCAAGAGACTATGTGAACTGGCTAGGGTGACATGATGGAGCCAGAACCTTCTGGATCAGAACCTTCTGCCTCCAGGTTGAGGGTGATAACCTTTGCTTTAAATACTTAATTGTTAAGAGTGGTTATATTATTTTTATACTAGTTTAACACACACAAATCCAGTGTCTCTGGGAAAATCATTTTTCTAATATTACTTGTCACCTTGTTTATGCTCTGAATGCTTAATGAATCCTCTTTTCCTGAAAAATAGAGTGATATTCCTGGTCTACATGGCCTGGCATTGAATATTGTAAAGAAGTGAACTCTGAAATTCTTGATTTACTTTACTGGATTTTGGAAGAAGTTCTTTGTGTGTGTGAATATGTCTAAAGTGTCAGGATTTGGGTGCTTCGACTTAATAATAAAGATGCAGGAAACTGAAAAGTTACCTTTTTCCTGTGGACCTCCCTGTTTGCTTTGTCCACTTGTGTCAGCAGTAGAACGTGGATTTCTCTTTTATAGTACTCATCACACTTGTAATTAACTATTTTAATGTTAGTGTTTCACTTTAACATGTATGCTTCAAGAGGGCAGAGAATGAACTTCTTTTCATAGCTGTTCGTTGGTTTCCAGTGCAATGCCCAGCCCATAGAGTAGGTACTCAGTCTGGAAGACTGGAAGAAAGGAAAAGATATCTCAGAGAGACTGTGAAAAGCACAGTATAACAGCCTTAGAGAATATCTAGTCCACCTTAGTTCCTTCCTAAAGATTTGTTTTAACGTTTTCTTTTGGAGGATGGTACTAACATATATGGATCTAGCAATTAACAGTTTACAAAGTGCTTTCACACACCTGTCTCTGCCATTGTAATGCTTAAAATGGTTTGCCAGTGCATGGTCAAAATTTTCCTTAAGCACCAATTTCTCCCCAGAATTATTCTCTTATCCAAACAAAATATGGCTGTGTGATAGAGCAGTATATGAAACTGAATGCAGTTTTTCAGATAAAGCTGGAGACTTCAAAAGATTTTCTAGATTTCAGCAAGTTTTAAGAATGCTTCGTGATTTGTTTCCTTCTGCTATTGGGGCACTTTGACAGAAAACAGAGAATCATGGTCATTCCTTTCATCTTTATTGCATCCTTGTTTAAAACATGGCAGTGTCCTCATTTTCTGAAAAAGGTAAAGGAGCTTGCTGATGTCATACAGCCAGCAAATAATCATCTATGACTTGGACACACAGATTAGTCTGCTAACCAGTCCTTTAATCCGAAAGAGCAGTGATTTCTGCTCTTTTGGGTTTTCCCAAAAAGATCACTCAGGTTTCCTTTAGTAGCAGTTAACTAAATAATACTTTATTGATTGTAGAGAATTAGTGCATTTATGAAAATGATCAGTTTTAATTTTACAACGTCTCCCTTATTAGTGGCAGGAATTTTAACACACTGCCTCTCAGGCCTCTAGTATATGCAGACTGGAAATCTGAGACTTGGACGAAGACTTGGTATGCCGGTGATCTGGAGGGAAAGTTAAGTACCTGAAACTTTTGCCTTCTTTTCTTTGTTAGCCTCCACACACACATACCTTTGTTATCTGACTAAAGTTGTTGCTGTTGTTTTCCCAGCCTAATATAGTGGAAATAATGTAGTTTGGAGGGACCAAACATATCTGAGCTTAAATCCTGGACCCATCATTTGTTTGTTTCCTTGGGAAAGCTACCCATATTTTTTATTTTAAATGGACACATTAATTCCTTCTTGACCAACAATAAGGTTAAATGTGCAATGCTCCACTACCAAACCTGGCAAGAAATACATACCTAACAAATGCTAGTCTCTGATGCTTCCCTCTTCTACCCATTTGACCCCTTTTTTTCCTTTTGAGTTAGCAGTAATTCTTAATCCTGGCTCTACAATCAAAATGGGAACCAAAATAAATAACCTATATGGGAAAAGAATCTGAAAAAGAATGGATATATGTATATGTGTAACTGATGAACTTTGCTGTACACCTGAAACTAACAGAACATTCTAAATCAACTATACTCCAATATAAAATAAAAAATTAAATTAAGAAAAAAAAGGAACCAAAATAGAAAATACTTGTGACCCCATACCAGAGACTGTAATTTAATAGGTCTGGGAGTGAACCTGGTTGAGGGGGGTGGGTGGAAAAGACCACAATTAGAGGTAGTTACCTCTTGAGAAATTCAGTGCTGCCCCCCTACCCCTTTCTAGTGTCTATCTTTATCTGAGCATGAAGGAATCAAACAGTATAAGGATTGTGCTGTGTGTTCCCTCCTATTGTTTCTTTCTGCTCAAGGCTTGGTCTGTTTTTATTGTTCCCTGAGGTTTTTCCAAGTCCAGGTTACTAGAGGAAGTTGTCTTTGAGGGGTCAGGATGGGTGAGGGGAATGAGCAGTCCTCTGTGTTGCCAGAGTTCATCCCAAATTCTCAGGTCCATTCCTTTCCACAACTTTGCTCCATGAAGGAGCCCTCCTTCCCACATGAGAGGAGCCTTGTTGGTAGGGAGGAGACGAGGAGGCTGACTAAGGGGCCTGGGCACAACGGCACCCATTTTGTTCCCGCTCTCTCCCCTCTGTATAATTTCCTACATTATCTGGGGGCTCAGACATGTAGGGTTAGCAAGTATTGGCTGTCCTAAACAATCTAAAAATTGAGTGTTTAAAGTTTGAAGAGACCACAAGACACCTTGGCATAGTGAAGACTTTGGTATAGTGAACATATGCCAGATATCTGGGTGCATGGAGTAGGCATTTTCAGACCTGGTTTGGACAGACTGGTCTGTGTAAAATATAAAATATTCTGGTATGTGATTAGGATCCGTAGAACTTTGCTTGATTTTCTTGCTTTTCAGGAGGGCAGTTAGTGTGTCATTTAGCAATGTGCTACTGAGATAAAGGTAAGGTGGTAATTAATTACTCTCAGTGGAATACTATTAGGGCACAGGTATGAGGTTGCATAGGCACCAGCTGAAACAAATGCACATGCATGCCCACTCTCTCCAACCAGTGATAGCAGTATATGCAGACATTCTTTTTTTTTAAAAAAATATTTATTTATTTATTTGGCTGCATCGGGTCTTAGTTGCGGCATGCAGGGCCTTCGCTGCAGTACGTGGGATCTTTCGTTGCGGTGCACGGGCTCTTTGGTTACGGCGGGCAGGCTTCTCTCTAGTTGTGGCACATGGGCTCTAGAGTGCGCAAGCTTAGTTGCCCCGCGGCATGTGGAAGTTTAGTTCCCCGACCAGGGATCGAACCCACGACCCCTGCATTAGAAGGCAAATTCTTTTTTTTTTTTTAATTAATTTATTTATTTACTTTTGGCTGCATTGTGTCTTCATTGCGGTGGATGGGCTCTAGGCATGTGGGCTTAGAAGTTGTGGCTCACTGTCTCTAGAGTGCAGGCTCAGTAGTTGTGGCACAGGGGCATAGTTGCTTCCTGGCATGTGGGATCTTCCCGGAGCAGGGATTGGACCCGCATCCCCTGCATTGGCAGGCGGACTCTTAACCACTGCGTCACCAGGGAAGTCCCCATGCAGAGATTCTTTACCTAGGTTTATTTCCAGAGAAATCTTGTCAGACATACAAATTTTAAATAATCTTTCTCTGTTTTAATGAGAAATTTAAGTCATGAACCTGGAAGTTCTGAAGTGATTACTTTGATAACATGTCACATATTGAGAGATTTAATTAGTAACCTACATGGTAAATGTAGTTCAGAAATTAATACTAGGTGTGCATGGACACTACAAGATGCTATAGTGAAGCCTTGGATTTACCATTTTGGACAAGATTGGAAAAATAATAGTGGATGGAAATGGAAAAGGGGATTAGGAGTTTCCTAGGAAGCAGAGAAGAACAGATGTTAAAACATGTGGGGGCTTCCCTGGTGGTGCAGTGGTTGAGAGTCCGCCTGCCGATGCAGGGGACACGGGTTTGTGCCCCGGTCCGGGAAGATCCCACATGCCGCGGAGCGGCTGGGCCCGTGAGCCATGGCTGCTGAGCCTGCGCGCCCGGAGCCTGTGCTCTGCAACGGGAGAGGCCACAACAGTGAGAGGCCCGCATACCGCAAAAAAAAAAAAAAACACAAAAAAACACATGTGGGTATCTAGATCCTTATGTTAACTGGATAGGTGATTATATTTTAATGATACTATCAGAGGAGTGGGTTGAATTGGTGTGACTGGAATATATGGATCTGATGTATGGAATAGTGGGAATGAGGATCTGAAAGGTGGTTAGAAATCAGATGGTAAAGGGCCTTGATTGTTCTTATGAGAAGCTTGGACAGGCAAGTAAAATTAGGAAAATTAGGAAAATTAGGTTTATCTGAAAGAGGATATTCAGGATGATGTGGGGTATGGAAAACTATTTCTTATGAGGAATAGCTAAATATAACTTCATTGTAGAAAAGAAAACCGAAAGGAGATAAAGTAATGACCCTCGAATAAAAGGCTGGTGTCTGTGGCGAAGGATAATAGTGAGGCAAGTATAAGAAAGAACTTTCTAACTAGAAAGAATTGTCCTACCATATAGCATGAGTCTTCAGTTTTCCAGTCATGTTCTATGGAACCTCAGCATCCAAGGAGGTACTTTAAGGACCACTATGGGGAGGGATACCTGACAGGTGGAGCTCCGAATCCCTGTGCTGCTTTAACCTGAGCAGCCTTGTTCAGGGAATAAATATCTCATATATGCTGGGGTTCATTTGTTGGAGGAGAGAGGGTTCTGCTACTTAGAAAAAAGTTTGAAAAGACTGGAAAAGACTGAAGTGAGCCTCCTTATTCTTTTACCTTAACTCTTGATTAACGTATTCTAGCAGAACCAGGGAGAACATCTTTGTGTTGGTTATAGAAGTAATTCCTGTTTTGTTTGGGACATTGATTAAAGACTATAGGTTTCCTATAAGATTTTGTAAGCAATGAAACAGAATGTTGCAAAAGTTCAGTTGTTTAGAATGTAGGGCAGTTTCATATGTTATTAATGACAATTAGATTTTCTGACCAATCCACAAAAACACCTATTAAATTCTGATCTTAATTCATAAAATAACAGCTTTAAGTATAGTGATTAATAGAAAACAATAGTGCTATGGTAGTAATAATGAAATAAAACAAAGAAAATTTGGGTGAGAAGTTTCTTTTTATTAATCTTGGATTATGATACTAAAAGCAAACTCTTGAAAAAAAAAAAAAAGCAAACTCTTAGAGGATGGTAAGTTTTTGGAATCCTAAAGGGAATTTCTGGGTACTTTCAAGGACTATACAGGTTTGAAATACTGGCTTTTCTATCTTGGTGGTTAGGAATAAAGGCTTTTTTCTTCAAATGTCCATTGACTGGTGTATTACTTTACTAGGGATGCCATAACAAAATATCATAGACTGGATAACTTAAACAAAAGAAATTTGTTTCCTCATAGTTCTGGAGACTGGAAGTCCAAGATCAAGGTGTTGGCAGGGTTGTTTTTTCCTGAGGCCTTTTTTTTTTTTTTTTTTTTTTTTTTTTCAATTTGAGAGCAGTCACTGTTTATTAACTGACCGGATTACAAAAATAATCATGGTAGATACCTTAGTTCATCCTTCTTATAAGTCTGGTCTTCCCTGTTGCCAGCATCTCCACCTTCTACAAAATGGGTAGTCTTTTTCTTCATTCCACCTCGTGGAGAAGACAATTTGAAGGGCCACAGGAAGTTGTTTGCTTCTTTGAAACGTTTTCCAACAGTATAGATCTCATGAATCAGATCCTCCATGCAGATAATACCGTATTTGCCAAGAGATCGAGCAATCAACACGTTGTCCGTCAGGGCAATTCGCTTCTTGTTGATTCTGCCATAACCATGCTTGTAGATCAATTCATTTACTGACTTCAGGTTTGGGTACCCCCATGCAATGTATGGTTCCACAATTCTCAGCATGTTAATTGAAGCCTTGTTGAGCTTCACAAAGGTGCCATTGAAAATCTGACGGAGGCGAAGAAGCTGCAACACCTTTCGAACCTTTGGGCTCACACCATTGATACCTCTGATCCTGATGACAAATGCCAATTTGGGTTCCGCGGGTACGTAGAAGTTGCCAGCTTTTCTTGCCATCCTAGCCATTCGAATCTCAGTTCTGTACATCTGCTAGTACTCCTTGTGATAGTGCTTAGCTTTTTCATAGATGAGCTTCCTCCTTGCCTTTCGAAGCATCTTCTGGGCAAGTTTCTTTCTCAGGCACTTGATCTTAAGCTCTGCGAAATTCTTTCGCTTTTTCTTAAGGGTTTCTGGCACAGCAGGAACCTTCTTTTTCTTCTCCTCAGCACCTTCCATGGTTCCAGCCGGGAAAGAGTGAGGCCTTTCTTCTTGGCTGGCAGATGGCTGCCTTCTTGTTGTTACCTCACATGGCCTTTTCTCTGTGCATGGGCACTCCTAGTATCTCCTCTTCTTATAAGGACACCAGTCCTGTTGGATTAGGGCTTTACCCTTATGGCCTCATTCAGCCTTAATTCCCTCGTAGAAGACCCTGTCTTCAAATATAGTCACATTGTGGGTTAGGGCTTCAACGTATGAATTTTAGGGGGAACACATTTCAGTCCCTAATAACTGGTGAATGGATCAATTGTGGTTTTTTTCATACTATGGAATACTACTCAGCAATAAAGAGAAACAAAATATTAACACATGTAATAACATGGATAAATCTCAAAAACATTATGCTAAGTAAAGGAAGTCAAACACATTGATTCCATTTATATGAAGTTGTATAAAGGGTGGACAAAACTAAGAAAGCAGACTAATGATTGCCGGGAGCCATGGTTTGGGGGATAAGATCAACAGCAAAAGGGCACAAGGAAATGTTTTAGGGAGATGAACTGTTCTAGTTTATGATGGTACCGGTTGCATGGCTGTGTATGATTACCAAAATGGATCAAACTGTAAACTTACAATGGATGAGTTTTATTGAATGTACATACTACCTTAACTTAAACGAGAAAAAGAATAAATGCTTTAGAGCCGGTGTGGACCTGGATTCCATCCCAGCTCTGCTGTTTAGGTAGCTGAATAACCTGGACCAGTCATTCTCTTTGGACCTTAGTTTGCCCATCTGGAAATATATATTATGGTAGTTGCTTTGGGAATTAGAACAGACAACATTAAACATTCAGCATATAATGCCTGGAGCATGGTAAATTATCAGGTTATTATATTTTACTTTATGGTATTTCTTTTCCTTTATGAAGTATGTAAGCAACACTAGTATTATACTTGCCACTTGTTAATGTTACTTTTTAAGCTTGCAAATGGAATGGAAAGATTTTTCTGAGAAAAATGGATAAGAGTCAAAGAGAAGAGGGTGGGAAGAAGGGATTTGAAAACATCCAAATACTTTATGGGAATGTAGTAGATGAAAATGTATTCCATCCGTTCAAGCATCATTTCTACCTGCTAAGTTTATGTTATGAATAAATTGACCTTTTCAATTATAATTTGCCAGATTTGAAAATTACTGGGCTAAAACTATCTCACCTGCCATTGTAAAGACAAAGATAGAGGAGGGGCATATATGGGACAAACTCCATCACTCCTGTGCTTTGGGAATTTACAGTCTAACTAGGGAAAAGGGGATATTTTTGTACTAACTTTAAGATCTTAACCCATCTTAGGTAGAATTTTTTGCATGACTAATCCTTAGATGGAAGTTGAAAGGGACCATTAGATGTTCGAATAGAATTTAATTTTGTATACTGAAATGGTATTCAAAAAATAAGTTTACAAGGTGTTTTTAAGAAACTGATTTTATTGCAAGGAAGGTGATTAACAATTTGTTACTACAGTTAACTTTTAACAGCCTTGACAGATATTTCCAAGCCAGTTAGTAAAATGTACTAAGATCTCTGTATCTTGTTCATTTGATTTCGTAAGTATGGCATCTCAGGGTGCTTAAGTTCCTGAAATGGGTGCGTGCTACTTTGATCCACAAGAGAATGGAGCGCTCTCTCTCTCTCTCTCTCTCTCTCTCTCTCTGTTGTGCCATGCACGAGCATTTTTGAACCTCTGTAGTAGAATCTGTGTATGATGTTACTTGGCTTACAGAAACATCAGCAACTTTAGATGAATCCATGTAGCTGAAGATTTACTTTAGATGTTAAAATCAGATTGTAAGTTGCCCTTAGGGAATCACATGTGTGAGTGCAGCCATGTAAAACTGAGAGCAGGCCAAGTCTTAAGGAGTAACAGATGATCCATTTTACAGTGCTGCCTCCTGTGCCTAACCAAACACCATACAATTAACATGAGGTGTCATTCACAAGGTACTAGTCATTGATCATGTAAACTTATTTTTAGAGTAACTGGCATATCCCACTGCAAAGTACATGTACCATTTTATATTTATTCTGATGAGTTGAAAATAAGTCTAATTTTTTTCAGTTTTGGATTATTCAGGTTTATGATTTAAAGACTACAAAAATGTTAGCATTTTGGACCTTCTACGTTAATCTTATAACCTTTTATCCCAGTGAATCGGTCTAAAATGTTCGTAATATTTTGTTTTTTATTAAAGTATAATTATATACCAAATAGTGTGCAGATCATAAATATATACTGTAGCTTGATATATTATCACGGAATTGAACACAAATTAACCAGTACCTAGATCAAGATCAAAACGTTACCAATACCCCAGAACCTCCCCTCAGGTTCCCTTTTGGTTAATACCCCTAGCCAAGGGTAACTACTACCTTGACTTCTAGAAATTGAGTGTAATTTTTTATGAGGTCTAAAGTTGTTTAATACATAATGAAACAGTAAAAAGAATTTTATCTGTAATGATGATGATTGATAATAAAGAATTAAAGTTCTTGGAGGAAGTAGTTCTTGGACTTTGAAAGTATATCGTATCTTGGCATATCTGGTATAAATCTGTACTAGCATAGAATATATTATATACCCAGAATTAGTCACATTATTTCCTTTTTTTCTATGTGGGATTGTTTTGTGCTGGCTCATGCTAAGTTTATATATTCAATAGCCTTTCTTGTTTAAAAGTCATATTTGTTCTCAGGGGAAAGCACTACTTTTGTGCTCCCAAATTTCTCTCCTTGGTGTTCTCTTCGTTATCTCTCCCTTAGGGAAGAGTTTGATTCTAATTAGTCTATTTGCAAATGGCCCTCATGAGCAAATTTTTTTAATGTAAATTTATTTATTTATTTTATTTTTGGCTGCGTTGGGTCTTCGTTGCTGTGCACAGGCTTTCTCTAGCTGTGGAGAGTGAGGGTTACTCTTCCTTGTGCGCGGGCTTCTCATTGCAGTGGCTTCTCTTGTTGCAGAGCACAGGCTCTAGGCACACGGGCTTCAGTAGTTGCAGCACGCAGGCTCAGTAGTTGTGGCTCGCAGGCCCTAGAGCGCAGGCTCAGTAGTTGTGGTGCACGGGCTTAGTTGCTCTGTGGCATGTGGGATCTTCCTGGACCAGGGCTCAAACCCGTGTCCCCTGCATTGGCAGGCAGATTCTTAACCACTGCGCCACCAGGGAAGCCCAAGATCACTACTTTAAATTGGCTGCCTATTCCATATTCCATCTTTGCCTCCATATTATCAGAGCCTGCAGACTGACATGAACCAATTTTCTGTCTTCGATTAGAAATGGGAAAAAGAGAAGAATCTATAAAAATCATGAACTGTTTTAAGGAAGCTTTGATTATAATTCCCAAGTAACTGTGAAATACTGATGTATTTTTGCAGCTTCAATGTGAGAGATAAATAAAACCTCCTCCAAGGCAAACAAACAAACAAAAACCCAAAAAACAACTCCCAAGTATGCCTTTTGCAGCTCTACCCCATCCCCAGTTCGGGGTGCTGCTCCCCGCCCCCATGCCTGTCTGGGTCTATGCACTTTGTGTTCTCTATTACCTGAATGGTTTGCAGTTGAAGACTTGAGTGAACAGCATTTTCGTTTATCCTTTAGGGATGTTAAGGTCTGATGAGTCATTTGTACCTTAGTATCGTAATCAGATTCTTTTTTATTGAGTATCTGGCCAGAAATCAGATATAATGAAAGAATAGGAATGTGGTGTTTGGGAGAGAAATGAGTAATTTTGAAATACAGAATGTTTGATTTTCTCTCTAAATAGAGGTTTTGCCTTGGGGGGTGTTGGACAGCATGACATCATTGGGGATGGGAGAAGGACAAAAATAAATGGTGGGACATCAAAACTGGTTTTCATCTCTTTTTTTAAGTGTTGTCTATTAGTGTTAATTCACCCATGTTATTATAAGTGAAGTAGGCTTTTGTGGGGGACCCAGCTAGGAAACTACCATTTATTATTCTGGGAAGATGAATTTCAGGTTCCAAATAATGAAAAGTGTAAAAGTTCCTTAAAATTTTATTTTAGAATGCATTCCCTTTGTAAGTGATGCAAACAGTAATTGCTATGTAAATTCAGAAAAGGTGTTTTTCATTGAGAGTTATACCGAGGGACAGAGTTAGGGAGTAAGTAGGGTTTGAATAATCCTTTTTAAGCTGGATAATACTTTATAATATTTGTGTCATGGGAAAGTGAAGAGGCCAAAGGTGTATCAGTGGGGTGAGTACGATGTCTGAAGAAAAATGGAAACTACAAGAAGATGAGGTTGGCCAACTAGTATTTCAACTTTCTACCTGAAAAGTCTGAATTCTTTTCCTAGGAGAGAAGTAGTTTTATTTAGTTCTACCTTATCCTGGGAATGTAACCCCAAATTATCCTTGTTTTTTAGTTTAAATTTAATGTTATAACATTTCATGCCTTTAAAAAATGGATTAGAGTTCTCATTTATTTTTTACAGAACTCGGGGTTTCAAATTTGAAAAACTTTGCGCTTTGAAAGTCATTTTAGATGACAGGATCTCTTAGCAATATATGTATGATGCCACAGTCTAGCTTTATTAAACATTGTAACAATGCATTCTGTGGGCCTTGAGTTTTGAGGGGGAAGAAAATCTTTAAAGTGCTCTCTTCTTCAGCATAGCCTGGGATGTACCCATTGCCTAATCCCTTTCTACTTTTTCAGTTCACTTTCTAGATGAAAAATATATTGTTTTCCCTGCATTTGTAATACTGTATGGAAAGTAACTGAGGAGGCTAAGAGAAATGTCACTGAAAATTTTACAGAAATACATTTTGTAAAGCAACAGCTAATTGTGTATAAAATTTCTATACAGTTTTCAGGGGACTCTGAAGTGTGTGTGTGTGTGTGTGTGTGTGTGAAGAAATTCAGAATGACCACCACACGCTGCAGATTTTATTTAGAATGAATGGTTTTATCTTTAAAGTGATGTCTGGTGGTAACATATAGTTCAAATGAAGATTTATAAATCAGAAAAAAATTTTAAAGAACTCTATCTATATCTGATATAGATAATGGGCCACAGTGTAAATCCTTATAAGACTTGTGAAACTTAAGCACCCATTGTATCTTTTCCAGTGGCTGCCACATCCAGTTGAATTTCTCTTTAAGATTGTGATTTAACTTGTGCTTCATAAAGGTTTTTTTTAATATAATATGTCTGTAGTCAAGTTGAACAGTCTCTCCAGATTGATTCTGAGAATACTTAGAAAAGGTTTGTGTGAATATTTTTTTATTTCTAAATTCACCATTTTGATACAAATACCCATGGTTTTCTTCTGTGTTTACATGCAGCCAGGAGCTATGGGCGAAGACGAGGTAAATTTTTTTTTAATGAGATCTTTTGCTTGCCAAATTGTGAGTAAATATGAGTGTGTGCGTGTTTATACCCGTGTGTGTGTAAAACAATAATTATTGTGTGGTATGATGTTCTAGCTTAATTATTTTAGCGAAATAATTCTCTTGTCACTTTCATTATAATTATTTTTCATTAGTAGGTAATTTGTTCTTTTAATCCTAATAAAGACATAGCAAAGACTATTTATAACTGGAAGTTTTTGATATATGGTTTATTGTGAATGATCTTGAGGGAATAAAGGCCAAGCATACGTATTTTGTTGTTGTTGTTCTGTGCCCACTGTTCTGTTCTGTTCTTTTCACACTACTTAGAAGACAGAAGTTAGGTTTTAGAGGGCAATTCTTTATCTTAGTAGGTTGGCTGGTGAATTTTTTTTGTGTTACATCCAGAGGCAGATCTACCTTGAAGCTAAATGAAAGTTAAGTTTCAGGTATCCTCACTTTCATGGGTCCCCTCCAAGATTTTTACCATATCATTGTATTCTTTTTCTTAAAGAGAGAGCCTCAACTTGTATAGGCTCTAAGCCCCATAAAACTTGCATTCTCTCCTGGCCACAGCCAAACAAAATAATATTGCTTTCATTTGTGTATTGCTGTAACCTTTCTAAAGCATTTCCATATCTGTAATTTGTTCAAATAATTTTATGAAGTAGGTAGGGTAAGTCTAATGTAGTGGAAAGAGTATGGGGTTTAGGGTCAAAGACTTAGGTTGGAATCACTGCTTTATCACTAACATCTGGTATCCTCATCTGTAAATTATGAAGTAATAAAACCAGTCTTTTCCAACTTCAAGAATGTTAGTCAGTGAGTTATGGTATAAAATATGGGAGAGGAAAACTTATCCATGAAAACTGAAAGCATTCCATAGATGTCAGTTGCTTTGGTGCTCATTTGCAGAAGTTGGGAGAGATGAAGTAATTTCCCCAACTGTGAGATCTCAAAGTCAGAGCCAAGTCCAGAACCTTCGTCTTTTGGCTACTTATTGGGGATGTTTATCATTCATCAGGCTGTCTCTGACTCTGTAATTGAGTCCTGAAGATAATAATATTAAATTCATAGTATTTATTCCACAGTAAATGTTTGTTGAATAGGTGAATATTGGCAGAACCTAATATGTGTTTGAGTTACCAATGAAACCTTCTATCATGATAGAATCATATCGTCAGTTTTGTTCTCATGTGGTGGTGAAGAAAAACATTTGTATAGTTGATTACTTTTTAACCATGGAAATAAAGACCATTTAACATTTGTTAATCTTATAATTTGACAATTTCAAGTGTAGAAAATAATATTACTAGAAATCATTTTGTAACATGTATTTTTTTATTATTGCTAGGAAATTGATGGCTCTCGGGAAGGAATAGAGAAGGACATATCTGGGGAGTAGACAACAGGGACTATACTCTTCTTAGGCACTGATCAATCACCAGATCTTGTCAGTATTTTCCTTCTAGTTTCTCAGGGCTTAACCCTCCCTTTCCATTCTATTGTTTCATGTCTCTGAAACACCACTTTGTCCTTCTCACCTTTGTTCTCCATTCAGGATCCCTATCATCTGGCTTCTCCCTGTTTCACCAGCCTCATCATCTCCATTTTTCCCCCCTCACCTTCCTCTGACCAATCCCTGTGCTTTCCAACTCTCTAGCTATTGCAAATACTGTCCACCTTTCCTCTCATTTACTTAACTAAAACCTATCTTTAGTTCATGCATTCAAGCCTAACTCGAGCCTAACCCCTTCCAGGAAGCCTTGCCCAGTGGCCTTACAGGCAGTGTTTTCCTCTGCTTCTGTTGCCTTACGTTCTTTCTGTCTTTTCTGTATGCCCTGATTCTTCAACTGGAGATAGGTTCTTTGAGGACAGTTGTCTCTTGTGCCTAACACTGTGACCTACATATAGTTAGCACTTATTAAATGCTTTTTGATGAGGATTGTTTGGAAGTAAAACCCCATATCTATGCAGACCAGAGTTTGGCATTATATTTTTTCAAAATTATTTTATATTTAAAAATCATAGTATACTAAATACTAGACATCAAGAATATAAGATCACCTGTAGTTTCTAAACTCCTGAAAAAATATTTACTCTTCCTCTTTCTGTGTTGCCTTCCCCATCTTTATTTGTAAGGTTTGAATCGTTTTCAGAAGCCATGATCATCTTTGCATCAAGTGCTAAACACTGCCTAGAATGACTTGGTCACTGCTCTTCATAAGTCTGCAATTTGATAGTTGTAGATGAAGAAGATAACGGCAAAAGAGAGAGAGAGAGAGAGTGTGTGTGTGTGTGTGTAAAGTTGAAAAAGAAGAGTCATCTTTCTAAAATGTAGTGACAAAGTCATATGGGATGGAGCAGGTGTACCTCATATCCACTCTCATTGCTTGAAATATACTCATCTGGGCCAGCATTACATAGTATAAATTTGATGATCTGGCAGATTTCCTCATGCCATTTATTTGTGTGATCAGGGATTATATTAATGCTTGATTTCTCTCCTCCAAACAAAATTTAGACTTTTCTCCAAAAGCATAAAAAGTGAACCTGCTGATGTGTGTTAACTGTAACTCATATTCTGTGCTTTACATACATGTTGGTAAACATTTTAGGAAGAGAGGGCAAAGAGAACTATCTGTGACAGTTTTGAGATCTGTCAGCAAAAATTAGGCAGTGAAATCTTTCACCTCTCCTGGAAAAGCTTCCTGGAATAGGTAGAATTTTAGGAACTATTTGGATGATGGAAGAGGAGTAGGAAGCAAAGCATGCCAGGTATCTGATTCAACTTAAAAGAAAGCTTTGGGGCTTCCCTGGTGGCTCAATGGTTGAGAGTCCGCCTGCTGATGCAGGGGACACGGGTTCGTGCCCCGGTCCGGGAGGATCCCACATGCCGCGGAGCGGCTGGGCCCGTGAGCCACGGCCGCTGAGCCTGCGCGTCCGAACCTGTGCTCCACAACGGGAGAGGCCACAACAGTGGGAGGCCTGCGTACAGCAAAAAAAGAGAAAGCTTTGAGGTGAGATTGGCATGACCAGATGCTGGGAGAATATGTCTGTGAGTGGATGCAGTGGGGTCCAGCTGGAGAGGAGAAGTTGGCAGTGAGATGGTCTGTGCTGCCCTGATGAATGGTTTTTGACACGGATAATGTCAGGCTTTAGAAAGAGAGTTTCATGATACAAGTAATGAAAACAGGAGAGAACTTGGACATCAGTTGACAGCTTGGATGGGGAATCAAGTGTTGGAGGGTAGACTCTTTGGCAAATCAAGCGCTTCCAGTAGTACAGTTGAAGCAGTAGCAGTTGGGAAGAAGGAGAATTAGATGTGAAAGAATAGGATTTGAAAATGAATCTTGATCGTACATAAAGTTGTAAAATATTCAATTATATTTCCCATTGATACCCACCTTTATTTTAGAGATGGGTTTCAGTAGACAAAAGTTGATTTCCCTTGTGGAATCAAAATGACAGCAAAGAATCTTAATCTCTTCTTTGCAGAGTGTTCTTTCACAAGTTTTTTTTTTTAACATCTTTATTGGAGTATAATTGCTTTACAATGTTGTGTTAGTTTCTGCTATATAACAGAGTGAATCAGCTATACGTATACATATATCCCCATATCCCCTCCCTCTTGCGTCCGCCTCCCACCCTCCCTATCCCACCCCTCTAGGTGGTCACAAAGCACAGAGCTGATCTCCCTGTGCTATGTGGCTGCTTCGCACTAGCTATCTATTTTACATTTGGTAGTGTATATATGTCCATGCCACTGTCTCACTTTGTCACAGCTTACCCTTCCCCCTCCCTGTGTCCTCAAGTCCATTCTCTATATTTGCATCTTTCTTCCTGTCCTGCCCCTAGGTTCTTCAGAACCATTTTTTCTTTTTTTTAGATTCCATATATATGTGTTAGCATACAGTATTTGTTTTTCTATTTCTGACTTACTTCACTCTGTATAACAGACTGTAAGTCCATCTACCTCACTATAAATAACTCAATTTCATTTCTTTTTATGGCTGAGTAATATTCCATTGTGTATATGTGCCACATCTTCTTTATCCATTCATCTGTTGATGGACACTTAGGTTGCTTCCATGTCTTGGCTGTTGTAAATAGAGCTTCAATGAACATTGTGGTACATGACTCTTTTTGAATTAGGGTTTTCTCTGGGTATATATATGCCCAGTAGTGGGATTGCTGGGTCATATGGTGATTCTATTTTTAGTTATTTAAGGAACCTCCATACTGTTCTCCATAGTGGCTGTATCAATTTACATTCCCACCAACAGTGCCAGAGGGTTCCCTTTTCTCCACACCCTCTCCAGCATTTATTGTTTATAGATTTTTTGATGATGGCCATTCTGACTGGTGTGAGGTGATACCTCATTGTAGTTTTGATTTGCATTTCTCTAATGATTAGTGATGTTGAGCATACTTTCATGTGTTTGTTGGCAATCTGTATATCTTCTTTAGAGAAATGTCTGTTTAGGTCTTCTGCGCATTTTTGGATTGAGTTGTTTGTTTTTTTGATATTGAGCTGCATGAGCTGCTTGTATATTTTGGAGAATAATCCTTTGTCAGTTGCTTTGTTTGCAAATATTTTCTCCCATACTGATGGTTGTCTTTTGGTCTTGTTTATGGTTTCCTTTGCTGTGCAAAAGCTTTGAAATTTCATTAGGTCCCATTTGTTTATTTTTGTCTGTATTTCCATTTCTCTAGGAGGTGGGTCAAAAAGGATCTTGCTGTGATTTATGTCATAGAGTGTTCTGCCTATGCTTTCCTCTAAGAGTTTTATAGTGTCTGGCCTTATATTTCGGTCTTTAATCCATTTTGAGTTTATTTTTGTGTATGGTGTTAGGGAGTGTTCTAATTTCATTCTTTTACATATAGCTGTCCAGTTTTCCCAGCACCACTTATGGAAGAGGCTGTCTTTTCTCCATTGTATATTCTTGCCTCCTTTATCAAAGATAAGGTGACCATATTTGCGTGGGTTTATCTCTGGGCTTTCTATCCTGATCCATTGATCTATATTTCTGTTTTTGTGCCAGTAGCATACTGTCTTGATTACTGTAGCTTTGTAGTATAGTCTGAAGTCCAGGAGCCTGATTCCTCCAGCTCCATTTTTCTTTCTCAAGACTGCTTTGGCTATTTGGGGTCTTTTGTGTTTCCATACAAATTGTGAAATTTTTTGTTCTAGTTCAGTGAAGAATGCCATTGGTAGTTTGATAGGGATTGCATTGAATCTGTAGATTGCTTTGTTTTCCTATGCAGCTGCAGCCCCTGTTAGAAACTAGCCTGATAACTAGTGTCATACATGATCTTTGCCTACACATTAAACAGCACACTTGATTAAAATAAATGTTGTGTTTTCATTTCACATGAGTTTTTATGGTCTCTGGGAGACTTCTGTCCATAAACAGAGATGTTGACTATGCCAGTGCTTTAGATGTTTAACAGAATTTCTTAGTTAAAGAGAAGCCAGGAAAATATGAAAGATCTTTTTAAGTAATGTGAATGAGCAAATGGAAAGAATGATTAGAGTCACTTTACTGTTGGATTTACTGTGGATTGGTGTTACTATTGTAAAATGTACTTCTGTGTATATTTAATCCATAAAAACTATTGAAATTAATGGATGATTTAGTCAATAAAAAAGGTTCTAAGAATCCAATAAAACAAACCTGTGTATCAAGTTGGAGTTAGGTCTTTCTGCCAAAAGCCTGCCCAAGGCAGGAGAGATCAGCTGTATCAGTGAGACCATGGTACAAACATGCCATCCTGCTAATTCAAACTGGGGTTATGTGAGCTTTCTTGTCTAAAGGAATGGATGGTCCCAGAGTGAAACATGAACAGCTGAGGAAATATCTGAGTGTTCATAGCTATAGTGTCTGAACTATTGCTGCTTATAGTAATAGGAAAATTTTTCACTTTTGCAAGAAGTTGCTCTGGAAGGAGCCTAAACTAATAATGAAGGAGGGGTTCTGGGCTGTCCACCCTAATTTCATTCATTAAATGTTTGTTTGCCCATTATGGGTTGGATGAGGTGCTAGACCCTAGCCGTCTCTCTACTGAGTGTTCACTCTAGTGGGGGAGAGAGAGGTAATACATCAGTATTAACAAACATTTTTATACTCAAAATCTGTGATAAGTACTAGGCAGGAAAAATGGGAGGGTCCCTTTAAGGTAGGATGGTTTTCTCTGAAGAGATGTTATTTAAGCTCAAACCCAAAGGATGGAAAGATTTATTTATCTTTAAATATATGTTTTTTTTTTGAAATTTCCAAACATGCACAAAAATAGAATTGTTTAATGAACTGTGTACCCATCACTTAGCTTCAACGATTATCAACATTTTTGCCAATCGTGTTTCATATGTTCCCCCTCCTTTTTTCCCTTAGAATATTTTGAAGGAAATTCCAGACATCATAATACAGCTATTTTAAGAGGCTTGAAGCATAGTACTGATAAATGCTACAACATTGATAAACCTTGAAAACATTATGCTAAGTGAAAGAAGGCAATTAGAAAAGATCCCATGTTGGATGATTTCACTTTTATGAAATGTCCAGAATAGGCAAATCTATTGAGACAGAAAGTAGACTAGTGGTTGCCTAGGGCTGAGAGGGTTCAAGGAAAATGGGGAGTGACTGCTAATGGGTTAGAAGGATGAATTGTATAATAAGTAAATTATTTCTTAATAAAGCTGTATTAAAAAGGAGTGGTGGGGGAGGGGAGAGGCACCTGAGGCAAGAAAGGGCTTTGTTTGAGGAAGTATATAGAGCCCCGAATGACTGAGCTTGGTGGGAGAGAAGGGAGGGTGTATTAAGATGAGGTTGGAGGAAGGAAGGAAATCTGATCTTGCTGGGCTTTAGCTCCTGGTAAGAATTTTGAACTTGGTCCAAGTACAAGAGGAAATCTATGAATGTTTTAAAGCATGGTCAAGTGATCAGTTTTATGTTTTTAAGAGTACTCTGGCTGTTGTAGAGTGAGAGAAGTGGGTTGTCTACATTGGAATGATGGTAGTAGTCTAGGCAAGAGATGATGGTGCTTTAGGATAGGATGATGGCAGTGGAATTGGAAAGAAGTGAACAAATGGGGTTTTATGTAAGAGTTTTGTGTAATAAAAGGAATGCTGGGACTCCTTGGTGGTCCAGTGGGTAAGACTCCACGCTCCCAATGCACGGGGCCTGGGTTTGATCTCTGGTCGGGGAACTAGATGCCACATGCATGCCGCAACTAAGAAGCCCTCATGCTGTAACTAAGATGTCCGTGTGTCACAACTAAAAACGATCCTGCATGCCGAGATCCCGCAACTAAAGATCCCACAAGCCACGACGAAGATCCTGCCGCAACTAAGACCTGGCGCAGCCTAAATAAATAATTTAAAAAAAAAAAAAAAAAAGGAATGCTGTTGCCCCCAGAGATTTGAAACCTTTCATCTAGTTCAAATCTCTCATTATGTAAATGAGACTCAGATAAGTGAAATGTCCAAGGTCACAGAGTAAAACAACCTAGGCTGGAATCTGAGTATCTTGACTTATAGCCAGTTTTTTTTTCTTAAGGGAGACATGCTTCATAATCCATTTTTTAAAAAAAATCCCCAGAGTGACTTATTTCTGAGCTCCTTGTAAAACTAAGATGGAAAGGGTCAGGCTTGGAGTGGAAGTATTGGGCCAGGAGTGCCCTGGAGCTGCTGGATTGACAGCAGAGACGTGGCAGCTCAGAGGTGAAGTCCAAGCAGTTTTAGCAGCACAGCATGGCTAGTGGGCTTTTGTTTTCCCCGCATAAGCTGCAGGAAACGGAACCTCCTGGGGAAGAGTTATCTTGGACAAACCTTCCATGCTTAACTAGGCTTTGCAGGTTTCTTATTTGGCCCTTGTCTTCCAAGTCTCCTTTAGCTTTTTTTTTTTAAATAAATAAATTTATTTATTTATTTATATTTTTAATTTTTGGCTGTGTTGGGTTTTTGTTGCTGTGCGCAGGCTTTCTCTAGTTTTGGCGAGCGGGGGCTACTCTTTGTTGTGGTGTGCGGGCTTCTCATTGCAGTGGCTTCTCTTGTTGAGGAGCACGGGCTTCAGTAGTTGTGGCTCGTGGGCTCTAGAGCACAGGCTTAGTAGTTGTGGCGCACGGGCTTAGTTGCTCCGCGGCATATGGGATCTTCCTAGACCAGGAGTTGAACCCGTGTCTCCTGCATTGGCAGGTGGATGCTTAACCACTGCGCCACCAGGGAAGTCCAAGGCTCCTTTAGCCTTAAGTCATCTCTACATCCAGAGATTTTTTGTCCATTTACTGGACCAAAAACTACATTCTGCTTATTAATTGAAAATAGATATCAGAAAACCAGACCATTGGTGGAAGAGAAAGCCAAATGGCCAAAGTGCAGCAGTTGAGAAGTATTTCTCCTGTTTCTGTTGAAATATTGAATATGAATATTTTCTGTGAAAGTTTCATGAGATTCTAAAGCAGATTTATATACTAGGTACATAGAATATAATTTTTGGTAAGTAACGTGACTTACTTAAAACATTTTGGTCTTGAGGAATGCCTTTTTTTTTTTTTAACATCTTTATTGGAGTATAATGGTGTGTTAGTTTCTGCTTTATAACAAAGTGAATCAGCTACATACCGAGCTGATCTCCCTGTGCTATGCGGCTGCTTCTTGGGGAATGGTTTTGTTAAAGAAAAGATGTCAGAGACATACTACTTTAGTAAAGCAGGGCCTCTCATGGGATACAGTTTGGGTACATCCTCTTAAGTTTCAGTTTCTAGTAATGCATGTCCAGGAACTAAAATTATAACAGTCTTCCCAGGGACTGTTTGTCATGGGAGGATAATTTATGCCAACCAAATGAATGCACGAATACCAACCTCTTTAGTCTACTGGACAGATCAGAATACCATTGTTTCATCTTATCATGGAGATGGATGTAACAGAAATATAATTTCAGTGGCTGATTATTTTTCTGCTAGTTCAAGAGTCACCTCTTCATAATAAGGCACTAAATTCATAGAACAGCCCTTCAGGAGCTTATAATTAGAGCATAGGGAAATAGATGGTTTTCAGGCTTTGGAAAGATCAAATGAGCCATTCTGTCCCACATAGGAGTAATCCCGACAGTATTGTCAAAGTCCTCCTATCTCCTGTTGATATGAGCTGGGTAAATGCTGCAAGTTCTTAGTCTACCCTTCTGTCTTTTAAATGCTTCCTGCATACTAACTTTTTGTTCTATCAGTACTTGAGGCAGTCATGTTACAGTAAGGTTGACTAGATTCTAGATTTTGTATTCCATTCCTGAGCATATACTTTTTTTTTTTCTTAAGTCTTTATTTGTTACAATATTGCTTCTGTTTTATGTTTTGGTTTTTTGACCCCAAGGCATGTGGGATCTTAGCTCCCCGACCAGGGATCGAACCCTCACTCCCTGCATTGGAAGGCGAAGTCTTAACCACTGGACTGCCAGGGAAGTCCCATCGTATACTTTTCTTAACTTGATTGAACTTGGATGTTTCCCAAGGCTCCATACACTTCACACAATGTCTCTTTTAGTGGCTGTCTGCTACAGACAGATAATCTGCATTTCAGTGGTTCTTAAGTTTGAGCATAGGAATCACTGAGGAGATTTGTTAAAAGTGCAGATTTTCAAGTTTGACCTCCATGATTCAATTTAAGTAGATCTGAGGATTGAGTTCTGAGACCTGTATTCTTAGTTCTTTAACCTACAGTTAGAGAAACATCACGTATGTGTGAATTCTTAGCAGTTTCCTTTCCAGGGGCAAATTTATTACTAAAGTCTGCGGTACTCTATATACTAATAATAAGACAGAAGTTTGGTTTTAAAACCTTGGGAAGTTTCTTAAGTACCCATAACCAATTTTTAAAACAGCCCAAATTTTTGCAATTAACATTTGCTTTTATTTTCTTTGCCAAAATACTCCGGGGAAGCTGTGGTTATGTTGGCCATGCAGAAAGAAAGTTCTCTTTGTTCCAGAATGTCTTGAACATCCGCTGCTTCTCCTCACTGATCTGGTTCAAGACTTCCTCATCTCTCAACTGGACAGTCACAAATTTGTTCAGAATTTGACCCCATCCTCCCTCTCCCTGGGTGCAGATTGCTAGTGGAGGTGATGTAGCTATTGTAGGATTTGGGGTGGAGGGAGTAACATGGTCCGGGGCATCTTAGAGAAGTCATTCTGACAGGATGGAAGATGGATTAGATGGGAGTATCAGAGTCTTCAGGGAGTGAGTGTGGTTTTTCAAAAAAAGCTAGTATTAGAATGAAATAGCAAATTTGGAAAATGTGGAAATTTCCTGTTGCTTTTGTAATATATACTGTAAAACGAATGCTTGAACAAACAGAAGGAGGAGAAAAGGTCTCAATTTCCTAGGAACAGGATCCCATCTCTTGCCGTCCTCACACCTGTATGTTGTGTGCCAGCATTTATTTGCACATACTGTTTTCCTTTCTTTTCTACTGCCTCGCTTTTAACACTTACTGAATACCTATTTTATGTGCCCTTATTAGGACATGAAGATACAGTGGTGAACAAGATTAAATTGATCCTTGTCCTAATAGAGCTTACAGTTTCACGGGGTTGGGAAACGAGATACCAAATGAAAACCCGTATGATAGCATAATGGTAATTGAGGAAAAAATGTTAGGAAAAGTGCTGTGAGTGGATAGAAATGGGCATCTAATCTAATCTAGAAGGTCAGGAAAGTTCTACCTGAGTTTCAATGACTTTTCAGCTTAGACCTGAAGAATTAATAGGAATTAACTAGAAAACTGGGGAGTTGAGAGGAGGGTGTTTGTTTTGGGTAGGGGGAACACCTTGTCCTTAGGGCCTGAAGCAGGGAGGAATAATCAGAAATTTCTAAAGAGGTCTGGGTGATTGGAGGTTAGTGAACCAGAGGGAGAGGCAGCAACTATGATGAAGGAGAGGTAGGCAGAGGCCTTACAGTTTACAGTGTTTTTGTACTTTATCCAAATAAGGGGTGAGGGGTTTTAAGAATGGGGTGAAGAGTGTAGTTACATGTTCAGATTAATATTTGAAAATGGTGACTTTGGCTGTTTTATAGAGAAAGCATTGTGGGGTACAAGGTAGAAATCAGTAGACTAAATAGGTTGTTGTATAGACTCATTAGGCTGTTCAGGGGAGAGATGATGGCAGTCTGGACCAGGGTGTTAGGACTGAAGGTGGAGAGAACTAAATGGATTGAAGAATTATTTTGTAGCTTGAGTTGGTAGGATTTAGTGAGAGATGGATTAGATGTGGAATATGAAGGAAAGGGATGTCAGGGATGACTCCTAGATTTCGAGATTGAATTGAGTGTGGATAATAGTCATTTTTATTGAGATTGCAGGGGATGATAGAGGCACAGGTTTGGAGGGAAAGATAAGAGCTGTTTTGAAAGTTCTTTCTCTGTGGATTCTTATTCTTCACCTTAGAAACTCCCATTCCCACAAGATTCTGCTTAAAATTGTCCTCCTGTGAAATCACTATAAAGCCCTCCCCACCCCTCACTCTTTTTCTGTAGAGCAGTAAATTGTGCCATTGTGTCACTTGGTAAAGTCTTCTCTTAGTATTTCTCTATTTTATAATTATGTGCTTGCCTATCTCTCACCAGACTTGATTTCTTTGGCAGCGACATCCAAATAACTATCTATCCTGTTCCTGGAATGTGGATAAACATTTCTTCAAGTGTTTTCCACTGAGTTATACATGTATGTTAAAGTTTCCTTTATCTTAAATCCAAGTAATGTTAGATTAAGTGATTTTACTGCAGAACTTTTCCCAGTCTTTGTATTCTTTTTTTTTTTCTTCCAGTCTTTGTATTCTAATATGGCTTGTGAATCTCTGGGAAGGGCATAAGGTGTGCAGTATTTTCCAATATTATTTAGTTCTCCCAATCCCTCCCCCGCCACCACCAGCTTTTGTTTTCTGAGCATCTCATGTTACTAGTGTTGAGGGTAAGAGGCAGGGATAGGAACATAATGTGAGAAATGCTGATTTGGGTGTGTGAGTAGGCCTAGGCACATAATTCACTGAGCGTGGACTATGTGAAAAGCAAATCCGACAGCCGTGGGAGAACATCTCTGGATGTTTTGGGGAAGCTCGTTTTGCCTATAGTTGCTGCAGATCTAGTTCTTTTACCCCCAATGAACAAAACAGACATCAGGGGATGAGAATTTACTGTCTATTGTTTGTCCTTGCCAGGCTAAAAATGCTAGGTAACACGAGGTGACAAATTTTAGTCTGTTTCTTTGTAGCTAAGCTGGGAAGAGCTGAACAAAAAATTCTTTGGTCCTTTTACTTATTAACTCTCAACATCAAAACAGTGCCTTTCTTATACCACCTGGGTTGTTCATAAAATAAACAGAGTTATATTAGTAGCTTTTTTACAGAAGAATTAATGTTCAGTATTTTTCTAGGGCTATTTATATTATATAATTATATATATATTTATATATATAATTATATATATAATTATATATATATAATTATATATTATATTATATTGTATAATTATTATATTATATTATATTATATTAGGGCTATTTATATTTATATTTATGTGGAGTGGGTCGGGCCTTTACTCTACAGACTTTATTTGGCTATAGAGTTAACAATAGACATCGTTTTTTTGAGTGATATAAAATACAGCTTAGATTAATAAAGATGTCATAACCACATCTACATCTATACTCCCATATCTTAATTTACATGTCTTCATTTACTTGCCCCACCCTTTTTTATTGTGGATGTTTATTTCTAAATTGGAGTAGCTTGGAATGGCAAGGAAAACTTGATCATTTTTAGTACTGCTATCAGAGAAGTTATCAGCCTCTGTCATCAGTTTAATATTCCATCAGCTATCAGACCCAGTCTTTAGACATGAACCTCTGAAATCACCATAAAGAACAATCAAAATCTGTCAATAAAGATTACTTTTCCATTTATTTTAAGGAAACCCTGGGGAAAGGAAAAACAGCTGCTGAATACTTTTAGCAGCAGTGATAGGGACTGTATGAGTAAAACGTAGTAATTTTTTTAGCAGCGAAAACAGCTGCAATTTTTGACACTTCTTCCTTAATATCGATCGAGTTGTTTCTGTGCTGTACATACCTTTACACAAAAATGATACTATAAACTTGTCTAGACCTGGTAACCTGCAGTTGCTTATTCTATTGAAAAAGTCACAGCTCAGGATATATTTTTTGGAATGCTTCACTCTGTGCTTCAACTCCTAATAAAGCATGTGTTGTCCAGGAAAATAATTTTAACCATAGAAACTCCCACATTTGTTTCAGGTCGATCTTCTCTCTTTCCCTTTGAAGATGCCTTCCTGGACGACAGTCACGGCGATCAGTCCTTGTCATCCGGCTTAAGTTCTCCCACTCGCTGTCAAAATGGGGAGCGAGTAGAACGCTACTCTAGAAAGGTGTTTGTTGGAGGCCTTCCCCCTGATATCGATGAAGGTACAATGCACTCACTTTATAATGACTTTATAAAGGCCAGGTTTGTTATTTGTGTGATTTGACCCTACCTCTCTTCTTGAAGGCAGCTTCAGGACGTTCATATCTTGGTGTCAGGAGTTGAGGATATTTGATAGATGGAGAAGTGAGAGATTGTGCACTTTAGGTCTGCTCTTCATACATAGCAGTCTTCAAACAACTTCCCATTTCCTAGTTATTTGTTTGGGGATACATTTTAAATAATAATGAGAGCTAATATGTATGAAACTCGTACCACAAGCCCATTGTTGTGCCAGGTGCTTTACATTATCTTGTTTAATCTCCATAGCTACCCTGTAAGGCGTCTCCTCCCAGCTCTGTTTTGTGGGTGAGGAAACTAAGGATCAGAGAGAAACAGCTTATCCAGGGTTATGCAGCTAATGGTGCAGCTGGAATCAAAATCAGTCTGATTCCAGAGCTTGTGCTCCTATCCATCACACCATACCATCTCATATTTTAATGTAGATACCTATTAATGAAACACCCCCTCTTGCCTTTAAAAGAATGAAGACTTATTGGAATATTTCCTAATAACATTTTTGAGATACTGCCAATCTGTTTCACTTATGCCTAAAGCCAGCCAACATATAGTAGGTTGTCAATAACTATTTGTTGAATGGACAAATGAAATAGAATTGTGACAAAGTTACCTCAAGGGAAATAACAGTGGCTCTAATTCTAGTAGGCTTTGGATCTGCTATAAAAACATTGTTAAAGCAGAATTGTTTTGCCAGTATTATTTAAGCTGTGATATTTCTCTGATTTATCATGATTTTCTTTTTTTCATAATGAGAGAAGAATAGTCTCTAAAAATAGTTTTACTTTAGGCTTACTGCTTTAAGGTTGTACATTTTCCTCTAAACTATTCTTCTACTAGTGTTAATCTCATCCGTGGATTGGATTTTTCTTTAAGACCAAGCTTTTGATCATGGCTGAGAGAGTGGCAATTTAAACCTGATTAGGAGCTTAGTTATAACCTTCTGCTTTGAGTCAAAAGTCAGAAGGGAAAGATAAATTTGTTAAGCTATAACTTTTGAAACATTTTCTTCATAGGCTGTGTAGTAAGTATGTATGAGAGAAAGAGACCATTGGCTTTAGCTTTTTCTTATCCCTAAATAGAATTACCTACTTATTGTCCCTACTCCTCACCAAAGGAATAATATTTCTAAAACAATCTTAATAATAATCTAAGATTAATAATCTTAGAGATTATTTTACCACACAAGTGGAAGTGTATTTTAAATATTTTGTGTATTTTTGCCTCTTTTTCTAAAAACAGAGAACATTCCTATTTTTAGAATCTCCTTTTTACTTGACAGAGAGGTCACCTTAGCTAATGTCAGATTTTTTTCCTTCCAAATTCTTTATATCAGGTTTATTGGAAGTGAAGAAGGGAAGTGAATTATAGTTAGAAACACATTCTGCATTGTTGAAATACAATGGTGTTTCACTTAGTAAGTTTGACTTCTGTAAAAATGCTTTAGAATATAGCTCTCAAAATGTTTTAAAATAGGACTTCCCTGGTGGCGCAGTGGTTAAGAATCTGCCTGCCAATGCAGGGGACACGGGTTCGAGCCCTGGTCTGGGAAGATCCCACATGCCGCGGAGCAACTAAGCTTGTGTGCCACAATTACTGAGCCCGCATGCTACAACTACTGAAGCCGGCACGCCCTAGAGCCCGTGCTCCACAACAAGAGGAGCCACCGCAATGGGAAGCCTGCGCACCGCAACGAAGAGTAACCCTCGCTCACCGCAAATAGAGAAAGCCCGCGTGCAGCAACAAAGACCCAACGCAGCCAAAAATAAAATAAATAAATATATTAAAAAAGAAAAAACATTTTAAAATAAAAAGACATATTTTATGCTATTCTGTTTGCAGTATTATTTTCTCTTCTGCTAAGAGTCCTTCTTTGTTTTGTAGATGAGATCACTGCCAGCTTTCGCAGGTTTGGACCTCTCGTCGTAGACTGGCCTCACAAAGCTGAAAGCAAGTCGTATTTTCCTCCTAAAGGTAATGCGCTTAAAATGTCTGCACTGCCTGCCTGTTGGAGAGCTAACATGATAATTCAATAAAAGGCAGCCTTTTAACTCTGAAAACAGCTGTTGACTTTCCCCCCAATTAAGAAAACATTTTAATGTTGATCATCTTTTCATATTTTACTGTTTCCACTTGGAGACTATTCTCCTAGGAGCCCACTGACTGTTTCGTGGCATCTACTTTTATTGACAGTGAGATCCTGTGAGTTTATTGTGAATGAGCCTTGGCTAACTTTTCATTAACTGAGAGAAGAGATCTAGGGCTTTGAGGAATGTCAGCAATGGAAAAGAAAAGATCGTTTTGAGTCAAATTTTATTAGTAGCCTATAGCCCTATGGTTTTATAGATCTTATAAACCCCAAACTTGGGAAAGCTAGTGACTGAAGAATGACATTATATAAAATTGCTTTTATCCATGTCTGTATCTTAAGTGACTTAGCCTTTTAACAGGTAGAGGGCACACTAACAAAGGACTCTGTACATGACCTTGCTTCCCTTATTATTATTATTTTTTTTGCGGTACGCGGGCCTCTCACTGTTGTGGCCTCTCTCGTGTGGAGCACAGGCTCCGGATGCGCAGGCGCAGCGGCCATGGCTCACGGGCCCAGCCGCTCCGTGGCATGTGGGATCTTCCCAGACCTGGGCACGAACCTGTGTCCCCTGCATCAGCAGGCGGACTCTCAACCACTGCGCCACCAGGGAAGCCCCAAACTTCCCTTATTATTTTTTTTGTTTGTTTGGTTTCTTTTGCAGTACGCAGGCCTCTCACTGTTGTGGCCTCTCCCGTTGCGGAGCACAGGCTCCAGACGCGCAGGCTCAGCGGCCGTGGCTCACGGGCCCAGCCGCTCTGCGGTATGTGGGATCTTCCCGGACTGGGGCACGAACCCGTGTCCCCTGCATCGGCAGGCGGACTCTCAACCACTGCGCCACCAGGGAAGCCCTTTCCCTTATTTTTGATAGGCTTTTTTCTTAGTTTATGAGGGCATGAAAATATATCACTTTGTTTATAGTTTGTCATTTTTGTGGAATCTAGGGAACTTTTCTGGTGATATTAATTCTACATATGTTCCTAGATTTATATTGAAGAGTGTTTTGAGTTAAAGAGAAAGTTTTCTTCTTGTGTTATGTTCTGTATGTTTCAAGGATGTCCTTCATCTCTAAGGAATTGGGTTTTGATGTGTATTATTGTATAACAGTACTCACCACAAGAAGATGGAGTCAAAATACTTGTCCTTCCTGGGCCTTGTATAGGAGTCAAATTATAGCTTAACCTAGGAAAGGCAGGAGCTTCCTTTTATGTCTGGTTTATTAGATTTGTCACCTGTACTTCTCCCCACTCTCTTTATAGCCTATGAAAAATAATATAAGGCTGTTTGTTTGCTTTTAACATTCTTCTGTTAATCTTCTCCAATAATTTTTAAAATTAAGTTTTATGTTAGTCAAAAAAGATAAAGATCATCATGCTGATTATTTCAGTGAAGGAATGTATTCACTTTGTGGTGCATGTATAACACTAAAGAAACATGTTTAAAACATGTTTTTAAGAATGCTAATGGTTTGTTGAATCAGAATAATAGTATTTCAGTGAATGAATGAGTTCACCACACTGTGCTGCTTGTAATACACTCTGTAAAGTCACATGTATAAGAAGATGTTCCTGAGAGTACTAGCTGCACGTGTGAATGAAGGCAGTGTTATTTCAGTGAAAGAATGTATTCACCACACTGTGGTGCATGTAACACACTCTGTAAAATGACATGTATAAAAGATATTTCTAAGAGTACTAGTTGAAAAAAAATCATCATTCTGAGAAGGTTATAAAAATGATTCTGGGATAAAAGGTGTCAGGTGATCATTGTAAAAAATAAAAATGAAGATAAGCACATCTATGGTCATGTCCAAAGAAAATTATCCCAAATCTACCTCTGTCAGAGATAATCACTGTATACATTTTATTAAATATCCTTCTTATATCTCTTTATGAATATATACATTTATATGAAATTTAAAATTTTACATAAATGGGATCACACTATATATGCTGTTTAATAACCTGCATTTCCCCCCCAGCAATGTCAACATCTTTCTGTAAGAAACCTATATTATCCTTAATGACCTTGTTTTATTTAATCAGTCCTAGTGATGGTCATTTAAGTTGCTTTCAGTTGTTTTTTCTCATAGATGATGCTTCAGTGAATATCCTTGTGCCTTCATTTTTTTTGCTTTTTTCTAATTACCTCTTAGGGTGAATTTCCAGAAGTGAGGTACATATTTATACGTACTGCCAAGCTGCCCTTAACAAAGGTCATACACATTTATGTTCCCAGTAATAGTACCTGATTCGTAAAACTTTGTTTTATTGAGGGTCTAGCGATATGGCTCTCTTTTGATCTTTGCCAATCTGGTGGTTAAAATAACGTCTTTTTTGGCATTTTTTTCTCTTACTGGCCATTTGAATTTATTATTTTACTTTGTTACATTGACATCTCATTTCCCTCTGGAATTTATAATGGAGTAAGTCACAAAAAAGGATCCAGCTTTATTTTTCCCGGTATCATGCCAGTTGTCCCAGCAGTCATTTATTGACAGTTCCATTTTTTCCTCATTGATTTGAGTCATTAGAATTAAGTATTGGTTGGAAGATCATCTCTTCTGTTTCCCTACACTGAATTTCAAAGACTTAGTTTTAAAAAAAGGTAAAGAATTTTATTAGTAATTTTGTTTACATGTTAGAATGATAGTTTTTTGGATATTTTGGATTAAAGAAAGTATATTAAAATTAACTTCTCCTGTTTCTTTTTAACTTTTTAAATGTAGATATTGGAAAATTTTAAATTACATATGTGACTCATATTTATTGGACAGCACACCTGCAGAACACGAGTCAGCAAACTATCTTTGGCCTGTGAGCTAAGCATGGTTTTTATATTTTTAAGGGTTGTGGACACACACACACAGAAGAATAGGTAACAGAGACTGTACGTGGCCCTCAAATCCCTCTGCAAAAAGTTTATTGACTCCTGTTCTCAAACAGCCCGGAGAATTGTTCATTTAGCTTCTGAGACATCCAGCGACAAAGGAGGCAGTTTATTTCAGAGGAAGTCTATGTATTTGCAGACCTACCTAATTATTAAATTTTGTTCTTCTATTGAAGGTGGTCATTGTAAAAAGTAAAAATGAAGATAAACATATATGGTCATGCAGTCTTTACCCAATGGTCAGTTGTGTTCGATAAAGTAAAACTGAGTCATTATTGTGACATATATTTCTCAGTACTTAAAGAACTGTCAGTTTCTCTTTAAGTCTTCTCTTTTCCAAGCTACATATTTTCCCATCTCTAGTCATACCTTATGCCTAATGGATTCTGGACCACCATTATTCTTGTTTGCCTTTTCTGTGCATATGTCTTCTCTACAATATCCTACTTAAATTTGTTTCTGAGAGTTGAAGAGAGAACATTTGGGTTGGTATGAGCAGTATAGAGTTTAGCAGCTCTATGAACTCCGTGGTTTTGGTACCACTCCTATGTAACAGCACAATAATAGAGAATTGTAGAACGTTAGAGAAAGTGCCCTTATTTTATAGCTGAGGTTAAGTGTTGAGATGGACTAGGGAGAGCCAGGCCAAGAAGAGAATCTGGATCTCCTGATTCTGGTCCTCAGGCTTGCATCCTCCGAGAGCAGATTGCCTTTCTGGTGATTTTGGGGTCAAGTAGGAGAAATAATTATACTGTTGGCTCCTGTTGTGTTTTGCTCTCAGCTAAAGTCTGAAGGTTGACCTAGTTTGGAAGGACCTAAAGAAATTTGGTGTTATTCCAAGATTGAAGTAACTTTGAGAATCCATGCCCATTGCTTTGAACATTGGGAACATCTAAGTAGTTCATCCCAAACTGTTCTGTGCCTTCTTAATAATACCTCCTCATGCTGTTTCTATTTTTCCTTAAATTCCTTAGGTTTTAATTCAGGTCAGTGCTTTTTTGGTAATCCCCCTCTTGCCGATTATAGTTTTCTTAGGTCACCTCAGCTTGGCCATAAGGCACCATTCCTTTGGCTGTATGCTTTAGGCTTATGTGTAAATAAGAGGAAAATATGAACCATTCACTACTGAGTCCTCCTGTCTATTTCTCAGAAAGTGTATGCCTAATGAAATAAACAGAACCATTCATGTATCCAGCAGGTATACGTGTACAGATGTGGAGTACGGTTTGTAAAACCATGGCCATTTCAGTGGACTGTGGAGAACTTAATATCCATGTAGAGAAACAGTGACCAAGCACGTCAGCTGTCCCCTTAAGTGTTGTTGGGCCAGCAGAGTGGGAGGTGATGGAGACTGGGGTTCTCTCCAGCACAAAGCCACTAAGGCATTTGATCAACTCTTTGAGGATATGCAGAGCCCTCTGGATCATTTGTCTGTGGGCCACAAACAGGTAATTGCTTGGTGTTCTCCAGAGCACCTCTGAGAACCTGGAGGCAAAAGAAGGCATGGAAATCAGATCGTGTCATGATATATTCTCAGACCTCCTGAACTTAGAGTCCTGTGGGGAAAATTAAAAGAAGTCAAATAGTCACAATATACCACAATTATAAACTATAATAGTTCTCTAAAGGAAAAAATGGAGAGTGCGGTGACTCTAAAAGGGGGACATCGATTTGCATTGGGTATATGGAGAGAGCTTCTTTGAGAAAATAGCGATTAAGTAGACCTGAAAATTGAGGAGTTAACTAGAAAGCGTAGGGAAGCAAGTTCCAAGCAGAGGAGTACCATATGGGAAATAGTGAGTATGAAAAGGGCTTTATTACCTTTGAAGAAATGAAGGAAGTATGGTTGGAATGTTGTGAGGGTGGAGAACATGACGTGAAAAGAAAGTCTTGAAAAAAAAGTACGATTATTTTCCCTTCCCTGAATTGCTCTAGTCCCCGAGAGAGAGTAGATACAAAGGCATTTGTGTGGTGTTTGTCTTTGGGGTAGAGACAGAATAGAGTTGGGTCAAATAGAAATATCAGTTTAAAATACTTTCAAATTGGGGCTTCCCTGGTGGCGCAGTGGTTGAGAGTCCGCCTGCCGATGCAAGGGACATGGGTTCGTGCCCCGGTCCGGGAAGATCCCACATTACGTGGAGCGGCTAGGCCCGTGAACCATGGCCGCTGAGCCTGTGCGTCCGGAGTCTGTGCTCTGCAACAGGAGAGGCCACAATAGTGTGAGGCCCACGTACCGCAAAAAAACAAACAAACTTTCAAATAGCTATTGATAAAGCTGAAGCAAAGTCTTCCTTTGTGTTTTCTGCCTTTGGTTCTTGATGATGAAAAGAAATTCAACTCTAATCAAAATATTGAGGAAGTTTCCTGAGATTGCATTCTCATGCTTTTTACTTCTGGAATAGTAGAGTTGGAGTTGTGAGTCCTGGGGAGGGAGGTTCTCCCAAATGTTAGCGCATGAACCAAATCCTGCATTCATACAAAATACTAATCAACATCACTATGTTTATAGTAGGTAGTAAAGAGTACAGGCTCTGGAGTCAGCTGCCTGGGTTGAATTCCTGTTCCACTGCTTGCCATTGCTGTATCTTTGGGGTGATTATTAATCTTCCTAAATCTCTCTCCCTCTCTCTGTCTCTTTTTAAAAAAAATTTTTTTAATTTATTTATTTTTATTTTTGGCTGCCTTGGGTCTTTGTTGCTGCACGCAGGCTTTCTCTAGTTGCGGCGAGCGGGGGCTACACTTATTGCGGTTCGCAGGCTTCTCATTGGGTGGCTTCTCTTGTTGCAGAGCATGGGCTCTAGGCGCATGGGCTTCGGTAGTTGTGGCACTCGGGCTCAGTAGTTGTGGCTCGCGGGCTCTAGAGCGCAGGCTCAGTAGTTGTGGTGCACGGGCTTAGTTGCTCCGTGGCCTGTGAGATCTTCCCAGACCAGGGCTCGAACCTGTGTCCCCTGCACTGGCAGGCGGATTCCTAACCACTGTGCCACCAGGGAAGTCCTGTCTCTCTCTTTTTTTTGCCGTACGCGGGCCTCTCACTGTTGTGGCCTCTCCCGTTGCGGAGCGCAGGCTCCAGTCGCGCAGGCTCAGCGGCCATGACTCACAGGCCCAGCCACTCAGCGGCATGTGGGATCTTCCCGGACCGGGGCACGAACCCGTGTCCCCTGCATCGGCAGGTGGACTCTCAACCACTGCGCCACCAGGGAAGCCCTCTCTCTTTTTTTTTAATCTACAAAATGGAAACAATAATACCACTTCTGGGTTTATGAGGATTAAATGAGACAGTGCACATAGGATACTTTCTTAGAGCTCAGATATCATTCAAGACTTTTTTTTTTCTTTTTTTTTTTAAGCAAGGGAGAGGTTAGGTTTAGTATTTGGTTTTGGTTTTTTAGCCAGGGTCAGCAAAACCGTTTACCTGTTTTCTGTAATCAAGCTCTTAAGAAGTAATAAGGACCATGAACTCCTAAGATAGTAGCATTGAGGTATTACTAGAATGAAGGGAGAAAGGGACCAGTGGTCTTACTGATAGATTAAATCATGATGGTGATAGATTTGATGGCAGGGTTGTGCTAAAATTCCTTCCACTGAACGGGAGAATCGTGACACTATTGAATGTGAGGGAGTCAGCAGAGGGAAAACCAGTTTGGTGTAGTGTTGAAATGTTTGAAGATCTGTAGAGTTTGGTATGTCCTCACATCTTATCTGAGAGGAAATTCCTAATGGGCAGTTGGAATTGTGGCTAGGGAGTTTCGGAAAAGAGTCTGGAGCTGGAGGTACACATCTCTTGTCAGTCATCTTTATAGCGTGGAGGGAAAAGAAAACGAAAAGCCATTAACAAGTAAGTTTTGTCAGGAACCAGAAAGAAAAAGAGGACATTGCAGTGGAGATGCAGGTGAGTGAAGGACTGGGGGTATGTCTGTGGCTATGGAGGTGCAAGGAAAGAAGCTTCAAGCAAGAATAGTCAGCACCTTCAGATATCACAGCGTTATTGAGAAGTTCTTCATGGAATAGAGTTGCATGTGGCCCTCTTGTCAAGTACATGATCATAGTAATTTCTATTGTTATCCTAATTCTAGGCCTTAATATTTTAATGAAGTAGTAGAAGCAGAACAAAGCAATCTGGCCACAGTGAACAAGTGTTATATTATAAGCAATGAGAATAATCCTGCCTCCCTAGTGGAGCCAACCATCATCAGTTTTGTTTCCCTCCAGTCTTTATTCGTATATATCTTTTTTTGTGGGAGTGTAATAATAGCAGAGATACAGTTTTCCATTCTCCTTCCTCCCAAGTTTCTGCTTAATTTTCATAGTTTTTAAGTGGCTGCCTAACCTACTGCTGCACCATAATTTACTTGCTTGTTGGTTATGTAGGCTATTATAAATAATGCTTCTGTTAATATATCCTTTTGTGTGTGGTTTTCCTTTCATAGTATTTTCTTTAGGATAAATTTGCAGCAGAAGCTTAACCAGAGTTAAAAGAAATGAAAATCCTAATGACTCCGAATTTGATATCACATGGCTTCCCAAAGCAATTTTCTTTGTGAAGTTTATGCTAATTTGGACATCTGCAGCACATTTTCCGAGTCAGATAAATGGTACATTACATTTGTGGACTTACCTTTTTGCCTACGTGTTTGGAATATAATGGACCCCTGCAGAAGCCAGGAACCACATCGATATGAATCTTGTACATGAAACATTTAAACCTTTTCCTCTTGGGTCTCATCGGTCAAGTCCTGGGTGTTCTTTGACATCATCTTCTGTCCTTCTCTGCCTTACCTTCTCTGGCCACACTGACTCCTTTGCTATTCCTTGAGGTAAACTAAGGCTTCTCAGGGGCTTAGTACTTCCTTTTGTCTAAAACCATCTTCCCCCAAATTTCTGAATGGACCACTCCTCTCTTCCCTTAGACAGACCTCTGCTCAAATGACACCTTCACAGGGAGACCTTTCTTGACTTCCTCATCTCACATAGCAGCCCCCTACCCTCTTACTCTCTGTACCTCTTACCCTCATTTTATTTTTCCTCAGAGTACCTATTTTATCACAACCTGAAAAAAATTATATGTGTTTTTCTGCTTTCCAGATTGGAATGTAAGTTTTATGAGAACAGGGATTTTTATGTTTTGTTCACTGCTCTATACTCAGTACCTGCATCAACGGCTAGCCCTCAGATGTTTGTTAATGGATGAATTTTATCTTTGCAAATGATGAGCTCATTACTTGTAGAGTCCATCAAATTTTAGAGTTGCCCTAAAGATCGTCTCATTCTAATTCAACCTTTTTTTTTTTTTGCGGTACGCGGGCCTCTCACTGTTGTGGCCTCTCCCGTTGCGTGTGCTCCGGACGCGCAGGCCCAGCGGCCATGGCTCACAGGCCCAGCCGCTCCGCAGCATGTGGGATCTTCCTGGACCGGGGCACGAACCCATGTCCCCTGCATCAGCAGGCGGACTCTCAACCACTGCGCCACCAGGGAAGCCCCAACCTTTATTTTAACCTAAGACTCAGAGAGGTGATGTGTCTTTTCCTAGGAGCACACAGCTCTTATTAGACAGACTTGAACTGGGAAGACTAATAGTTTATACTATTTTACCTGGTGAATTACCAAGAAAATAATTTTTGTTTTGCTAGGGTGTATAATTTGTGGGAAAGGAAGATAGGTTTAAACTATATAATCTGATAAATTATGCTGTTATTTACAGGGCTGGATTTTATTTAAAAATTAGCAACTTAAGCTATATGACCCATGGCACACTTTCATAGCTATTTAAAAATGAAAGTGATCCTTGGCTTTTTCCTGAATTCTTCTATTCTGTTGGCCACACTGACATAGCTGGGGTATTTCCAAAGAGCTGGTTTAGGCTGAGGCTATAGGTCTGAGCTGCCCTTTAGCTATAGCTTAACCATGGGATTTTGCCTCTGGGGTGATACCACACCATTTCTGGACATGAGGATCAGAGGGTTCTCTTGTGCTCCTTCAAATTGGGGAAGTAGTTATGAGTGACAAGGAAAGCCCAAAAATAGGAACTGTGACACAACCAGGTGTCATGGAGACTGTGCTAGGGGGTGGCAGGCTGCGAGGATTTGAACAGTGGGAGCTATTAGTTCTTCATTGTAATGTTCCACATTATCATGACTCAGCTCTTCTCTGCATGTGTGCTCCTCTCTGTTTGTGCTTCCAGTGGGCAAATTGTTTTCATATTTCTAGTTGGAGTCCAGAGAGAGGGAATCTGATTGGTTCCGTTCATCTTTTAACCCCTTGCTGTGACATAGGCCATCCTAATGGTAGTGGCCTTAGAATCCCTGACTGCTTAATAAAAAATAAAAGAAGCAAATGGTTTAGCTCTGCTTCCTTGAGCATGGGACTGGGAATGTGGCAGCTAGGAAGGTAAGTTGGGCAGGGCAAACTTTTATGATGGTAGATGTGCTTAGCATCACCTCCTTCATTGCCTCCTGGGAGAATAGCCCATGTCCAAAGTTGCTGTTACTGGAGCTACAAAAAAAAATGTCTACCTACCCTGAGTCTTCTACCCCTGCCTGGTTCTGAACCAAGGAGCTGCTCCTGGTACTGCCAACTAACAGTCTTACGTCTTGTGGTGGGGCTGGGGCCAGGGAGAGGAGCTGGCATCTCCCGGGCAGTGAGCACAGCTACACTATACCACTGTTGGCAGAGGCCTCTGGGGCAAAGGCAGGGACAGCAGCCAGCTGCAGATGTTGGACAGGCGATTGGCCACATGGCTCTGAAGCTGTGTTAAGTCGATGGTGCTGGCATCCTCAGCCCATATGGAAGCCAGCTTCAGCCCTAGCAATTCAGGTGCACAGCCAGGTGGATCGAACAGTAACAGTCATGCATATTTATGCGAGAGTGACCCATGCCTTGCGCTCTGATGATTCCCTCCCACCTTGAGTAAAGTGTGTACTTCTAAGTGGCTGTTTCTACTGGTGATCACGTATTTCCTGTACACTGGTCAGGCTGACTTGACTGCCAGTCCTTGTGACCAAGGTCATGCAGGCATGGAAGTTTATACAATACCAGCATGGTTTGTGAATCTGGCATAAGCCGGGCCACGTGGGATTCAGATTGACTTTGATCTGACCAGCTAAGGAGATGCTGTTTGAAGAACAGGAAAGAGGACTCTACTTGAAATGGGCAAAATAGGTCATTGTGAAGCTACAGTGGGCTGGATTCACAGCATCTCTTTCCTTTTTCCTTCAGTTTGTCTAAATCTGGCTTTGGAAAGGAAAGTTTTCAAACTTCACATTTTTTTCCCTTGTAGCGTAACTTGGATGAAAATAAGTCAGTGTTGTTTTAGGCCCAGATTCCAAGTTTTTCCACCTTCTGAGTTATATAAACTGATCGAGTTGGGAATCTAATGGAGTTTTAGCGTGTACTTAACGTTTTGCAGTTTGTAAGCTTTTGAGTAATACTTGGCCTTTTTTTTTTTTTTAATGCAGGTCCTGGCTTATAGTACTCATACTCTTTGGTGAATTATGAATCCTATATTTTAATATTTGACTGATTGAAGTTTTTGCTCTCCGGATGGATTTTCTCATAAAAACATGGAAAGTGTATTGCAGAGCAGCAAGAGTGGACTTTTTGTTCTGTTTTGTCCTGTTTTGAACAGATGGAGCAGCATTCTATTGTTGCTTTTAAAAGCTTAGCACACCCTCAGTATAAATTGTTCTATTAAACATTTCTCTCTTTTGTGTTATATTAAAGAGGAACTGTTAGAGTTAGTGTTTGATTTCAAAGCATTAATAGTTTGAGGGACTGTATAAAACGGAATGGGCAGAAGGAATGTACAGGCCACAGGACAAAGCTGAGCAGCCACTTAAATAACACAGACATCTTGTACTGTGTCACAGCAGTACTTGTTGTGCTATCCCCAGGCAGAGGTACTGGAAAGGGAGGGATGCTTGTTTAGTTCAGAGAAGCCAAAACCACCCCCGATGAGAACTTTCTTTTGAAGAGAGTAAAATTCAGGAACTGAAATGCCAGCTGCAAATTTGGTAGGCTGAGGCAGAGAGAATGTTTTAGAAGAGGGCGTAGCTTGGGGCAGGACTTGCTGACAGGAATTGGATAGGGCTAAGGCTATGAGCAAGAGAGACCAAGAGAGGATGTATCATTTGAAAGAGTTCAGAATGGGAAGCTGACTGAGAGGATCTGGTGAAACATTTTGAAAGCTGAGAGCAAAGACTTGGGTTGTCTTTCAAAATAGAACGGGATAGCCTTCATCTTGAGGAGAAATGGTGACGCCAAGAAAACCCATTGGCAGCAGCGTTAAGAACTCATCAGAGGAGCGTTGAAGTGCAAGGAGGAGAAATTAGATTGTCAGAGTTCAGGCAATCTACAAGCAGGGCTGGACTAAAGCTTCATCTTCAGGGAAGCGTCTACTGGGTTAAAATGTAGAATTTGCCAATTGTTTGATGCTGCGTGAGGCAGAGCAACAAGCAGTGGGGCAAGAACTAGATATTTGTGGACTCAGACCTGGGTGCCAGCAGTTACCAGCTACATGACCTTAAGCAAGTTATTTAATCCCTGAACCTCAGTTTACTCATCTGAGTTAATACTGCTCATTGTTATTAAAAGGATTATGTGAGACAGTGTACATATGCACCAGCACTTAGGCTTCATAGAGGTTAAATAATATTAGTGTCCTTCCCCCTGATGAAAATACGTTGTTCAGTAAAAATACAACTGCCCAACTAGTTTGACCAGTTCCTTCCCACACCCCCAGTCTGATCTCAGTTTTCTTGGTCAGGTGCTTGTTAGAACTGACTGTGACTAGAACTGACAGATTTGGCAGACTTCACAAGGACCTCTTTATATAGGGAATGTGTGGTTACGTAAACAGAGCAGACTTTAAGCCCAAATGCCCCAGGTCACTGCCCTGGACTGCAGGACTTCACTAAAAACACAGGAAGTAGACTGCCAGTTTTCAACTCTGGGGTGGTTCTACCCATCAGACTTGTTTTCTTGTCCATTCTCACCTTCCCCCACCCCTGCCTGCCAAGCAACAAGCCCACCAAGAAACAGTCACTAGTGTAATAGAAAACACGAAACAGGCTTGAGCCAAAATGTTTGAGCCTCAGCTCTTTGTAGTAAATACAATCAAAGAAATATGTTTGGTTCTGAATCCAAGGGGAATGTTTAGGCATCCATGGACAGTACCTGCTGAGCCATCTCTACATCTTAATTAGGCTAAACCCTTCCCTTGAAATGTCCTTACCCAAATTTTCACCTAAGATCTGGCTCCTGTGCCACCACCGACAGAAAGTCTTCCCTGATTTCTCTATCCATGTCTTCTTCACTGAAAGATCTGTCTTCCTTCTATGAAATCCAACTTTTAAAAATACGCTTAGAAAATATTTCTAAGGGTCCTGAATGCATTGTTCCTAAATTAGAGTTCTCTTTATACTTATTCTTGATGACCTTCATGTACTGGTTTATAAATTTCTTGAGAACAAGGACTTGCTCATGTCAGAATTCCCCTGCATTGCCTAGGGTGCATAGTAAGTGTTCAGTCAGTCTTGGAGATCAGAGGTTCTCATCCAAGAGGAGAATGAATAAGGAATCCAGTTCAGAGACTTACTGTGTTCTCCAGGCAGCAGACGGGGTTGATGAACTGCTTCATCTCTTCCCACCTGGTACCCCAATCCTATACTGTTAACTAATGCACACTACTCACTGTTTTCCAAATAAGCCAATCTTTGGCCCTTTGAAGCCTTGGCCTGTGCTGTTTCATGAACTTGGATTGCCCTTGCTTCCTAGAAAAGCAGTTGTCCTCCAGCCCAGATGTGGCCTTTACTGTATGACTTTCCCTGATGTTTGGGCACCTCTGCTCCATTTGTCTCTCACCAGTGTTTTATAGGCTATAATCCCAACTAGCACTTTTCTTGTTGTTTCTCAGTCACTTATTTACAGGCTGAGTTTTTCCAGGGCAGGGTTCTTTCTTGACTTATTCATCTTTGTAGCTTCAGTGCCTAGTATCCTGCCTTGTACCTCCTAAACATATTTGGTTCTATTGAATTGAATCCAAAGGCAAAGACTCCTGAGGCAAACCAGGTAGGTCCTCTGACCTGAAAGCCAAGGTCAGGGAGAATGTTTGGAACAGACTTCCTGTGCCAAAAATGTCTGAACTCATTCAGCTCTGGCTGGAGAGGTGCCCTTCAGGTCTCTCTAGGAAGGTCACAGGAAATCAGGGAGCCTGGATTCTGTGCAAGGAGCGATCTCTCTCTCTGTCCAGATCTTGGATCCTTCCTTCTGGGGCTGACCTCCTGTCATCAGAAACCAGTCCTCCCTTGTCAGTCACCATTTTATGAATGTAGCCATAGCTCAGGGCACAGCTCTACAAGTTGGAATTGTTTTTCCATTGTATTTGCTACTTAAAACATATAAATCACTAAGAGCATTAGTTGATTTTAAGAACTATTAGGTCTTTCAGAAGACCACACACCTCTTTCAAGAATAAGAGAGTATATTACCCTCTTCTCCAGAGAGACCTGTGGTTTCGATTTTTTTCCACAAATTTTTCTTTTGAAAAATTTCAAGATGTACAGAAAAGTTGTAAGAACAGTACAGTGAATGCCTATACTGCCTTCCTCTAGGTTCACCAGTTGTTAGCATTTTGCCACATATGCTTTCTGGTTTTTTTTTTGTCAGTATGTGTATATATACATACATATTTTTTGATGAATCGTTTGAGAGTAAATTGTAGACATTAAGACCCCTCACTCCTAAATGATTCACCATATGTCTTCTGAGAACAAGAAGTATCCAGATTATTCTAGTAATGTCCTTTAGAGCTTTTTCTTTTTTTAATCCAAGATCCAGTCACAGTCTAGCCATACATTTAGTTGTCATGTCTCTTTAGTCTCCTTTACTTTAGATACTTTCCTAGGCTTTTTGTCTTTTGTATCATTTGAAGAGTTCCTGCCGGATGTTTTATAGACTGTCACTTAATTTGGAATGATAGGTTTGTTTCCTCATAATGAGATTCAGGGGAAACACTCTTAGCAGATGACGTGCTGCACCGAGGAGGACATAATACGAGAGGCACATGATGTCAGTTTGCCCTGTTGTTGGTGATGTTCGGAGCGATCATTTGGTTATGGTGCTGTCTGCCAGATTTCTCCACTGTGAAAGTACCTTTTTCTCCCTTTGCAAATACTTATTCATCTTCAAAGTGATACCTTAAGATAGCATGAGTATCTTGTATCCCCTCCCAGATTTACCCAATGGTTTTAGCATCCATTGAAGATACTTGCTTAAGCTGATGATTACTGTGATGGTGATGTTCATAATAAAGTCTAATTTAGTGAGATCTGCTCTTTAACTCCCTCAAGAGCCTTCATTCTAAATATACAACTTAAAAATACATTGAAAACAATAAGCATCTTTACTAAATATGATAATTCTATTGACCTAAATAAACTAAAACTAAACTTCTGATTATTTTGAATTTCATCATTTCAGCTCTTCTTAATATAGTTTTTTTTTTTTTGAGCTGAGATTATTTGGTTTTATAGCTCTTCTTAATATAGTTTTGGTGGGCTTTAGAGCAAATATATCTGCATAGACCTTAAATTGTAGGACTAAAGCACAGGTGACCACTTCATGCCACTAAACCACTGTCAAATGATCACTGTCACAAAAGTGACAATAAATAATAAATAGGCAAGTATTTATTTGCTAGTGATATTGAAAACTTTATCTCATCATTTTTAGGTAAGACAGTATAAGTTAGTGGATAAAGAATGAGGGCTCTGGAAGCTGACCTAAATTTCAATCCCAAATTTAATCTCTAGGTTTTAATCTGAGGTATCCCTTAACCTCTCAGAGCTTCAGTTTCCTCATCTGTAAAATGGTAATAATAACAACTGTATTTACCTCATAGAATTACTGTGAGGTAAAGTGTTTATTATTGGCAAAGTGTGTCACACTTTGTAAGCACTTAGTAACTGGTGTTTGTGGTGGTGAAGTTGGTGGTGACTGTTTTTTGTACTAGGGATCAAGTATAAAAAAATTATAACATGAAAACTTATGTATTTAAGAGCTCAGGAAGCTTTGTTTTTGAAAGGTAGCCAAGAACATTTTGGAGGTTGTTATACTCAATGTGTTTTGGGTATTAAGAGGAAAAAAAATCTTTAATTAAATTTATCCTTCAAAAACTTGGTCAAATAAAATGGAATTATCCCAGTTAAGTCCCCTCTCTCACTCCATACCTCTTTACCCCAGAGAAGTACATTGGTCAGTTCAGGCTTGTCCAAAAATCCCTCACTGTTCTACCCTTCCTTCCCAACCTATTTGGCACCAGTGGGAAAGCAAGCAGCTTCCTGCTCTGCCCATAATCCAGGGTGGTGATGGTGACCATGCCAAGAGTTCCTACTGCTTCCCCAGAGCCCCTGTTTCCACCTACAGACTGGCTCTGAGCTGAGGGCCTCCCATAGCTCACCACATTTCTTAGGTACTTGGGTAAGAAGGTCACCATTTCTGAAACTTGAGTTTTTATAATCCTGTTATCTCTTGGCTGGCTCAGAGGGCAAGGGAAAACAGAGGGAGTTTATAACTTTTGGGCCAAGTTTTTTTTATACCTTTCAAACTAACAGAAGAACCTGCCATCATAGTGACAGTTTGAGGAGCTTGATTTATAGGTATAATAGGCTTTTATTTAAAGAGTGTATGAAAATCAGCAAATAGTACCACATTGGATGATTCTCTCTCCTAATAGAACTTGCTAATGATATATGAAAGCAAATATTGTCACTTTATTGATTGTTTACAGTAATATTTATTTAGCCTGTCATTCAAAAACTGTTTTCCTTTAGTATCTAGATTACTTCCCTTTATTCACCAAATGCTCGCAAATGCAAAGAAGAAGGTATCTCATTAATCTGAACTCTAATTTTTATAATGAGACCATATGCAAAATAATTTAATTTTACATTATCACAAAAATAACTGAAAATGCAGTCAAAGAAAAATTGACACTTGCACGATATCCTAGTTTTCAAAGCACTTTACATATATTATCTCACAGCCTTCATCTCCATAGGATAATCTTCATTTTACAGATAAAAGAGCCAAGACTCAGAAACTTTTTTTTTTTAATTTTTATTGGAGTAGAGTTGACTTACAATGTTGTGTTAGTTTCTGCTGTACAGAAAAGTGAATCAGTTATACATAGACATATATCCACTCCTTTTTACATTCTTTTCCCATGTAGGCCATTGAGACTCAGAAACTTTAACATTCAAGTCCATGATTCCACCACTTACTGGGTGATAGAACAATCACCATCAAACAAGTCGCTTAATCACTCTTGAAGTTTCTTTAACTGTAAAACAGAATTTAAAATAGTGACTATCTCAGAGTGTGTGTGAAGATGAAACGAGTTAATACACATAAGGCACTTAGAAACAGTGCCTGGTGCATAGTAGATGCTCAATAAATGTTACCTGTTACCTGTTATTACTACACAGCCAATAAGTGTTAGGACTAGGACCCAAATCCAGACATTTTGACTCCTAGTCCAGAACTCTTCCTGTAGGACCATGTGGAATTTGCCTTTTAGTAAATCATTGATTTAATGTCCATCTCACATTGACCTTGTTATTCTTTTTTTTTTTTTTTTTGCGGTACGCGGGCCTCTTACTGTTGTGGCCTCTCCCATTGCGGAGCACAGGCTCCAGACGCGCAGGCTCAGCGGCCATGGCTCACGGGCCTAGCTGCTCCGCAGCATGTGGGATCTTCCCGGACTGGGGCACAAACCTGCGTCCCCTGCATCGGCAGGTGGACTCTCAACCACTGCACCACCAGGGAAGCCCAGACCTTGTTATTCTTTTTTTCCTTTTTCTACTTTGTTTACTTTGACCTCGAATTTCTGAAGATCAAAAGGGAAATGTGTTTGAAGTTTTCTTCCTTCCTGATTTTTTTTTTAATCCTCTGATTTCTGTTGTTATCTGGGTTTGGTTGACCTTGAGATATCAGAAGGTGTTTTAGTAGGTGAACGTATCATGAAGTTGTTTTCATGGGTGTGTTGGGGTCTCTGGTGAATTTTGTTTTGGTTGAAAGGCCTGAGGTAGGAGGCAGGGTTGAAGGAAATGGTTGGACTTGAGTTACACCCCTTATCTGTGGTGCTAAGAGAGTAGCAGCTTGCTGATCAGGGAGGAGAGATGATTTGTTGTAAAAGAGCCATTCTGAAGAAATTGGCCCATTCCCTGGGAAAGAAAAAGAAGTTGTAGGTATTTTCCTTGGTAATAATATTTGTAGCAGGCTTTTGCTTGTGACTCCTAGTTGTTTTTACTCTGTCTATTGCCAGTGTTGTCATTTATGGCTGTGAGACAGGCCTGGGTGAAAAATCTGTGTGATTTTGTGGTAGCTACTCAGCTGCTATGGGGAGACACCCTCCCTTTCCTCTGATGCCCAGGTTGAACACAGTGTGGGATTTGGTGTGGAAGATTGTAAGAGGTGGGCAGCAATGTGCAGGAAAGGTGCAGCCAGCTCGGTGGCCTTGCAGAGGCAAGGAGCTAGAGAGAACCCCGGCTCACTGAGCTGCCCCGTCCCCAGGCCTTTTTGATGTGCCTGCGCATACTGTACACAGACAGGGTCCTCTCCAAGAACAAGATATTCAGCACGCCTCTGAGGACCTTTGTGGAAGATTTGCACCAAGATTTAACTTGGTGAGGCAGGAGGTTTGAGAGGACATGCTGAGACCTCCTCTTTGTGATCTTTGCATTTTTTAACTCACTGACCTCTAATATTCTCTTTGGCAAGTGTAATGAATGTTCTCACATTAAATGAAAACATTGAACTTTCAATAGATTCGCTGGGGCTTGGTGATCGTTTGATACTATTTCGAAAAGAGAGGGGGTATGAAGAAATGATGTATTATCCTTTCTAGTTTTGCAGTTAAGTTTTATTGTTCTTGCCTGGCCATCTGCTGAATCCTTTGACCCATCTAGCCTGGGAGCAAAGCCCAGAAAACAGCTCTGGGTCCTGCCGTGTAGGCAGCCTCCATCTTGTAGCTCCATACCCATTCCTGTGGGCTCGGTGCTCTCCCCTTCGTATTGGCTTCTGCCTGTTGCATTGGCCACTCCTGGTGTGCTGCATAATGATTGATCTTTTTCCTACTCTGTTTGCTTGGATGCTCTGTATAGTAGATGAGGAGTTGGGGAAAAGGATAAAGAGTACCCATTATTCACTGTCCACTGCCACTGTCATCACGTGCTGCCCAGGACTCCAGAAAGCTTTGCTTCTAGGCCAGTTGATTAGCATCTTTGTTTGATGTGTGAGAAGCTTCTGAACACAGGGGTTCTTATCCTTCTTCACCACTCACATCTTTCTGGCACACAGTGCGCCAGAGGAGAGTCTTATTGGTGATGATTTCCTTTGAGGTCAGTAGCAGGACTGGGAGTGGAGGTGACAGCTGAGAGACTTAGCAAAGCTGAAGGGATTGTAGAGAGGTTGAACAGCTGAATACTCAGGTTTAGACTAGCTCATCATGGGCTTTGCTCAGCTGCCATTCATGAATGCCAGTGTAGCAGCAAGTGCCACAGTTGGCCCCTTGAACATCTATTGTCCTCTTTGACGTCTTTGCTGATTCTCTCAAGTCAGATTCCTTGCTTGTCTGGGTTCCCATAGTACTTCTTATTTCCGTTTATCTCCCTCAGCTTTGTAGCAAGAAGTTAATTGTCTAAAAGCCTGTTTCTTCTATCATATAAGTCTCTGGACAGCTGGAACCTAGTCTCGTTCATCTCAATTTTCCTCATAATCCATAGATTGTGTCTCGTTTGTAACAGTTGCTCAGTAAATCTTACTGAATTGAACTGAACAAAGCTGGCTGTGTCCATGGACATCCTGCAGCTCGTGTCCACATTCACAGATCATGTATTCAGCCGTGAGACAGGAGAATATCCTTGAAGAAACAGAGCATCACCATCAGATATAACATATAAAGACACATTAGCCTATTGTTGAGCTTTTTTTTTGACAACTTCTGTTGAGATATAATTCACAGTTCACCCATTTAAAATGTACGGTTCAGTGGTTTCCAGTATGTTCACAGTTGTGCAATCACCACCACAATCAATTTTAGAAGATTTTCATCATCCCCAAAAGAAACACTGTACCTATTCCCTCCACTCCCCCAGCCCTAGGCAACCACTAATCTATTTTTTGTCTCTCTAGATTTGCCTATTCTGGACATTCCATATAATATGCGGTATTTTGTGCCTGGCTCCTTTCAGTTAGCATAATGTTTTCAGGGTACATCCATGTTGCAGCATGTGTCAAGCCTAGAGCTTGGTGGAAGTTGGAGGGCAGGTGATGCTTGTTTCCTGAGCCGCTGTGGCTCAGGCCATTGGTGAGTCTGCCTGCTCTCATTAAAGATGACCAAACCTATTTAATGGAAATTCCATAGATGTGTTCTGAACTTGCCCCCCTGAGTAATTATGGAAATTAATCAAAGTAAAGTCTATGAGTACCTAATACAGTGCCTGTAATACCCAATACAAGGTAAAGTCTATGAGTACCTAACACATGAGGGTCTCAATGACTCTTACATCCCTGTGTCCCACTTCAAGTTCTTAGATTTTAGTAAGAATTTGCCAAAGTGAAACAATAGGTAAATTTTTAATTGGTACTTTGAGTTTAATTTACTGATTCCTCCCCCCACCCTTTTGTTTTTGTTCTCCCCAAGGCTATGCCTTTCTGCTGTTCCAGGAGGAGAGCTCAGTGCAAGCTTTGATAGATGCCTGCCTAGAAGAAGATGGGAAACTGTACCTGTGCGTGTCAAGCCCCACCATCAAGGATAAACCGGTGAGTAATATGCAGCCAGCTGTTGCTTTTCCAGAGCACGTATGCAATTGGAATAGCTGATCGCCTTTTCCTTGTCATGGGAATGCTGAAACTAGGATCCTCTTACCCGGGGTGACCTTGCTATGCAATAGAGCTGGACTGCTGTTGATGGGAAGCTAATAACAAATTACTCAGTATTTTGCTTTATACCTTTGGGACCACATGTAAACAAATGTGCCCTTGTCTTTCACTTTACGGCTCTTTTATGCTAATTCCTATTCAGAAACTCTGAATTGAAGTAAATAATGCTCTTAGTGGTTTTGGCAGCTGGTTTCTGTCATTATTTCAGATCAAGGGCAGGAGTAATTTATTTATTTTTTTAAAAAAAGATCATAGTCATCAACGTTTATATGCCTTTGAATGCAAGGCATTGTGCTGGGTGGTACCCATAGCTGGCTAAATAGCGCCTTCTGGGCCAGGAGCTTATAATCTAAAATGGGATAGCTTCAAATAGGGCAGTGGAGGGGAAGGACAGAGAACATGGACCCAAAATCATAGATAATGTACACTTCTACTGAATTTGTGGTTAAGTTTGTAGTTTCTGAGCCAAAGAGTGTAAGTCACTAGGTAACAGAAGGAAGACCTCTTCCTTTCTCCTGGCAGAGGGGCTATCAGTGGAGAAGGGGCAAGACTGTTTAGAGCAGAAGAAAAAACTTGGTTAACATGGCAGAAGTAAAGATCCTTAGGAGGTTGGGAGGGGGGTGAGTTTGTGTGTCAAGACTTGGTGCTAGGGGTGGGAAATAGAGTAAAAAATAGTGGTGTGGACTAAGGGACCAAGGCAGGTATCTGCCATGGGGCCGAAAGCATCCCCTTACACCAGAGGTGCTGGGCTTGGTTGACAGCCAGGTTTATTCTCAGAAATGTGTATGCGGAAAGAGTCGTGGTCAGATGTAAAGTTCCCAGTTTGAGTCTTGACTCTAGCATTTAAATATCTCCTTGACTCTGAATAAGTCACATAATCCTTGCTGCAACTTGGCTTCCTCACCTATAAAATGAGAAGAAAAATGGTGCCTCTCTGGGATGTTGAGAGGCTCAGATAAGAACAAAATGAATGTGAAAGCGTTTGGTGAGGTCGGGTACTTGCACAAGTGGTGCTGTTAGTTCTACATAGTGCTAGAGGATTCAGGAGAGCAGGGTTAGAGCTTATCTACCTAGTAACATATTTTGAAAAGAATGGTGACATCTAGAACAGGGTTTACAATTGGTTGCAAAAAAATGATGCTGGGACTTGGCCACCCATAAGTGGGAGATTACAGTATGTAAAGCAGAAGAGGGAGTTACTGAAGAATGGGGATCCTGAGTCGTGGTACAATAATTGATGCAGAGGAAGAGGCAAGGATTTTAGCAAGTTTGAAAGTATCACTATAATTTTTCAATATCTGGGGCTATTGCCCAATTTTTATAGCAACAGTTAACAGCATTGGATAGGGTAGCTATACAGGTAGCTGTATAGGAAAACAGTAGAAAATAGCAGGCTGGGAAAAAGAGTAAGGAGCCTTTGTTAACCTTCGTCTTAATTTAAACAATGTAGAGAGGCTGTGTTTTAAGAGGGAGACATGGGGACTGACTAGAATGGGAGTGTACAGTGTTTCCTCTGAAAAAATAATAAGAAAGCTGCAATAACTTCTAAATCTCTTTGGAGTAATATGAAATTAGACAGACTGAGCCCAGTTTGGCAGGGTCAGATATCAGAGGAAAATGGTCAACCTCCAGAGAGTTTCTGCCACTGACACATCAGTGGGAGTGGGAGTGAGCTCAGAAGGGTTAAGGTGGGGTTGGTCATGCACTGTAGGAGAGGATTTGAAATATGTTCGTATCTGTAAAACGACAGAGGGGTAGAGGTACATACTGAGACAGTTACTCCCAGAGTAGATTAAGAAGCTGTTGAATTGAGGGGAGGAGTCTGGAGGTGAGCAGATGGGGCTTGTGTACCTTGGAAGGGCCATGTCACTGGCTATGTGGGAGGAGGTGGGTCATATGTTCCGTCAGGGCAAGCTCACACCAGGGCTGGACGTCTTGTGAGAGGGGATGAGCAGTGGTGGTTACAGGCGGAGGTGGTATGGAGGCAACACCATTACTGTTGAGTGTTTTCACTCCAAACATGTGTATTACCCTTGGCTTGAAGGACTTTTGAAATTAATTAGTGTAATTATCTGTTTCGGAAATGTTTATAGGGAAACTAACTTTCATTGTTTGTGTTTCTACAAATTTCTGCCTTATTCCAGTTTCCATTTTCTGAGCTCAAGTGAAGCAGTTTTATTGGCGCTTGGTGAATTCTGAATGGTGGCTGCTGATCACGTATTTCTTTGACCCAGGCATACTCAGAATTTCCAGCATAAACAATTGAAATAAAACTTAGGATGGGAAACATAGAAGTCCCTAAATACCTGTAATTCTAATGAACTGGATCCCATTTTGGGTTCTGGCTCTTTTGGCTCCATTTTTGAAACCTCTTTCTTGGCTTCAGCTCCACATCTTCCACTCCCAGCCTCATTTGGTCACACTTCCCTACCAGGTTTCGGTACATTCCACCTCATTTTGGATGCTCCCACAGACAGTGAGAGCTGGGATGAACATTTGGGAGTAAATGAGGACCTGGGCAATAGGTCAAGGTAAAGTCAGCCTCTAGAGCTCATTCACCAAACCTTCTGAGCTGTGGCTCTTTCTGGCTTTTTCTACTTCTTAGCTTGGCTACCTTTCAGGATCTTAGTGCCCTCGTTCTGTTGTTTAGTTCTCTCCAGTCCTCCCAGAATTCCTCCTTGGAAATATACACCATGTTCTAAAGTGACCTCACAGATTTTCTGTCCTTTGCCCTCTCCCTTTCCCCTAAATCAACCCCCCACTCCCTTTGTGTGGATTAGGTTAATCACATGGTTTTCCTAATACAGCGCCTGTAGAAAGGTTCCCTCTCACTTATCCTTTCTAAGATCATGTTTGTTTTTTAACTCAAATGAATCCATACTTAGTGGATTTCAGGTAGTTATATTTTTGGTCAGTGATTACCTTTCATTAGATGACTCCACTATTCTATATATAGGTCTGATCCTGAAAGATGGCAAAAGAAACTGTATTTATGGCCTGATTAATTGACCCCTCAGTCTTTTTTTTTATTTAATTTTTATTGGTGTATAGTTGATTTACAATGTTGTATTGGTTTCAGATGTACAACAAAATGAATCAGTTATACATATACATATATCCACTCTTTTTTAGATTCTTTTCCCATATAGGCCATTACAGGGTATTGAGTAGAGGATCCCTCAGTCTTAAAGAATGAAAGACAAATTGGCAAGAGTAGGAGTAATTGCAAAGCCTCTAGATCGGTGATTTTTTTTTCCCCTTCCTCCAGCAAGAGGAGTTCCATAGCTCAGATGTCCCAGGCATCCCAGAGGATAGCTGTATTCTTGTCCATGCTTCCAGTAAAGCAGGCAGCCATTGTGACAGTGGTCCCTCTTGTTAAGGGAACTCTACTTTTCGAATGTAGAAATAGGCTGAACCTGAAGGTTCAAGACAGCAGACTGATAGATGAGGAAACCTAAGAGGGTCTAACAGATTGAGGGGCTGAAAAGAGTAACCTTGAAAAGGAGGTGAGGAAGGAGATGTTATGGTTCTTAACTTCTAGAACACTTTGGCCAGAGATGTGGGATAGCAAACACCTTGAAAGGAGTATCAGAAAAGTTTCCTAATTCTTCCTCCTTACAATTTATAGCACAATCACAATTTATAAATATTCTAAAACATGACAGATTGACTTTGCTATATATATATTTAAACTGTCTTACCAAACTGAAGTGTCTTATGTAAGGTGAATTCTTTAGGTTATTGCTCAGGTCATCCACTTAAAACTAGAAAGACAAAAATTAAAAAAGAAAAATGGTGGGAAAAAAAGGAAGCTGGAAATAGAGGCTGGTTTAATTATTTAATTTTTAAATCTGTCTAATCTGTCTGTCATTCCAGTGTCTCCTACCCCCATTTATAAATCAGAGGACTCTCTAGCATTTTTCATCACTTTTTTTAGTTACAAAAATAGGCCGATCGTTTTGCCTAGGATTTAAGCTGTCTCCAGCCCACATACAGCTTTTAAAAATGCTGTGCCTTCCTTTCTTCCTTCAAACCACATTTGAGTGCCTACTATGGGCAAGGCTTTAGTATTGGTTACTATGAATCAGAACTTATTTTGAATCAGACATAAAATCCTGTGTTCAAAAACTTAATAATATAATGAGTATATAAAACAAGTGTATAAATAGACAAATCTGTAGAGCCTGGTGCATAAGAGGTTCTCAGATATTTGTCAAATTAAGAAAAATAATGAATACAGCAAGGTAAGATGTAGATTAAGCACTTTGGACAGTTTATACACACCAGGAGTGATGAAAGAAAGCTTCTTGGATGAAGTGTCATTTAAACGAGGTCTTGAAGGATGAAGAGAGTTTGGAGATTGGCCAGGAGAAGTATCGAGGTGTGGGGGAATAGACATTTTGGAGAAAGGCAACAGTGTGAACACAGAAATGAGAAATTGTGTGGTATGAATGCAGAACACTTAGGATGGAACACAAATATATGAAAGGGAGTAGAGGGAAGTTAAATTGGGAAAAACAGGTAGGGGCTTGTAGGGCAGTCTTGATTGATGGCCTCAGTCCTTGGGTTTGTGGTATATTTACTCAAACTCTTTCATTCCCCACCTACTACCTCCTAAGACAATAACTATAATTTTATCTTGGCTCAATCAAATCTGGTTTTGTGTCCTATCCCACCTTGGAAATCTTTAGCACTTCTAATCTTCTTCATTTATTTATTTGTTCCTTGTCTAAATTCATGCTTTGGGCACCTCCCATCATAAGAATTTCTCCAAAGAAAGAATTCCTCCTTTAAAATGAGAGAAGTACCTCCTATTCATAATGTCTTATTTTTTTTTCTCCATGCATCTCTGATTTTGCAAATGGGTCCAGAGTTTCTTAGTGCTTGAGTCTTTGGAAGCTGTTATTCCTTTCTAGGGAGGTCTAAAAGATGCTGCAGTTTCAGTGTACAAAATGGTAACCAGGGGGCAAAATAGCCAATACCATCCTCTAATGGATCATAGTCCGTGTTTTCCAAAGTGTGTTCTGAAGAACGCTTGTCTCATCAAACACTGGTCTCTTGAGAGGATCATTGACAGAACGTTTGCTCTTAATAATAATAGGTGTCCCTTACTGAGCACTTATTTGTACATTTTATATCCACTTTTTCCTTTAATTAAAGATTCCATAGCCAAGAACATTTGGGAAACATTGATATATTAAAGTTCTGAGGAGTTTTGCAATAAATAAATGTGTGTAATATTGTTTAATCCAGCATATTATATACCTCTTTGGGGATTATACTTGTGAAGATTCTGGTAGAATTAGTATTTCATGAAGCTCACTCAAAGAATAGGCTTCTTCCCAGGAAAAACTTAGGTAACGTGAACTTTTATGTGTACATTCCTCTCAAGAGTTTGAGTGATCGGCATGCCAGTGACAACATCCTTGCCCTAGCGCCATGGAACTGAAAATACACATTTATGTAAACATTGGACAAAATTGTCTGGCTGCAGCGCAAGAGTGCCTGAGGCTATGAACCTAGAAGTTAAAATAGCCAGTTTCATTGCCAAATCATATTTGAGCTTTTCTAACTGCTAGTTTTGTTTAGTAGCTTTGAGAAGAGTCTATGGGTCATTTCTTAATGTGTTGAAAATGGGCCAAATGAGATTGGAAAGAAGAGAGAGGTTAATCATTCACAAATAAAAATGCATTTTGACTTTTCCAGGAGACTCTTGGGAAGCAGAGCTGGTGGCCAGTAGCCTGGAGGACAGGGAGCCTTGCAGGCACACAGCATCATTGCAGTGGAAAGAGTGTCTATTATAGACTTGGGGTCAGATAAACCTGGGTTTCAGTCCTGAGTTGCTGTCACACTTCTGAGTCTGAGTTTCCTTGTTTTTAAAGTAGAAATAATTTTTACAGCATAACAGTTATGGTGAGTTTAAATGTGACAGTGTATGTAAAATGCCTAGCACAGTGGTGCAGTGTAGGTGCTCAAAACTGCTAGTTTCTTCTTTCTTTCAAAAGGGAATCATCTATCTCGCTTATACTTTCTAAGTGATGCGGGAATATCAGAAGTGATGACGAGCACTAGATGATTCTGATCACCGTGTGCGTCACCTAGTGGCATCAGAAATTTGCACTGATTAGGCCCAAGCCCTGGCGTACCCACTGGTGACCAGACAGTGTATTTCCATGCCTCTAGAAGGTAGCTTTCAGTGGAGTGAGGAGAGTGATTGGGGAGCTATAGAGGGGCAGCTGCTGGACAAGTTCTTACAGCAACACTGTCTGCCCCTCGGGAAAACCTTCGTTAATTCACGAGCATGCTGAGGAGCACAGAGCACTCACTACGGGTTGGGTGCTGTGCTGGGCAGTTGGGACCCACACAGAGATATGGTCTCAGCCTTAGAGGCCCCCAGAGTCCAATGGAGGGAAATAGCCAAGTGAATAGTAAGTGGAGTAAGGAGTCACAGGTGCTATGATGGAAGCATTATAGACGGTAGTTGATGTGGGGTGGCTCAAAAGCAAAGTGGTCAGGTGTCCTTGAGGGAGTCTGGAAAGCTTTTGGAGGGAAGATGTTTCTTTGAATCTTACGGTTGTAAGTACGGGTATTAATCATAGCATCTAATTGATAATGGCTTTATTATATCAAGCATAGAGCAAGGATGTACATCACCATTTTCGGGGCACAGTTTATGCATGCTCTGTTTTTGTACTGGGTGCCCTTATGAAACAGTATACAGAGTGTTGTTTGAATTGTTCAACAGTAACTGAAGTTCCCAGTGGGGCTGTAAGCCTGTGGTTTCCACACATCAGGCTGTGTAGCCTGGTGCGGATGGCAGCAATTTCCTTTTTGTACCTGCACTGTTTCTTGATGCTGGTGGTGGGTGTGGAGCATCCTGGGAGAGTGTAAGAGAATTTCCCAGGGTTACTTTCGGCTTCCTGTCTAAGAAGAATCCAGGCTATTTTGCTGAGGTTCTTTGGGGCCTGTGATCTACTGGTATCTGAGGAATAGTCTTAGTGTGACAGTGAGAGCTTTTTGCTTTGAGTCCCAGTGGAGTTCTGCCTGGAGGCCCCAGAGCTGCCCAGGGTACAGAAGTCTCATCAAGGCCAGTGCCTCTGAGCAGCTGTTAAGTTTCTTTCTGGCCACTTACCGCAGAAGGTACAGGGAGGGCGTCTTCTTATCCTCTCTATTGGGTGGAGGGCAGCCTTTGAGAATCACAGGTAGCATCTAAACTCCACAAAGGTGGCTGAGCCGTTTGTTCGGGAGCTATGTGTTGAAAATTAGGTTGACATGAGATACCAAATGTGAATACACTTTGAAGAGTCCAAACCACAGTTATTGCTGTTACGGCTGTTAGTTTTGGTGGTTATAATAATAAAACAACCCCTTACACGTGGAAGAGATAAAGATGCCTCACAAACCACAAACTAGTTTATTTGTGATACTGTGGGGCACTCCAGTCATTCTGTGAGGTCTGTGATTCTTAAAATAGAATTGCTGACAGCTGGGGTGGGTCTGAGTTCATTACCACTGCAGCTGAGCTGTTGCAGCTGTATCAGCGGACCTAGGTTTAGCTGACTCATCCTGGTTGTCAGAAGAGCCGGGATGCTGCTGCTTACTGGGGAGAGCAGTCCTGATGGTTCTGCACTATTGTTTTTCTGATTCATGTACATTGAAAGGATTGTAGGATTAGGGAGAGAAAAATGGAGACTTTTTCCTGAAGAGCTTGAGTAGGAGTTTGAAGAGTGTTGAAAAGAGGAAAAAGGAAATGGGGTGGGGTTGGGGCGATGCTGAGCTATGAGCTTTATGGATACTTTGTGGGAAAGAGATCAGATGGCAGGGAAGGGGGATTTGGTCAGGTGATTTCCTGAACTAGCCACCAGATTGCACTGTTGACTCTGAACAGTTTGGTTGCTTTTTGGAGCTGCTTTGAGCCCAACAAATGAAAAGGAAGGCACTGTGCAGTAGACCCTTCACGTGGTAGATGTTTGTAACCTAAGGAGAGCACCAGACCACATATAGGGTGAGATGTTTAAAATGAGCTCAAGATAACATTATTTACTGGTAGATAATGTCTAAATTCTAAATAGTGGGCTAAACTGAGAGAATGCTAGAGCTATAGGGAGATTTGGTCATGTTCAGAAACTTGAAGTCCTAAGGCTTGTGTTTAAAACAGTTCTTACTAAAACTGTATGTTTTCTCTTATGCTGTTATTAAAGATACAATAAAAATGCATTTTATATTTAATTTTAACTTAGAGGCTTTTGCAAATTTTCAGTGAAATTGTCTTTTTAGGAAATGATGTTATCTTGTAGCATCCTGTCAAAATAAGTGACCTCTATTGCATTTCTTAAATTTTTTTCCTAGAAATTAGCCTAATCCTATCCCTATTAATGACTTTCAGTTTTAACCAGGATGAAATTTTAGTTAACTCTTTGAGAGCAATAGCAGGAAATAAGTGAGGAAAAGGCCTTGATTGGAGGGAAATTTCTATGATGTTTTGTTCAATTAGTTCAACCTTATTATTGCCATATTTTGATACATACTAAGAGTAAGATATAATAGGGCAGTATTACCCAAAGTGTGGATATGAATAGGTGTTACGCAAAAAAATAGGTTCCATGGAAGTAATTTTGGAAATGCTGGCTTAAACAACATTCGAATAGATTCATTTCCTGTAGAACTTCTTAGAGCCTTTAATTAATATACACCAGTGTCTGCTGTGAAGCTCCAAGAAGGAAGTTTATAACTTTTTCCTAAACACTGCTTTTAGGAAAAACAACCCTAGGGATCTACACTTCACAGAACACACTTTGGGAAACCTTGAAAAGGAAAATTAGTGCTTTTAGTACTAACTGTTGCTATTACATATTAATGTTATGTTCTTTTAGATTTCTTGACGGCTGTTCTTTTAGATTTCTTGATGGCTGTTGAAGTCACTTTATGGTATAAATTGGTATATTTATACTACCAAGCTTTATGTTTGGTTTTTGCCTTTATCCTTAAAGAGATTTTGCCTTTGGAGATAAGCAGTTATACAAAGCCAATTATTAAGGAGATAAAAATTTAGAAGACAAATAATTCAGCTAAAAGTAGGTTTATGGTCCTGACCAGAACTTCCACAGGAATACATGCTTAAAAAAGAAACTAAAGAAAAACCATTTTTTAATTTTGTCTCGTAAGTGTTTATGCAATAAAACATTCCATTGTGAGGAGCTGTATGGTAACTAAACCTTTCTAACCAGAAATCACAGACTGGGGCCCACAGGATAGATCTGGCCTGCAGATAGTTTTGTCTAGCGTGTACAAGTGACTTTATACATTTGAATTAGTTCCCAGCATTCAAAAATCTTGAAGTTTCATGTAAAAATCTGAATTTCTAGCTACTTTTGAGAAATGGAAAAGTCTGACAACACATTCACAAATGATAACTTCTAGCTGGAGCTGAGAGGTGTCTGCTTCCTTTAAAAAGAGTGGTTTAACACTGCTGTATTTAAAATAGGTAACCAACAAGAACCTGCTGTATAGCACAGGGAGCTCTGCTCAGTATTCTGTAATAACCTAAATGGGAAAAGAATTTGAAAAAGAATAGATACATGTATACGTGTAACTAAATCACTTTGCTGTATACCTGAAACTAACACAACATTGTTAATCAACTATAGAAAATAAAAATTTAAAAAAATAAATAAAAGGAGTGGTTTACTTCATTGTGTCACTGCCTGCCTACTAACCAGTTGTCCTGGTAGCTTGACATGTTTATGCTGCCTGTCTGGCCCTACAGACATTTGTTTTTGTGTATCCGGTCATGGCATGGCCAAAGGGCTAGTGGGTGCCCCCTCCCAGATAGCCTCTTCTTAGGGTCACCTTTGTAATCAAATGTGGTCAGGTTTCTTCAGGAGGCAGTGTTGAAACCATGTCAGGCTCATTTAAGGTAATCTTCACCATTCTTCACCTTATCCTTGTCCTTAGGATGTTGTGGCTTTTACTGCCCAGTATAGCCTATTTGACAACATCCTGCAAGAGTTGTTACACACACACACACACACACACACACACACACACACACACACACACA